>NW_027076157.1:0-300000 GCF_963932015.1 Anas acuta | reverse complement strand
GGGCACTTCTGGATGGGCGAAAGGGGCTTGAAACGCATTTTCTGGGGCCCGAGTTTTCAGTCGACTGCCAGGCGGGCCAGGGCTATATTTAGGGTTGCTGTGAAAGAGTGAACCCGGAGGGTCCAGTTGCATGTGGGGCTGCATACAGGCTCCCCTGGGGAGTTCAGTTGTACCCAAAGCCTTCCTTTGGGGGCACTTCTGGATGGGTGAATGGGGCTTGAAACGCTTTTTCTGTGGCCCGAGTTTTCAGTTTTCTGCCATGCTGGCTAGTGTAATATTTAGGGTTGCTTGTAAACAGCGAACACGGGGGGTCCAGTTGCGTATGGGCCTGCATAAAGGCTCCCCTGGGGAGTTCAGTTGTACCCAAAGCCTTCCTTTGGGGGCACTTTTGGATGGTCGAATGGGGCTTGTAGCACGTTTTCTGGGGCCCGATTTTTCAGTCGTCTGCCATGCAGTCTAGGGTTATATTTAGGGTTGCTGTGAAAGAGCGAATACGGAGGGTCCAGTTGCATGTGGGGCTGCATAAAGGCTCCCCTGGGGAGTTCACTTGTACCCAAAGCCTTCCTTTGGGGGCACTTCTGGATGGGCGAAAGGGGCTTGAAACGCTATTTCTGTGGACCGAGTTTTCAGTCTTCTGCCATGCTGGCTAGGGTAATATTTAGGGTTGCTGTAAAGAGCGAACACGGAGGGTCCAGTTGCATGTGGGGCTGCGTTAAGGCTCCCCTGGGGAGTCCAGTTGTACCCAAAGCCTTCCTTTGGGAGCACTTTTGGATGGTCCAATGGGAATCGCAATGCGTTTTCTGAGGCCCGCTTTTTCAGTCTTCTCCCATTGCGCCGAGGGCTATATTTAGGCTTGCGGTGAAAGAGTGAACCCGGAGGGTCCAGTTGCATGTGGGGCTGCATAAAGGCTCCCCTGGGGAGTTCAGATGTACCCAAAGCCTTCTTTTGGGGGCACTTTTGGATGGGCGAATGGGGCTCGTAACACATTTTCTGTGGCCCGAGCTTTCAGTCGACTGCCAGGCGTGCTAGGGCTATATTTAGGCTAGCGGTGAAAGAGTGAACCCGGAGGGTCCAGTTGCATGTGGGGCTGCATAAAGGCTCCCCTGGGGAGTTCACTTGTATGCAAAGCCTTCCTTTGGGGGCACTTCTGGATGGGTGAATGGGGTTTGAAACGCATTTTCTGGAGCCCGAGTTTTCAGTCTTCTGCCATGGTGGCTAGGGGTATATTTAGGGTTGCTCGTAAACAGTGAACAAGGAGGGTCCAGTTGCATGTGGGGCTGCGTAAAGCCCCCCCTGGGGAGTTCAGTTGTGCCCAAAGCCTTCCTTTGGGGGCACTTCTGGATGGGCGAAAGGGGCTTGAAACGCTTTTTCTGGAGCCCGAGTTTTCAGTCGTCTGCCATGCTGGCTAGGGTTATATTTAGGGTTGCTGTAAAGAGCGAACACGGAGGGTCCAGTTGCATGTGGGGCTGCGTAAAGGCTCCCCTGGGGAGTTCAGATGTACCCAAAGCCTTCCTTTGGGGGCACTTTTGGATGGGCGAATGGGGCTCGTAACACATTTTCTGTGGCCCGAGCTTTCAGTCGACTGCCAGGCGTGCTAGGGCTATATTTAGGCTTGCGGTGAAAGAGTGAAAACGGAGGGTCCAGTTGCATGTGGGGCTGCGTAAAGGCTCCCCTGGGGAGTTCAGTTGTACCCAAAGCCTTCCTCTGGGGGCACTTTTGGATGGGCGAATTAGGCTTTTAATGCATTTTCTGGGGCCCGAGTTTTCAGTCGACTGCCAGGCGGGCCAGGGCTATATTTAGGGTTGCTGTGAAAGAGCGAATACGGAGGGTCCAGTTGCATGTGGGGCTGCGTTAAGGCTCCCCTGGGGAGGCCAGTTGTACCCAAAGCCTTCCTTTGGGGGCACTTTTGGATGGTCCAAGGGGAATCGCAATGCGTTTTCTGAGGCCCGCTTTTTCAGTCTTCTCCCATTGCACCGAGGGCTATATTTAGGCTTGCGGTGAAAGAGTGAACCCGGAGGGTCCAGTTGCATGTGGGGCTGCGTAAAGGCTCCCCTGGGGAGTTCAGTTGTACCCAAAGCCTTCCTTTGGGGGCACTTCTGGATGGGTGAATGGGGCTTGAAACGCATTTTCTGGAGCCCGAGTTTTCAGTCTTCTGCCATGGTGGCTAGGGGTATATTTAGGGTTGCTCGTAAACAGTGAACAAGGAGGGTCCAGTTGCATGTGGGGCTGCATAAAGGCTCCCCTGGGGAGTTCACTTGTACCCAAAGCCTTCCTTTGGGGGCACTTCTGGATGGGCGAAAGGGGCTTGAAACGCTTTTTCTGTGGCCCGAGTTTTCAGTCTTCTGCCATGCTGGGTAGGGTTATATTTAGGGTTGCTGTAAAGAGCGAACACGGAGGGTCCAGTTGCATGTGGGGCTGGGTAAAGGCTCTCCTGGGGAGTTCAGATGTACCCAAAGCCTTCCTTCGGGGGCACTTCTGGATGGGCGAAAGGGGCTTGAAACGCTTTTTCTGGAGCCCGAGTTTTCAGTTTTCTGCCATGCGGGCCAGGGCTATATTTAGGGTTGCTGTGAAAGAGCGAATACGGAGGGTCCAGTTGCATGTGGGGCTGCATAAAGGCTCCCCTGGGGAGTTCAGTTGTACCCAAAGCCTTCCTTTGGGGGCACTTTTGGATGGTCGAATGGGGCTTGTAGCACGTTTTCTGGGGCCCGAGTTTTCAGTCGTCTGCCATGCGGGCCAGGGTTATATTTAGGTTTGCTGTGAAAGAGCGAATACGGAGGGTCCAGTTGCATGTGGGGCTGCGTAAAGGCTCCCCTGGGGAGTTCAGATGTACCCAAAGCCTTCCTTTGGGGGCACTTTTGGATGGGCGAATGGGGCTCGTAACACATTTTCTGTGGCTCGAACTTTCAGTCGACTGCCAGGCGTGCTAGGGCTATATTTAGGCTTGCGGTGAAAGAGTGAACCCGGAGGGTCCAGTTGCATGTGGGGCTGCATAAAGGCTCCCCTGGGGAGTTCACTTGTACCCAAAGCCTTCCTTTGGGGGCACTTCTGGATGGGTGAATGGGGCTTGAAACGCATTTTCTGGAGCCCGAGTTTTCAGTCTTCTGCCATGGTGGCTAGGGGTATATTTAGTGTTGCTCGTAAACAGAGAACAAGGAGTGTTGCAGGAAGCACGGCCGAAAGCACGACAGACACACAGTAGAGTCAGATCATGCTCCATTTTATTGCCCGAATAGCCTAACTTTTATAGAGAACTTAACAGGGGTGGACAGTGTTTCACACAAGATTATTGGTCAAAAGCACTCAGACAAACAACTATAAGAAAACAACCCCACCTGCAAGAAAACAACCCCTTGTGATTAGCAGTCACATAGACCTTGTCCTTGAAGCCAGCTACTGGTAACAATATTTTTCTGTATTCCTCAATTGGGCAATGTGGGAACACTGTTATGGGAACTTCTCATAGTTGCCCTGGTAGCTTGGTTTGCTCAGCTACAGCAAGCCATAGGATTTTTGCTGTTTCAAGAAATCCCTCAACAATTCCCCCTTCTTCTTTTGAGCAAACCAAGCCCGACACAGCAGTTTTACATGTGACCCTTTAGCTATAGTTACAACACACAACGATGATTACCACCACCATAAACCAAATCCTTAATCCCCTTGTGACTAAACCCAGCAACCATCTACACCTTGTTTCAAACAAGTCAGTGAACCATTGATTGAAAGGATTGATACCATATTGAATCTTTCTCACGTGCTCTTTCAGGAAAGTAATGGATTTGTGAATTGACTCATTATGATCAGAAAGGTTTAAACAGTACATTCCCTTAAAGTCCTCACACCCATTCCTTTGAGCCAAAAGCAAGATGTCAATAGCAGCTTGATCCTGTAAAAGCAGATGTCGCAGACTATTTTGATCTGGTAACATCTCCTCAAGTATCTCTGTCGTGGCATAGGCTTGCCTCTTGGCCCAGCATACCAAATTTTCTAAGTTGTTACGTGCGGCCGCAGATGCCACTCCAGACACTGAAATTGCTAATGCCGCTCTAGCTGCAACCCCACACAATTCAACATTATCATTGCAATCCGATGCAAGCAATGCCCATTTATGTCTGGTGATCTCACGCAACTGTAGCAAGCTAGGAGCAAATACAATGAGTTTATCTAAGTAACATGGACATCTGACAGCATTTGTAGGGATACCATGCCAGGCCCCATCCCCACAAATCAGAAGCACATCAGGAGGTAAGGCCAAAGCTGCACAATTGTTCCAAACACTGCAGTTGTTACCCCTTGTCTCCATGCTACAAACCCCTAAACCCTGCTTAGCAGCGTCATTGTAATCACAGGTGTTATTTGTGTTTTTGTACCAGTATGGCCCTTTCCCGGTTCCTGTAGCAGGATTCACCTGATACCCACGGCTACGTTCACATTTGTAGCCACCTTTCAGGTTGATACAGATTTGACTACAGATACCAGGGTTTTGACATTCATCAATTCCACAGTTTCTCTTTTCTACAAAGTCAAACCCAGCTGGACAGTCACATTCATTTATGTTGCATTCCTTCAGGGGCTCATCACCCCAGTCCTTGCAGTCTCTCTGCTGGTTACACACTTTATTGGTATCTATGCATTCTCCACTTCTGCACTTGAATTTGCCAGGTCCAGAGCACTGAATAACATTGTTACAGTTTGCTTCATCAGTGCCATCCAGACAGTCTCTCACACCATTGCACTGCCTACTCCCATGGACACAGTTCCCATCTTCACATCTGAACTGGTCTGACCTGCAGGTCTGAGAAGGGCAGTTAATTTCATCACTTCCATCCTTGCAATCAGGATCTCTGTTACAGTCTTTTTCACCATCACATTTCCAGGACACCAGGATACACAAGGTTGACTGAGGACCACAGCTGATTTCATTTACCTGGCATGTTCTCATATAACACAGATCAGCAATCTCATCAGACCCATTTTCACAGTCCGGATCCCCCTCACACTGCCATCTGTTTGGCACACACTGACCACTGTTGCACACAAAGTCAGATTCAGCACACGTCTTCTTCACACAAGCACTCTCATCACTGCCGTCTGAGCAGACTTCACATTTTGCTCTAGCACTGTCGGCAGCAGTGCACAGGCAGGTGAGGGCGAGCAGCAGGCAGAATGCCCCACAGCGCGGCAGTGCCTGCCGCCGCCCTGCACCTATGTCACTTATACTACTCCTATTACCCGTGCTGTTAGTGTCAGTGGCATCCTCCTGGTACCGTTTGTGTCTTTGCCGCCCCTTACTCTCCCCCTTTTCTTTTTGCCACTGACCATTCACCACAAATGGATGAGACACATGATTACTAGTTAGGAAAGAGAGTGTAACGTCTGCTATATGGCTGCAGGCAGTGCCAGCTGCAATCCTAGAAGCTGTTTGTGAACGAGCCTGCCGGTGGTCATTTGGCAGTGTAATCTGCGTCTCTGCACTCCTGCCCTGCAATAGAGCTAAATCGTCATTAATAGTCCGTAGAATGAGGTAACCCCACGGAATGTTATCCAGAAACATAGTTATAACACCGATCTGGGGACGAATAGTCTTTTTTGCATTGCAAGATAAACCTGTTATAAAAAGAATGCCAAAGAGAAGCAGCACAGCCGCCGCTGCCTCCATGGTTACGTCAGACAGGCTGCAGGGTCCTGATGTCCGCCCCTCTGCTCTGTGCCGACTCGCCACACGGTGAGAGTCGGCTGCCGTTGTCCACTGATGCCTCTGGTCTCCCGTAGCAGCTCGATCTCGGATGTCCCGCATCACACCGTGATCACGTCAATTTCCCGCGGCCCTCCGCAATTCCACGTCTCGCCGCAACTCCGTTTCCCGCGGCCCTCCGCAATTCCACGTCCCGCCGCAACTCCGTTTCCCGCGGCCCTCCGCAATTCCACGTCTCGCCGCAACTCTTTTTCCCGCGGCCCTCCGCAATTCCACGTCCCGCCGCAACTCTATTTCCCGCGGCCCTCCGCAATTCCACGTCCTGCCGCAACTCCGTTTCCCGCGGCCCTCCGCAATTCCACGTCCCGCCGCAACTCCGTTTCCCGCGGCCCTCCGCAAGTCCACGTCTCGCCGCAACTCTTTTTCCCGCGGCCCTCCGCAATTCCACGTCTCGCCGCAACACTATTTCCCACGGCCCTCCGCAATTCCACGTCCCGCCGCAACTCCGTTTCCCGCGGCCCTCCGCAATTCCACGTCCCGCCGCAACTCCGTTTCCCGCGGCCCTCCGCAAGTCCACGTCTCGCCGCAACTCTTTTTCCCGCGGCCCTGCGCAATTCCACGTCTCGCCGCAACTCTATTTCCCGCGGCCCTCCGCAATTCCACGTCTCGCCGCAACTCTATTTCCCGCGGCCCTCCGCAATTCCACGTCCCGCCGCAACTCTATTTCCCGCGGCCCTCCGCAATTCCACGTCCCGCCGCGACTTCGTTTACCCGCGGCCCTCCGCAATTCCACGTCCCGCCGCAAAACCCCGTTTCCCACCGTTTTCCGCGTCTCTCAGCGGGAGTACCGCGTCTCACCGTGAGGCCTGTGTACCGTGTTTCCGGGCCGGTGTCCGGTCTGCTCAAGCGCCGGTCGGATGGGCGCTCCGAAGTCCCGACAGCGCGGCGAGATCGCGGCGCCGCTGGTCCCGGCGCTGCCGGTCCCGGCGCCGCTGGTCTCCTGGTCTACCTGCGTTCGGATGTGCCGGCGCCGCTGGTGTCCCGCGGCGCTGCGATGTTTGCCCCGGCGCCGCTGCGATGTCCGTGCTCGGCTGCGATGTCTGCTCCGGTGCTGCGATGTCCTGCTCCGGTGCGATGTCTGTTCAGGTCCTGTTCAGGTCTCCCGCTGCGATGTCCTGTTCAGGCCCTGTTCAGGTCTCAGCCTGTTCGGGCGCCATATGTTGCAGGAAGCACGGCCGAAAGCACGACAGACACACAGTAGAGTGTGTCTGGTAACAGCTACTGGTAACAATATTTTTGTTACCAATGTTAACAATGTCAGCTACTGGTAACAATATTTTGTTACCAATTGTTAACAATGTCAGCTACTGGTAACAATATTTTTCTGTATTCCTCAATTGGGCAATGTGGGAACACTGTCATGGGAACTTCTCATAGTTGCCCTGGTAGCTTGGTTTGCTCAGCTACAGCAAGCCATAGGATTTTTGCTGTTTCAAGAAATCCCTCAACAAAGGAGGGTCCAGTTGCATGTGGGGCTGCGTAAAGGCTCCCCTGGGGAGTTCACTTGTACCCAAAGCCTTCCTTTGGGGGCACTTCTGGATGGGTGAATGGGGCTTGAAACGCATTTTCTGGAGCCCGAGTTTTCAGTCTTCTACCATGGTGGCTAGGGGTATATTTAGGGTTGCTCGTAAACAGTGAACAAGGAGGGTCCAGTTGCATGTGGGGCTGCGTAAAGGCTCCCCTGGGGAGTTCAGATGTACCCAAAGCCTTCCTTTGGGGGCACTTTTGATGGGCGAATGGGGCTCGTAACACATTTTCTGTGGCCCGAGCTTTCAGTCGACTGCCAGGCGTGCTAGGGCTATATTTAGGCTTGCGGTGAAAGAGTGAACCCGGAGGGTCCAGTTGCATGTGGGGCTGCATAAAGGCTCCCCTGGGGAGTTCACTTGTACCCAAAGCCTTCCTTTGGGGGCACTTCTGGATGGGTGAATGGGGCTTGAAACGCATTTTCTGGAGCCTGAGTTTTCAGTCTTCTGCCATGGTGGCTAGGGGTATATTTAGGGTTGCTCGTAAACAGTGAACAAGGAGGGTCCAGTTGCATGTGGGGCTGCATAAAGGCTCCCCTGGGGAGTTCACTTGTACCCAAAGCCTTCCTCTGGGGGCAGTTTTGGATGGGCGAATTAGGCTTTTAACAGTTTTTCTGGGGCCCGAGTTTTCAGTCAACTGCCAGGCAGGCCAGGGCTATATTTAGGGTTGCTGTGAAAGAGCGAATACGGAGGGTCCAGTTGCATGTGGGGCTGCGTTAAGGCTCCCCTGGGGAGTTCACTTGTACCCAAAGCCTTCCTCTGGGGGCACTTTTGGATGGGCGAATTAGGCTTTTAACGCATTTTCTGGGGCCCGAGTTTTCAGTCGACTGCCAGGCAGGCCAGGGCTATATTTAGGGTTGCTGTGAAAGAGTGAACCCGGAGGGTCCAGTTGCATGTGGGGCTGCGTTAAGGCTCCCCTGGGGAGTCCAGTTGTACCCAAAGCCTTCCTTTGGGAGCACTTTTGGGTGGTCCAAGGGGAATCGCAATGCGTTTTCTGAGGCCCGCTTTTTCAGTCTTCTCCCATTGCGCCGAGGGGTATATTTAGGCTTGCAGTGAAAGAGTGAACCTGGAGGGTCCAGTTGCATGTGGGGCTGCATAAAGGCTCCCCTGGGGAGTTCAGTTGTACCCAAAGCCTTCCTTTGGGGGCACTTCTGGATGGGTGAATGGGGCTTGAAACGCTTTTTCTGTGGCCCAAGTTTTCAGTTTTCTGCCATGCTGGCTAGTGTTATATTGAGGGTTGCTTGTAAACAGCGAACACGGGGGGTCCAGTTGCGTATGGGCCTGCATAAAGGCTCCCCTGGGGAGTTCACTTGTACCCAAAGCCTTCCTTTGGGGGCACTTTTGGATGGTCGAATGGGGCTTGTAGCACGTTTTCTGGGGCCCGATTTTTCAGTCGACTGCCATGCGGGCTAGGGTTATATTTAGGGTTGCTGTGAAAGAGCGAATACGGAGGGTCCAGTTGCATGTGGGGCTGCATAAAGGCTCCCCTGGGGAGTTCAGTTGTACCCAAAGCCTTCCTTTGGGGGCACTTCTGGATGGGCGAAAGGGGCTTGAAACGCTTTTTCTGTGGCCCGAGTTTTCAGTCTTCTGCCATGGTGGCTAGCGGTATATTTAGGGTTGCTGTAAAGAGCGAACACGGAGGGTCCAGTTGCATGTGGGGCTGCGTAAAGGCTCCCCTGGGGAGTTCAGATGTACCCAAAGCCTTCCTTCGGGGGCACTTTTGGATGGGCGAATGGGGCTCGTAACACATTTTCTGTGGCCCGAGCTTTCAGTCGACTGCCAGGCGTGCTAGGGCTATATTTAGGCTTGCGGTGAAAGAGTGAACCCGGAGGGTCCAGTTGCATGTGGGGCTGCATAAAGGCTCACCTGGGGAGTTCAGCTGTACCCAAAGCCTTCCTTTGGGGGCACTTCTGGATGGGTGTCCTGGTTTCAGTTAGCACAGAATTAATTTTCTTCCTAGTAGCTGGTGGAATGCTGTGTTTTGGCTTAGGATGAGAAGAGTGCTGATAACACCCCGATGCTTTAATTGTTGCAGAGCAGTGCTTATACTAAGCCAAGGACATCTCAGCCTTTTGCTCTGTCCTGCCAACGGGCAGGCTGGGGGTGCAGTAAGAGCTGGGAGGGGACAGACCCAGGACAGGTGACCCAAACTAGCCAAAGGGGTATTCCATACCATCTGACGTCATGCTAAACAATATATAGGGGTGGCTAGCTGGGGGGAGGTGGCCGGACTGCTCGGGGTTAGGCTGGGCATCGGTCAGCGAGTGGTGAGCAATTGCATTGTGCATCACTTGTTTGTACATACTATTATTACTTTCCTATTATCACCATTGTATTATTATTGTTATTATTTTATTATTATTTTGTTATTATTATTTTCCTGTCTTATTAAACTGTCTTTATCTCAACTCACGGGCCTCACTTTCCATTTCTCTCCCCCGCCCCAGAGAGGGAGGGGGGAGGGTGAGCGAACGGCTGCGTGGTATTTAGCTGCCGGCCGGGTTAAACCACGACAATGGGTGAATGGGGCTTGAAACGCATTTTCTGGAGCCCGAGTTTTCAGTCTTCTGCCATGGTGGCTAGGGGTATATTTAGGGTTGCTCGTAAACAGTGAACAAGGAGGGTCCAGTTGCATGTGGGGCTGCGTTAAGGCTCCCCTGGGGAGTTCAGTTGTACCCAAAGCCTTCCTCTGGGGGCACTTTTGGATGGGCGAATTAGGCTTTTAACGCATTTTCTGGGGCCCGAGTTTTCAGTCGACTGCCAGGCTGGCCAGGGTTATATTTAGGGTTGCTGTGAAAGAGTGAACCCGGAGGGTCCAGTTGCATGTGGGGCTGCATAAAGGCTCCCCTGGGGAGTTCAGTTGTACCCAAAGCCTTCCTTTGGGGGCACTTTTGGATGGTCGAATGGGGCTTGAAACGCTTTTTCTGTGGCCCGAGTTTTCAGTCTTCTGCCATGCTGGCTAGGGTTATATTTAGGGTTGCTGTAAAGAGCGAACATGGAGGGTCCAGTTGCATGTGGGGCTGCGTAAAGGCTCCCCTGGGGAGTTCAGATGTACCCAAAGCCTTCCTTTGGGGGCACTTTTGGATGGGCGAATGGGGCTCGTAACACATTTTCTGTGGCCCGAGCTTTCAGTCGACTGCCAGGCGTGCTAGGGATATATTTAGGGTTGCGGTGAAAGAGTGAACCCGGAGGGTCCAGTTGCAGGTGGGGCTGCATAAAGGCTCCCCTGGGGAGTTCAGTTGTACCCAAAGCCTTCCTTTGGGGGCACTTCTGGATGGGTGAATGGGGCTTGAAACGCATTTTCAGGAGCTTGAGTTTTCAGTCTTCTGCCATGGTGGCTAGGGGTATATTTAGGGTTGCTCGTAAACAGTGAACAAGGAGGGTCCAGTTGCATGTGGGGCTGCATAAAGGCTCCCCTGGGGAGTTCAGTTGTACCCAAAGCCTTCCTTTGGGGGCACTTTTGAATGGGCGAATTAGGCTTTTAACGCATTTTCTGGGGCCCGAGTTTTCAGTCGACTGCCAGGCGGGCCAGGGCTATATTTAGGGTTGCTGTGAAAGAGCAAATACGGAGGGTCCAGTTGCATGTGGGGCTGCGTTAAGGCTCCCCTGGGGAGTTCAGTTGTACCCAAAGCCTTCCTCTGGGGGCACTTTTGGATGGGCGAATTAGGCTTTTAACGCATTTTCTGGAGCCCGAGTTTTCAGTCTTCTGCCATGGTGGCTAGGGGTATATTTAGGGTTGCTCGTAAACAGTGAACAAGGAGGGTCCAGTTGCATGTGGGGCTGCGTAAAGGCTCCCCTGGGGAGTTCACTTGTACCCAAAGCCTTCCTTTGGAGGCACTTTTGGATGGGCGAATGAGGCTCGTAACACATTTTCTGTGGCCCGAGATTTCAGTCGACTGCCAGGCGTGCTAGGGCTATATTTAGGCTTGCGGTGAAAGAGTGAACCCGGAGGGTCCAGTTGCAGGTGGGGCTGCATAAAGGCTCCCCTGGGGAGTTCACTTGTACCCAAAGCCTTCCTTTGGGGGCACTTCTGGATGGGTGAATGGGGCTTGAAACGCATTTTCTGGAGCCCGAGTTTTCAGTCTTCTGCCATGCTGGCTAGGGGTATATTTAGTGTTGCTCGTAAACAGAGAACAAGGAGTGTTGCAGGAAGCACGGCCGAAAGCACGACAGACACACAGTAGAGTCAGATCATGCTCCATTTTATTGCCCGAATAGCCTAACTTTTATAGAGAACTTAACAGGGGTGGACAGTGTTTCACACAAGATTATTGGTCAAAAGCACTCAGACAAACAACTATAAGAAAACAACCCCACCTGCAAGAAAACAACCCCTTGTGATTAGCAGTCACATAGACCTTGTCCTTGAAGCCAGCTACTGGTAACAATATTTTTCTGTATTCCTCAATTGGGCAATGTGGGAACACTGTTATGGGAACTTCTCATAGTTGCCCTGGTAGCTTGGTTTGCTCAGCTACAGCAAGCCATAGGATTTTTGCTGTTTCAAGAAATCCCTCAACAATTCCCCCTTCTTCTTTTGAGCAAACCAAGCCCGACACAGCAGTTTTACATGTGACCCTTTAGCTATAGTTACAACACACAACGATGATTACCACCACCATAAACCAAATCCTTAATCCCCTTGTGACTAAACCCAGCAACCATCTACACCTTGTTTCAAACAAGTCAGTGAACCATTGATTGAAAGGATTGATACCATATTGAATCTTTCTCACGTGCTCTTTCAGGAAAGTAATGGATTTGTGAATTGACTCATTATGATCAGAAAGGTTTAAACAGTACATTCCCTTAAAGTCCTCACACCCATTCCTTTGAGCCAAAAGCAAGATGTCAATAGCAGCTTGATCCTGTAAAAGCAGATGTCGCAGACTATTTTGATCTGGTAACATCTCCTCAAGTATCTCTGTCGTGGCATAGGCTTGCCTCTTGGCCCAGCATACCAAATTTTCTAAGTTGTTACGTGCGGCCGCAGATGCCACTCCAGACACTGAAATTGCTAATGCCGCTCTAGCTGCAACCCCACACAATTCAACATTATCATTGCAATCCGATGCAAGCAATGCCCATTTATGTCTGGTGATCTCACGCAACTGTAGCAAGCTAGGAGCAAATACAATGAGTTTATCTAAGTAACATGGACATCTGACAGCATTTGTAGGGATACCATGCCAGGCCCCATCCCCACAAATCAGAAGCACATCAGGAGGTAAGGCCAAAGCTGCACAATTGTTCCAAACACTGCAGTTGTTACCCCTTGTCTCCATGCTACAAACCCCTAAACCCTGCTTAGCAGCGTCATTGTAATCACAGGTGTTATTTGTGTTTTTGTACCAGTATGGCCCTTTCCCGGTTCCTGTAGCAGGATTCACCTGATACCCACGGCTACGTTCACATTTGTAGCCACCTTTCAGGTTGATACAGATTTGACTACAGATACCAGGGTTTTGACATTCATCAATTCCACAGTTTCTCTTTTCTACAAAGTCAAACCCAGCTGGACAGTCACATTCATTTATGTTGCATTCCTTCAGGGGCTCATCACCCCAGTCCTTGCAGTCTCTCTGCTGGTTACACACTTTATTGGTATCTATGCATTCTCCACTTCTGCACTTGAATTTGCCAGGTCCAGAGCACTGAATAACATTGTTACAGTTTGCTTCATCAGTGCCATCCAGACAGTCTCTCACACCATTGCACTGCCTACTCCCATGGACACAGTTCCCATCTTCACATCTGAACTGGTCTGACCTGCAGGTCTGAGAAGGGCAGTTAATTTCATCACTTCCATCCTTGCAATCAGGATCTCTGTTACAGTCTTTTTCACCATCACATTTCCAGGACACCAGGATACACAAGGTTGACTGAGGACCACAGCTGATTTCATTTACCTGGCATGTTCTCATATAACACAGATCAGCAATCTCATCAGACCCATTTTCACAGTCCGGATCCCCCTCACACTGCCATCTGTTTGGCACACACTGACCACTGTTGCACACAAAGTCAGATTCAGCACACGTCTTCTTCACACAAGCACTCTCATCACTGCCGTCTGAGCAGACTTCACATTTTGCTCTAGCACTGTCGGCAGCAGTGCACAGGCAGGTGAGGGCGAGCAGCAGGCAGAATGCCCCACAGCGCGGCAGTGCCTGCCGCCGCCCTGCACCTATGTCACTTATACTACTCCTATTACCCGTGCTGTTAGTGTCAGTGGCATCCTCCTGGTACCGTTTGTGTCTTTGCCGCCCCTTACTCTCCCCCTTTTCTTTTTGCCACTGACCATTCACCACAAATGGATGAGACACATGATTACTAGTTAGGAAAGAGAGTGTAACGTCTGCTATATGGCTGCAGGCAGTGCCAGCTGCAATCCTAGAAGCTGTTTGTGAACGAGCCTGCCGGTGGTCATTTGGCAGTGTAATCTGCGTCTCTGCACTCCTGCCCTGCAATAGAGCTAAATCGTCATTAATAGTCCGTAGAATGAGGTAACCCCACGGAATGTTATCCAGAAACATAGTTATAACACCGATCTGGGGACGAATAGTCTTTTTTGCATTGCAAGATAAACCTGTTATAAAAAGAATGCCAAAGAGAAGCAGCACAGCCGCCGCTGCCTCCATGGTTACGTCAGACAGGCTGCAGGGTCCTGATGTCCGCCCCTCTGCTCTGTGCCGACTCGCCACACGGTGAGAGTCGGCTGCCGTTGTCCACTGATGCCTCTGGTCTCCCGTAGCAGCTCGATCTCGGATGTCCCGCATCACACCGTGATCACGTCAATTTCCCGCGGCCCTCCGCAATTCCACGTCTCGCCGCAACTCCGTTTCCCGCGGCCCTCCGCAATTCCACGTCCCGCCGCAACTCCGTTTCCCGCGGCCCTCCGCAATTCCACGTCTCGCCGCAACTCTTTTTCCCGCGGCCCTCCGCAATTCCACGTCCCGCCGCAACTCTATTTCCCGCGGCCCTCCGCAATTCCACGTCCTGCCGCAACTCCGTTTCCCGCGGCCCTCCGCAATTCCACGTCCCGCCGCAACTCCGTTTCCCGCGGCCCTCCGCAAGTCCACGTCTCGCCGCAACTCTTTTTCCCGCGGCCCTCCGCAATTCCACGTCTCGCCGCAACACTATTTCCCACGGCCCTCCGCAATTCCACGTCCCGCCGCAACTCCGTTTCCCGCGGCCCTCCGCAATTCCACGTCCCGCCGCAACTCCGTTTCCCGCGGCCCTCCGCAAGTCCACGTCTCGCCGCAACTCTTTTTCCCGCGGCCCTGCGCAATTCCACGTCTCGCCGCAACTCTATTTCCCGCGGCCCTCCGCAATTCCACGTCTCGCCGCAACTCTATTTCCCGCGGCCCTCCGCAATTCCACGTCCCGCCGCAACTCTATTTCCCGCGGCCCTCCGCAATTCCACGTCCCGCCGCGACTTCGTTTACCCGCGGCCCTCCGCAATTCCACGTCCCGCCGCAAAACCCCGTTTCCCACCGTTTTCCGCGTCTCTCAGCGGGAGTACCGCGTCTCACCGTGAGGCCTGTGTACCGTGTTTCCGGGCCGGTGTCCGGTCTGCTCAAGCGCCGGTCGGATGGGCGCTCCGAAGTCCCGACAGCGCGGCGAGATCGCGGCGCCGCTGGTCCCGGCGCTGCCGGTCCCGGCGCCGCTGGTCTCCTGGTCTACCTGCGTTCGGATGTGCCGGCGCCGCTGGTGTCCCGCGGCGCTGCGATGTTTGCCCCGGCGCCGCTGCGATGTCCGTGCTCGGCTGCGATGTCTGCTCCGGTGCTGCGATGTCCTGCTCCGGTGCGATGTCTGTTCAGGTCCTGTTCAGGTCTCCCGCTGCGATGTCCTGTTCAGGCCCTGTTCAGGTCTCAGCCTGTTCGGGCGCCATATGTTGCAGGAAGCACGGCCGAAAGCACGACAGACACACAGTAGAGTGTGTCTGGTAACAGCTACTGGTAACAATATTTTTGTTACCAATGTTAACAATGTCAGCTACTGGTAACAATATTTTGTTACCAATTGTTAACAATGTCAGCTACTGGTAACAATATTTTTCTGTATTCCTCAATTGGGCAATGTGGGAACACTGTCATGGGAACTTCTCATAGTTGCCCTGGTAGCTTGGTTTGCTCAGCTACAGCAAGCCATAGGATTTTTGCTGTTTCAAGAAATCCCTCAACAAAGGAGGGTCCAGTTGCATGTGGGGCTGCGTAAAGGCTCCCCTGGGGAGTTCACTTGTACCCAAAGCCTTCCTTTGGGGGCACTTCTGGATGGGTGAATGGGGCTTGAAACGCATTTTCTGGAGCCCGAGTTTTCAGTCTTCTACCATGGTGGCTAGGGGTATATTTAGGGTTGCTCGTAAACAGTGAACAAGGAGGGTCCAGTTGCATGTGGGGCTGCGTAAAGGCTCCCCTGGGGAGTTCAGATGTACCCAAAGCCTTCCTTTGGGGGCACTTTTGATGGGCGAATGGGGCTCGTAACACATTTTCTGTGGCCCGAGCTTTCAGTCGACTGCCAGGCGTGCTAGGGCTATATTTAGGCTTGCGGTGAAAGAGTGAACCCGGAGGGTCCAGTTGCATGTGGGGCTGCATAAAGGCTCCCCTGGGGAGTTCACTTGTACCCAAAGCCTTCCTTTGGGGGCACTTCTGGATGGGTGAATGGGGCTTGAAACGCATTTTCTGGAGCCTGAGTTTTCAGTCTTCTGCCATGGTGGCTAGGGGTATATTTAGGGTTGCTCGTAAACAGTGAACAAGGAGGGTCCAGTTGCATGTGGGGCTGCATAAAGGCTCCCCTGGGGAGTTCACTTGTACCCAAAGCCTTCCTCTGGGGGCAGTTTTGGATGGGCGAATTAGGCTTTTAACAGTTTTTCTGGGGCCCGAGTTTTCAGTCAACTGCCAGGCAGGCCAGGGCTATATTTAGGGTTGCTGTGAAAGAGCGAATACGGAGGGTCCAGTTGCATGTGGGGCTGCGTTAAGGCTCCCCTGGGGAGTTCACTTGTACCCAAAGCCTTCCTCTGGGGGCACTTTTGGATGGGCGAATTAGGCTTTTAACGCATTTTCTGGGGCCCGAGTTTTCAGTCGACTGCCAGGCAGGCCAGGGCTATATTTAGGGTTGCTGTGAAAGAGTGAACCCGGAGGGTCCAGTTGCATGTGGGGCTGCGTTAAGGCTCCCCTGGGGAGTCCAGTTGTACCCAAAGCCTTCCTTTGGGAGCACTTTTGGGTGGTCCAAGGGGAATCGCAATGCGTTTTCTGAGGCCCGCTTTTTCAGTCTTCTCCCATTGCGCCGAGGGGTATATTTAGGCTTGCAGTGAAAGAGTGAACCTGGAGGGTCCAGTTGCATGTGGGGCTGCATAAAGGCTCCCCTGGGGAGTTCAGTTGTACCCAAAGCCTTCCTTTGGGGGCACTTCTGGATGGGTGAATGGGGCTTGAAACGCTTTTTCTGTGGCCCAAGTTTTCAGTTTTCTGCCATGCTGGCTAGTGTTATATTGAGGGTTGCTTGTAAACAGCGAACACGGGGGGTCCAGTTGCGTATGGGCCTGCATAAAGGCTCCCCTGGGGAGTTCACTTGTACCCAAAGCCTTCCTTTGGGGGCACTTTTGGATGGTCGAATGGGGCTTGTAGCACGTTTTCTGGGGCCCGATTTTTCAGTCGACTGCCATGCGGGCTAGGGTTATATTTAGGGTTGCTGTGAAAGAGCGAATACGGAGGGTCCAGTTGCATGTGGGGCTGCATAAAGGCTCCCCTGGGGAGTTCAGTTGTACCCAAAGCCTTCCTTTGGGGGCACTTCTGGATGGGCGAAAGGGGCTTGAAACGCTTTTTCTGTGGCCCGAGTTTTCAGTCTTCTGCCATGGTGGCTAGCGGTATATTTAGGGTTGCTGTAAAGAGCGAACACGGAGGGTCCAGTTGCATGTGGGGCTGCGTAAAGGCTCCCCTGGGGAGTTCAGATGTACCCAAAGCCTTCCTTCGGGGGCACTTTTGGATGGGCGAATGGGGCTCGTAACACATTTTCTGTGGCCCGAGCTTTCAGTCGACTGCCAGGCGTGCTAGGGCTATATTTAGGCTTGCGGTGAAAGAGTGAACCCGGAGGGTCCAGTTGCATGTGGGGCTGCATAAAGGCTCACCTGGGGAGTTCAGCTGTACCCAAAGCCTTCCTTTGGGGGCACTTCTGGATGGGTGTCCTGGTTTCAGTTAGCACAGAATTAATTTTCTTCCTAGTAGCTGGTGGAATGCTGTGTTTTGGCTTAGGATGAGAAGAGTGCTGATAACACCCCGATGCTTTAATTGTTGCAGAGCAGTGCTTATACTAAGCCAAGGACATCTCAGCCTTTTGCTCTGTCCTGCCAACGGGCAGGCTGGGGGTGCAGTAAGAGCTGGGAGGGGACAGACCCAGGACAGGTGACCCAAACTAGCCAAAGGGGTATTCCATACCATCTGACGTCATGCTAAACAATATATAGGGGTGGCTAGCTGGGGGGAGGTGGCCGGACTGCTCGGGGTTAGGCTGGGCATCGGTCAGCGAGTGGTGAGCAATTGCATTGTGCATCACTTGTTTGTACATACTATTATTACTTTCCTATTATCACCATTGTATTATTATTGTTATTATTTTATTATTATTTTGTTATTATTATTTTCCTGTCTTATTAAACTGTCTTTATCTCAACTCACGGGCCTCACTTTCCATTTCTCTCCCCCGCCCCAGAGAGGGAGGGGGGAGGGTGAGCGAACGGCTGCGTGGTATTTAGCTGCCGGCCGGGTTAAACCACGACAATGGGTGAATGGGGCTTGAAACGCATTTTCTGGAGCCCGAGTTTTCAGTCTTCTGCCATGGTGGCTAGGGGTATATTTAGGGTTGCTCGTAAACAGTGAACAAGGAGGGTCCAGTTGCATGTGGGGCTGCGTTAAGGCTCCCCTGGGGAGTTCAGTTGTACCCAAAGCCTTCCTCTGGGGGCACTTTTGGATGGGCGAATTAGGCTTTTAACGCATTTTCTGGGGCCCGAGTTTTCAGTCGACTGCCAGGCTGGCCAGGGTTATATTTAGGGTTGCTGTGAAAGAGTGAACCCGGAGGGTCCAGTTGCATGTGGGGCTGCATAAAGGCTCCCCTGGGGAGTTCAGTTGTACCCAAAGCCTTCCTTTGGGGGCACTTTTGGATGGTCGAATGGGGCTTGAAACGCTTTTTCTGTGGCCCGAGTTTTCAGTCTTCTGCCATGCTGGCTAGGGTTATATTTAGGGTTGCTGTAAAGAGCGAACATGGAGGGTCCAGTTGCATGTGGGGCTGCGTAAAGGCTCCCCTGGGGAGTTCAGATGTACCCAAAGCCTTCCTTTGGGGGCACTTTTGGATGGGCGAATGGGGCTCGTAACACATTTTCTGTGGCCCGAGCTTTCAGTCGACTGCCAGGCGTGCTAGGGATATATTTAGGGTTGCGGTGAAAGAGTGAACCCGGAGGGTCCAGTTGCAGGTGGGGCTGCATAAAGGCTCCCCTGGGGAGTTCAGTTGTACCCAAAGCCTTCCTTTGGGGGCACTTCTGGATGGGTGAATGGGGCTTGAAACGCATTTTCAGGAGCTTGAGTTTTCAGTCTTCTGCCATGGTGGCTAGGGGTATATTTAGGGTTGCTCGTAAACAGTGAACAAGGAGGGTCCAGTTGCATGTGGGGCTGCATAAAGGCTCCCCTGGGGAGTTCAGTTGTACCCAAAGCCTTCCTTTGGGGGCACTTTTGAATGGGCGAATTAGGCTTTTAACGCATTTTCTGGGGCCCGAGTTTTCAGTCGACTGCCAGGCGGGCCAGGGCTATATTTAGGGTTGCTGTGAAAGAGCAAATACGGAGGGTCCAGTTGCATGTGGGGCTGCGTTAAGGCTCCCCTGGGGAGTTCAGTTGTACCCAAAGCCTTCCTCTGGGGGCACTTTTGGATGGGCGAATTAGGCTTTTAACGCATTTTCTGGAGCCCGAGTTTTCAGTCTTCTGCCATGGTGGCTAGGGGTATATTTAGGGTTGCTCGTAAACAGTGAACAAGGAGGGTCCAGTTGCATGTGGGGCTGCGTAAAGGCTCCCCTGGGGAGTTCAGTTGTACCCAAAGCCTTCCTTTGGGGGCACTTTTGGATGGGCGAATGGGGCTCGTAACACATTTTCTGTGGCCCAAGCTTTCAGTCGACTGCCAGGCGTGCTAGGGCTATATTTAGGCTTGCGGTGAAAGAGTGAACCCGGAGGGTCCAGTTGCATGTGGGGCTGCATAAAGGCTCCCCTGGGGAGTTCAGTTGTACCCAAAGCCTTCCTTTGGGGGCACTTCTGGATGGGTGAATGGGGCTTGAAACGCATTTTCTGGAGCCCGAGGTTTCAGTCTTCTGCCATGGTGGCTAGGGGTATATTTAGGGTTGCTCGTAAACAGTGAACAAGGGGGGTCCAGTTGCATGTGGGGCTGCATAAAGGCTCCCCTGGGGAGTTCAAGTGTACCCAAAGCCTTCCTCTGGGGGCACTTCTGGATGGGTGAATGGGGCTTTTAACGCATTTTCTGTGGCCCGAGTTTTCAGTCGACAGCCAGACGGGCCAGGGTTATATTTAGGGTTGCTGTGAAAGAGCGAATACGGAGGGTCCAGTTGCATGTGGGGCTGCATAAAGGCTCCCCTGGGGAGTTCAGTTGTACCCAAAGCCTTCCTTTGGGGGCACTTCTGGATGGGCGAAAGGGGCTTGAAACGCTTTTTCTGTGGCCCGAGTTTTCAGTCTTCTGCCATGCGGGCCAGGGTTATATTTAGGGTTGCTGTGAAAGAGCGAATACGGAGGGTCCAGTTGCATGTGGGGCTGCATAAAGGCTCCCCTGGGGAGTTCAGATGTACCCAAAGCCTTCCTCTGGGGGCACTTTTGGATGGGCGAATGGGGCTCGTAACACATTTTCTGTGGCCCGAGCTTTCAGTCGACTGCCAGGCGTGCTAGGGCTATATTTAGGCTTGCGGTGAAAGAGTGAACCCGGAGGGTCCAGTTGCAGGTGGGGCTGCATAAAGGCTCCCCTGGGGAGTTCAGTTGTACCCAAAGCCTTCCTTTGGGGGCACTTTTGGATGGTCGAATGGGGCTTGTAGCACGTTTTCTGGGGCCCGATTTTTCAGTCGTCTGCCATGCGGGCCAGGGCTATATTTAGGGTTGCTGTGAAAGAGCGAATACGGAGGGTCCAGTTGCATGTGGGGCTGAATACAGGTTCCCCTGGGGAGTTCACTTGTACCCAAAGCCTTCCTTTGGGGGCACTTCTGGATGGGTGAATGGGGCTTGAAACGCATTTTCTGGAGCCCGAGTTTTCAGTCTTCTGCCATGGTGGCTAGGGGTATATTTAGGGTTGCTCGTAAACAGTGAACAAGGGGGGTCCAGTTGCATGTGGGGCTGCATAAAGGCTCCCCTGGGGAGTTCAGTTGTACCCAAAGCCTTCCTTTGGGGGCACTTCTGGATGGGTGAATGGGGCTTGAAACGCTTTTTCTGTGGCCCGAGTTTTCAGTTTTCTGCCATGCTGGCTATTGTTATATTTAGGGTTGCTTGTAAAGAGCGAACACGGGGGGTCCAGTTGCGTATGGGCCTGCATAAAGGCTCCCCTGGGGAGTTCAGTTGTACCCAAAGCCTTCCTTTGGGGGCACTTTTGGATGGTCGAATGGGGCTTGTAGCACGTTTTCTGGGGCCCGATTTTTCAGTCGTCTGCCATGCGGGCCAGGGTTATATTTAGGGTTGCTGTGAAAGAGCGAATACGGAGGGTCCAGTTGCATGTGGGGCTGAATACAGGTTCCCCTGGGGAGTTCACTTGTACCCAAAGCCTTCCTTTGGGGGCACTTCTGGATGGGTGAATGGGGCTTGAAACGCATTTTCTGGAGCCCGAGTTTTCAGTCTTCTGCCATGGTGGCTAGGGGTATATTTAGGGTTGCTCGTAAACAGTGAACAAGGGGGGTCCAGTTGCATGTGGGGCTGCATAAAGGCTCCCCTGGGGAGTTCACTTGTACCCAAAGCCTTCCTTTGGGGGCACTTCTGGATGGGTGAATGGGGCTTGAAACGCTTTTTCTGTGGCCCGAGTTTTCAGTTTTCTGCCACGCGGGCCAGGGTTATATTTAGGGTTGCTGTGAAAGAGCGAATACGGAGGGTCCAGTTGCATGTGGGGCTGCATAAAGGCTCCCCTGGGGAGTTCAGTTGTACCCAAAGCCTTCCTTTGGGGGCACTTTTGGATGGTCGAATGGGGCTTGTAGCACGTTTTCTGTGGCCCGATTTTTCAGTCGTCTGCCATGCGGGCCAGGGTTATATTTAGGGTTGCTGTGAAAGAGCGAATACGGAGGGTCCAGTTGCATGTGGGGCTGCATAAAGGCTCCCCTGGGGAGTTCAGTTGTACCCAAAGCCTTCCTTTGGGGGCACTTTTGGATGGTCGAATGGGGCTTGTAGCACGTTTTCTGTGGCCCGAGTTTTCAGTTTTCTGCCATGCGGGCCAGGGTTATATTTAGGGTTGCTGTGAAAGAGCGAATACGGAGGGTCCAGTTGCGTATGGGCCTGCATAAAGGCTCCCCTGGGGAGTTCAGTTGTACCCAAAGCCTTCCTTTGGGGGCACTTTTGGATGGTCGAATGGGGCTTGTAGCACGTTTTCTGGGGCCCGATTTTTCAGTCGTCTGCCATGCGGGCCAGGGCTATATTTAGGGTTGCTGTGAAAGAGCGAATACGGAGGGTCCAGTTGCATGTGGGGCTGCATAAAGGCTCCCCTGGGGAGTTCAGTTGTACCCAAAGCCTTCCTCTGGGGGCACTTTTGGATGGGCGAATTAGGCTTTTAACGCATTTTCTGGGGCCCGTGTTTTCAGTCGACTGCCAGGCGGGCCAGGGCTATATTTAGGGTTGCTGTGAAAGAGTGAACCCGGAGGGTCCAGTTGCATGTGGGGCTGCATAAAGGCTCCCCTGGGGAGTTCACTTGTACCCAAAGCCTTCCTTTGGGGGCACTTCTGGATGGGTGAATGGGGCTTGAAATGCTTTTTCTGTGGCCCGAGTTTTCAGTTTTCTGCCATGCTGGCTATTGTTATATTTAGGGTTGCTTGTAAACAGTGAACAAGGAGGGTCCAGTTGCATGTGGGGCTGCGTAAAGGCTCCCCTGGGGAGTTCAGTTGTACCCAAAGCCTTCCTCTGGGGGCACTTTTGGATGGGCGAATTAGGCTTTTAACGCATTTTCTGGGGCCCGAGTTTTCAGTTGACTGCCAGGCGGGCCAGGGCTATATTTAGGGTTGCTGTGAAAGAGCAAATACGGAGGGTCCAGTTGCATGTGGGGCTGCGTTAAGGCTCCCCTGGGGAGTTCAGTTGTACCCAAAGCCTTCCTCTCGGGGCACTTTTGGATGGGCGAATTAGGCTTTTAACGCATTTTCTGGGGCCCGAGTTTTCAGTCGACTGCCAGGCAGGCCAGGGCTATATTTAGGGTTGCTGTGAAAGAGTGAACTTGGAGGGTCCAGTTGCATGTGGTGCTGCATAAAGGCTCCCCTGGGGAGTTCAGTTGTACCCAAAGCCTTCCTTTGGGGGCACTTCTGGATGGGTGAATGGGGCTTGAAACGCTTTTTCTGTGGCCCGAGTTTTCAGTTTTCTGCCATGGTGGCTAGGGGTATATTTAGGGTTGCTTGTAAACAGCGAACACGGGGGGTCCAGTTGCGTATGGGCCTGCATAAAGGCTCCCCTGGGGAGTTAAGTTGTACCCAAAGCCTTCCTTTGGGGGCACTTTTGGATGGTCGAATGGGGCTTGTAGCACGTTTTCTGGGGCCCGATTTTTCAGTCGTCTGCCATGCGGGCCAGGGTTATATTTAGGGTTGCTGTGAAAGAGCAAATACGGAGGGTCCAGTTGCATGTGGGGCTGAATACAGGTTCCCCTGGGGAGTTCACTTGTACCCAAAGCCTTCCTTTGGGGGCACTTCTGGATGGGTGAATGGGGCTTGAAACGCATTTTCTGGAGCCCGAGTTTTCAGTCTTCTGCCATGGTGGCTAGGGGTATATTTAGGGTTGCTCGTAAACAGTGAACGAGGAGGGTCCAGTTGCATGTGGGGCTGCGTAAAGGCTCCCCTGGGGAGTTCACTTGTACCCAAAGCCTTCCTCTGGGGGCACTTTTGGATGGGCGAATGGGGCTCGTAATGCATTTTTTGTGGCCCGAGCTTTCAGTCGACTGCCAGGCGTGCCAGGGCTATATTTAGGGTTGCTGTGAAAGAGCGAATACGGAGGGTCCAGTTGCATGTGGGGCTGCATAACGGCTCCCCTGGGGAGTCCAGTTGTACCCAAATCCATCCTTTGGGGACACTTTGGGATGGTCCAAGGGGAATCGCAATGCCTTTTCTGAGGCCCGCTTTTTCAGTCTTCTCCCATTGCGCCGAGGGCTATATTTAGGCTTGCGGTGAAAGAGTGAACCCGGAGGGTCCAGTTGCATGTGGGGCTGCATAAAGGCTCCCCTGGGGAGTTCAGTTGTACCCAAAGCCTTCCTTTGGGGCACTTCTGGATGGGTGAATGGGGCTTGAAACGCATTTTCTGGTGCCGGAGTTTTCAGTCTTCTGCCATGGTGGCTAGGGGTATATTTAGGGTTGCTCGTAAACAGTGAACAAGGAGGGTCCAGTTGCATGTGGGGCTGCGTAAAGGCTCCCCTGGGGAGTTCAGTTGTACGCAAAGCCTTCCTTTGGGGCCACTTCTGGATGGGCGAAAGGGGCTTGAAATGCTTTTTCTGTGGCCCGAGTTTTCAGTCGACTGCCAGGCGGGCCAGGGCTATATTTAGGGTTGCTGTGAAAGAGTGAACCCGGAGGGTCCAGTTGCATGTGGGGCTGCATAAAGGCTCCCCTGGGGAGTTCACTTGTACCCAAAGCCTTCCTCTGGGGGCACTTTTGGATGGTCGAATGGGGCTTGTAGCACGTTTTCTGTGGCCCGAGTTTTCAGTCTTCTACCATGCTGGCTAGGGTTATATTTAGGGTTGCTGTAAAGAGCGAACACGGAGGGTCCAGTTGCATGTGGGGCTGCGTAAAGGCTCCCCTGGGGAGTTCAGATGTACCCAAAGCCTTCCTTTGGGGGCACTTTTGGATGGGCGAATGGGGCTCGTAACACATTTTCTGTGGCCCGAGCTTTCAGTCGACTGCCAGGCGTGCTAGGGCTATATTTAGGCTTGCGGTGAAAGAGTGAACCCGGAGGGTCCAGTTGCATGTGGGGCTTCATAAAGTCTCCCCTGGGGAGTTCAGTTGTACCCAAAGCCTTCCTTTGGGGCACTTCTGGATGGGTGAATGGGGCTTGAAACGCATTTTCTGGAGCCGGAGTTTTCAGTCTTCTGCCATGGTGGCTAGGGGTATATTTAGGGTTGCTCGTAAACAGTGAACAAGGAGGGTCCAGTTGCATGTGGGGCTGCGTAAAGGCTCCCCTGGGGAGTTCAGTTGTACCCAAAGCCTTCCTCTGGGGGCACTTTTGGATGGGCGAATTAGGCTTTTAACGCATTTTCTGGGGCCCGAGTTTTCAGTCGACTGCCAGGCGGGCCAGGGCTATATTTAGGGTTGCTGTGAAAGAGCGAATACGGAGGGTCCAGTTGCATGTGGGGCTGCATAAAGGCTCCCCTGGGGAGTCAAGTTTTACCTAAAGCCTTCCTTTGGGGGCACTTTGGAATGGTCCAAGGGGAATCGCAATGCCTTTTCTGAGGCCCGCTTTTTCAGTCTTCTCCCATTGCGCCGAGGGCTATATTTAGGATTGCGGTGAAAGAGTGAACCCGGAGGGTCCAGTTGCATGTGGGGCTGCATAAAGGCTCCCCTGGGGAGTTCAGTTGTACCCAAAGCCTTCCTTTGGGGCACTTCTGGATGGGTGAATGGGGCTTGAAACGCATTTTCTGGAGCCGGAGTTTTCAGTCTTCTGCCATGCTGGCTAGGGGTATATTTAGGGTTGCTCGTAAACAGTGAACAAGGAGGGTCCAGTTGCATGTGGGGCTGCGTAAAGGCTCCCCTGGGGAGTTCAGTTGTACGCAAAGCCTTCCTTTGGGGGCACTTCTGGATGGGCGAAAGGGGCTTGAAACGCTTTTTCTGTGGCCCGAGTTTTCAGTCTTCTGCCATGCTGGCTAGGGTTAAATTTAGGGTTGCTGTAAAGAGCGAACACGGAGGGTCCAGTTGCATGTGGGGCTGCGTAAAGGCTCCCCTGGGGAGTTCACTTGTACCCAAAGCCTTCCTCTGGGGGCACTTTTGGATGGGCGAATTAGGCTTTTAACGCATTTTCTGGGGCCCGAGTTTTCAGTCGACTGCCAGGCGGGCCAGGGCTATATTTAGGGTTGCTGTGAAAGAGCAAATACGGAGGGTCCAGTTGCATGTGGGGCTGCGTTAAGGCTCCCCTGGGGAGTTCAGTTGTACCCAAAGCCTTCCTCTGGGGGCACTTTTGGATGGGCGAATTAGGCTTTTAACGCATTTTCTGGGGCCCGAGTTTTCAGTCGACTGCCAGGCGGGCCAGGGCTATATTTAGGGTTGCTGTGAAAGAGTGAACTTGGAGGGTCCAGTTGCATGTGGTGCTGCATAAAGGCTCCCCTGGGGAGTTCAGTTGTACCCAAAGCCTTCCTTTGGGGGCACTTCTGGATGGGTGAATGGGGCTTGAAACGCTTTTTCTGTGGCCCGAGTTTTCAGTTTTCTGCCATGCTGGCTAGGGTTATATTTAGGGTTGCTGTAAAGAGCGAACACGGAGGGTCCAGTTGCATGTAGGGCTGCGTAAAGGCTCCCCTGGGGAGTTCAGATGTACCCAAAGCCTTCCTTTGGGGGCACTTTTGGATGGGCGAATGGGGCTCGTAACACATTTTCTGTGGCCCGAGCTTTCAGTCGACTGCCAGGCGTGCTAGGGCTATATTTAGGGTTCCTGTGAAAGAGCGAATACGGAGCGTCCAGTTGCATGTGGGGCTGCATAAAGGCTCCCCTGGGGAGTTCACTTGTACCCAAAGCCTTCCTTTGGGGGCACTTCTGGATGGGTGAATGGGGCTTCTAGCACGTTTTCTGTGGCCCGAGTTTTCAGTCTTCTGCCATGCTGGCTAGGGTTATATTTAGGGTTGCTGTAAAGAGCGAACACAGAGGGTCCAGTTGCATGTGGGGCTGCGTAAAGGCTCCCCTGGGGAGTTCAGATGTACCCAAAGCCTTCCTTTGGAGGCACTTTTGGATGGGCGAATGAGGCTCGTAACACATTTTCTGTGGCCCGAGATTTCAGTCGACTGCCAGGCGTGCTAGGGCTATATTTAGGCTTGCGGTGAAAGAGTGAACCCGGAGGGTCCAGTTGCAGGTGGGGCTGCATAAAGGCTCCCCTGGGGAGTTCACTTGTACCCAAAGCCTTCCTTTGGGGGCACTTCTGGATGGGTGAATGGGGCTTGAAACGCATTTTCTGGAGCCCGAGTTTTCAGTCTTCTGCCATGGTGGCTAGGGGTATATTTAGGGTTGCTCGTAAACAGTGAACAAGGAGGGTCCAGTTGCATGTGGGGCTGCGTAAAGGCTCCCCTGGGGAGTTCAGTTGTACCCAAAGCCTTCCTCTGGGGGCACTTTTGGATGGGCGAATTAGGCTTTTAACGCATTTTCTGGGGCCCGAGTTTTCAGTCGACTGCCAGGCGGGCCAGGGCTATATTTAGGGTTCCTGTGAAAGAGCGAATACGGAGCGTCCAGTTGCATGTGGGGCTGCATAAAGGCTCCCCTGGGGAGTTCACTTGTACCCAAAGCCTTCCTTTGGGGGCACTTCTGGATGGGTGAATGGGGCTTCTAGCACGTTTTCTGTGGCCCGAGTTTTCAGTCTTCTGCCATGCTGGCTAGGGTTATATTTAGGGTTGCTGTAAAGAGCGAACACAGAGGGTCCAGTTGCATGTGGGGCTGCGTAAAGGCTCCCCTGGGGAGTTCAGATGTACCCAAAGCCTTCCTTTGGAGGCACTTTTGGATGGGCGAATGAGGCTCGTAACACATTTTCTGTGGCCCGAGATTTCAGTCGACTGCCAGGCGTGCTAGGGCTATATTTAGGCTTGCGGTGAAAGAGTGAACCCGGAGGGTCCAGTTGCAGGTGGGGCTGCGTAAAGGCTCCCCTGGGGAGTTCAGTTGTACCCAAAGCCTTCCTCTGGGGGCACTTTTGGATGGGCGAATTAGGCTTTTAACGCATTTTCTGGGGCCCGAGTTTTCAGTCGACTGCCAGGCGGGCCAGGGCTATATTTACGGTTGCTGTGAAAGAGCGAATACGGAGGGTCCAGTTGCATGTGGGGCTGCGTTAAGGCTCCCCTGGGGAGTTCAGTTGTACCCAAAGCCTTCCCTTGGGGGCACTTTTGGATGGGCGAATGGGGCTCGTAACACATTTTCTGTGGCCCGAGCTTTCAGTCGACTGCCAGGCGTGCTAGGGCTATATTTAGGTTTCCGGTGAAAGAGTGAACCCGGAGGGTCCAGTTGCAGGTGGGGCTGCATAAAGGCTACCCTGGGGACTTCACTTGTACCCAAAGCCTTCCTTTGGGGGCACTTCTGGATGGGTGAATGGGGCTTGAAACGCATTTTCTGGAGCCCGAGTTTTCAGTCTTCTGCCATGGTGGCTAGGGGTATATTTAGGGTTGCTCGTAAACAGTGAGCAAGGAGGGTCCAGTTGCATGTGGGGCTGCATAAAGGCTCCCCTGGGGAGTTCAGTTGTACCCAAAGCCTTCCTCTGGGGGCACTTTTGGATGGGCGAATTAGGCTTTTAATGCATTTTCTGGGGCCCGAGTTTTCAGTCGACTGCCAGGCGGGCCAGGGCTATATTTAGGGTTGCTGTGAAAGAGCGAATACGGAGGGTCCAGTTGCATGTGGGGCTGCGTTAAGGCTCCCCTGGGGAGTTCAGTTGTACCCAAAGCCTTCCTCTGGGGGCACTTTTGGATGGGCGAATTAGGCTTTTAACGCATTTTCTGGGGCCCGAGTTTTCAGTCGACTGCCAGGCGGGCCAGGGCTATATTTAGGCTTGCGGTGAAAGAGTGAACCCGGAGGGTCCAGTTGCATGTGGGGCTGCATAAAGGCTCCCCTGGGGAGTTCAGTTGTACCCAAAGCTTTCCTTTGGGGGCACTTCTGGATGGGTGAATGGGGCTCGAAACGCATTTTCTGGAGCCCGAGTTTTCAGTCTTCTGCCATGGTGGCTAGGGGTATATTTAGGGTTGCTCGTAAACAGTGAACAAGGAGGGTCCAGTTGCATGTGGGGCTGCGTAAAGGCTCCCCTGGGGAGTTCAGTTGTACCCAAAGCCTTCCTCTGGGGGCACTTTTGGATGGGCGAATTAGGCTTTTAAGGCATTTTCTGGGGCCCGAGTTTTCAGTCGACTGCCAGGCGGGCCAGGGTTATATTAAGGGTTGCTGTGAAAGAGCGAATACAGAGGGTCCAGTTGCACGTGGGGCTGCGTTAAGGCTCCCTTGGGGAGTCCAGTTGTACCCAAAGCCTTCCTTTGGGGGCTCTTTGGGATGGTCCAAGGAGAATCGCAATGCGTTTTCTGAGGCCCGCTTTTTCAGTCTTCTCCCATTGCGCTGAGGGCTATATTTAGGGTTGCTGTGAAAGAGCGAATACAGAGGGTCCAGTTGCATGTGGGGCTGCATAAAGGCTCACCTGGGGAGTTCACTTGTACCCAAAGCCTTCCTTTGGGGGCACTTCTGGATGGGTGAATGGGGCTTGAAACGCATTTTCTGGAGCCCGAGTTTTCAGTCTTCTGCCATGGTGGCTAGGGGTATATTTAGGGTTGCTCGTAAACAGTGAACAAGGAGGGTCCAGTTGCATGTGGGGCTGCGTAAAGGCTCCCCTGGGGAGTTCAGTTGTACCCAAAGCCTTCCTTTGGAGGCACTTTTGGATGGGCGAATGAGGCTCGTAACACATTTTCTGTGGCCCGAGATTTCAGTCGACTGCCAGGCGTGCTAGGGCTATATTTAGGCTTGCGGTGAAAGAGTGAACCCGGAGGGTCCAGTTGCAGGTGGGGCTGCATAAAGGCTCCCCTGGGGAGTTCACTTGTACCCAAAGCCTTCCTTTGGGGGCACTTCTGGATGGGTGAATGGGGCTTGAAACGCATTTTCTGGAGCCCGAGTTTTCAGTCTTCTGCCATGCTGGCTAGGGGTATATTTAGGGTTGCTCGTAAACAGTGAACAAGGAGGGTCCAGTTGCATGTGGGGCTGCGTAAAGGCTCCCCTGGGGAGTTCAGTTGTACCCAAAGCCTTCCTCTGGGGGCACTTTTGGATGGGCGAATTAGACTTTTAACGCATTTTCTGGGGCCCGAGTTTTCAGTCGACTGCCAGGCGGGCCAGGGCTATATTTAGGGTTGCTGTGAAAGAGTGAACCCGGAGGGTCCAGTTGCATGTGGGGCTACATAAAGGCTCCCCTGGGGAGTTCACTTGTACCCAAAGCCTTCCTTTGGGAGCACTTTTGGATGGTCCAAGGGGAATCGCAATGCGTTTTCTGAGGCCCGCTTTTTCAGTCTTCTCCCATTGCGCCAAGGGCTATATTTAGGGTTGCGGTGAAAGAGTGAACCCGGAGGGTCCAGTTGCATGTGGGGCTGCATAAAGGCTCCCCTGGGGAGTTCAGTTGTACCCAAAGCCTTCCTTTGGGGGCACTTCTGGATGGGTGAATGGGGCTTGAAACGCATTTTCTGGAGCCCGAGTTTTCAGTCTTCTGCCATGGTGGCTAGGGGTATATTTAGGGTTGCTCGTAAACAGTGAACAAGGAGGGTCCAGTTGCATGTGGGGCTGCGTAAAGGCTCCCCTGGGGAGGTCAGATGTACCCAAAGCCTTCCTTTGGGGGCACTTTTGGATGGTCCAAGGGGAATCGCAGTGCGTTTTCTGAGGCCTGCTTTTTCAGTCTTCTCCCATTGCGCCGAGGGATATATTTAGGCTTGCGGTGAAAGAGTGAACCCGGAGGGTCCAGTTGCATGTGGGGCTGCGTAAAGGCTCCCCTGGGGAGTTCAGTTGTACCCAAAGCCTTCCTCTGGCGGCACTTTTGGATGGTCGAATGGGGCTTGTAGCACGTTTTCTGGGGCCCGATTTTTCAGTCGTCTTCCATGAGGGCCAGGGTTATATTTAGGGTTGCTGTGAAAGAGCGAATACGGAGGGTCCAGTTGCATGTGGGGCTGCATAAAGGCTCCCCTGGGGAGTTCACTTGTACCCAAAGCCTTCCTTTGGGGGCACTTCTGGATGGGTGAATGGGGCTTGAAACGCATTGTCTGGAGCCCGAGTTTTCAGTCTTCTGCCATGGTGGCTAGGGGTATATTTAGGGTTGCTCGTAAACAGTGAACAAGGAGGGTCCAGTTGCATGTGGGGCTGCGTAAAGGCTCCCCTGGGGAGTTCAGATGTACCCAAAGCCTTCCTCTGGGGGCACTTTTGGATGGGCGAATGGGGCTTGTAGCACGTTTTCTGGGGCCCGATTTTTCAGTCGTCTGCCATGCGGGCCAGGGTTATATTTAGGGTTGCTGTGAAAGAGCGAATACGGAGGGTCCAGTTGCATGTGGGGCTGCATAAAGGCTCCCCTGGGGAGTTCACTTGTATCCAAAGCCTTCCTTTGGGGGCACTTCTGGATGGGTGAATGGGGCTTGAAACGCATTTTCTGGAGCCCGAGTTTTCAGTCTTCTGCCATGGTGGCTAGGGGTATATTTAGGGTTGCTCGTAAACAGTGAACAAGGAGGGTCCAGTTGCATGTGGGGCTGCGTAAAGGCTCCCCTGGGGAGTTCAGTTGTACCCAAAGCCTTCCTCTGGGGGCACTTTTGGATGGGCGAATTAGGCTTTTAATGCATTTTCTGGGGCCCGAGTTTTCAGTCGACTGCCAGGCGGGCCAGGGCTATATTTAGGGTTGCTGTGAAAGAGCGAATACAGAGGGTCCAGTTGCGTGTGGGGCTGCGTTAAGGCTCCCCTGGGGAGTCCAGTTGTACCCAAAGCCTTCCTTTGGGGGCACTTTTGGATGGTCCAAGGGGAATCGCAATGCGTTTTCTGAGGCCCGCTTTTTCAGTCTTCTCCCATTGCGCCGAGGGCTATATTTAGGCTTGCGGTGAAAGAGTGAACCCGGAGGGTCCAGTTGCATGTGGGGCTGCATAAAGGCTCGCCTGGAGAGTTCACTTGTACCCAAAGCCTTCCTTTGGGGGCACTTTTGGATGGGCGAATGGGGCTCGTAACACATTTTTTGTGGCCCGAGCTTTCAGTCGACTGCCAGGCGTGCTAGGGCTATATTTAGGCTTGCGGTGAAAGAGTGAACCCGGAGGGTCCAGTTGCATGTGGGGCTGCATAAAGGCTCCCCTGGGGAGTTCAGTTGTACCCAAAGCCTTCCTTTGGGGGCACTTCTGGATGGGTGAATGGGGCTTGAAACGCATTTTCTGGAGCCCGAGTTTTCAGTCTTCTGCCATGGTGGCTAGGGGTATATTTAGGGTTGCTCGTAAACAGTGAACAAGGAGGGTCCAGTTGCCTGTGGGGCTGCGTAAAGGCTCCCCTGGGGAGTTCACTTGTACCCAAAGCCTTCCTCTGGGGGCACTTTTGGATGGGCGAATTAGGCTTTTAACGCATTTTCTGGGGCCCGAGTTTTCAGTCGACTGCCAGGCGGGCCAGGGTTATATTTAGGGTTGCTGTGAAAGAGCGAATACGGAGGGTCCAGTTGCATGTGGGGCTGCGTTAAGGCTCCCCTGGGGAGTCCAGTTGTACCCAAAGCATTCCTTTGGGGTCACTTTTGCATGGTCCAAGGGGAATCGCAATGCGTTTTCTGAGGCCCGCTTTTTCAGTCTTCTCCCATTGCGCCGAGGGATATATTTAGGCTTGCGGTGAAAGAGTGAACCCGGAGGGTCCAGTTGCATGTGGGGCTGCATAAAGGCTCCCCTGGAGAGTTCACTTGTACCCAAAGCCTTCCTTTGGGGGCACTTCTGGATGGGTGAATCGGGCTTGAAACGCATTTTCTGGAGCCCGAGTTTTCAGTCTTCTGCCATGGTGGCTAGGGGTATATTTAGGGTTGCTCGTAAACAGTGAACAAGGAGGGTCCAGTTGCATGTGGGGCTGCATAACGGCTCCCCTCGGGAGTTCAGATGTACCCAAAGCCTTCCTTTGGGGGCACTTTTGGATGGGCGAATGGGGCTCGTAACACATTTTTTGTGGCCCGAGCTTTCAGTCGACTGCCAGGGGTGCTAGGGCTATATTTAGGCTTGCGGTGAAAGAGTGAACCCGGAGGGTCCAGTTGCATGTGGGGCTGCGTTAAGGCTCCCCTGGGGAGTTCAGTTGTACCCAAAGCCTTCCTTTGGGGGCACTTCTGGATGGGTGAATGGGGCTTGAACGCATTTTCTGGAGCCCGAGTTTTCAGTCTTCTGCCATGCTGGCTAGGGGTATATTTAGGGTTGCTCGTAAACAGTGAACAAGGAGGGTCCAGTTGCATGTGGGGCTGCGTAAAGGCTCCCCTGGGGAGTTCACTTGTACCCAAAGCCTTCCTTTGGGGGCACTTCTGGATGGGTGAATGGGGCTTGAAACGCATTTTCTGGAGCCCGAGTTTTCAGTCTTCTGCCATGCTGGCTAGGGGTATATTTAGGGTTGCTCGTAAACAGTGAACAAGGAGGGTCCAGTTGCATGTGGGGCTGCGTAAAGGCTCCCCTGGGGAGTTCAGTTGTACCCAAAGCCTTCCTCTGGGGGCACTTTTGGATGGGCGAATTAGGATTTTAACGCATTTTCTGGGGCCCGAGTTTTCAGTCGACTGCCAGGCGGGCCAGGGCTATATTTAGGGTTGCTGTGAAAGAGTGAACCCGGAGGGTCCAGTTGCATGTGGGGCTACATAAAGGCTCCCCTGGGGAGTTCACTTGTACCCAAAGCCTTCCTTTGGGAGCACTTTTGGATGGTCCAAGGGGAATCGCAATGCGTTTTCTGAGGCCCGCTTTTTCAGTCTTCTCCCATTGCGCCAAGGGCTATATTTAGGGTTGCGGTGAAAGAGTGAACCCGGAGGGTCCAGTTGCATGTGGGGCTGCATAAAGGCTCCCCTGGGGAGTTCAGTTGTACCCAAAGCCTTCTTTTGGGGGCACTTCTGGATGGGTGAATGGGGCTTGAAACGCATTTTCTGGAGCCCGAGTTTTCAGTCTTCTGCCATGGTGGCTAGGGGTATATTTAGGGTTGCTCGTAAACAGTGAACAAGGAGGGTCCAGTTGCATGTGGGGCTGCGTAAAGGCTCCCCTGGGGAGGTCAGATGTACCCAAAGCCTTCCTTTCGGGGCACTTCTGGATGGGTGAATGGGGCTTGAAACGCATTTTCTGGAGCCCGAGTTTTCAGTCGACTGCCAGGCGGGCCAGGGCTATATTTAGGGTTGCTGTGAAAGAGCGAATACGGAGGGTCCAGTTGCATGTGGGGCTGCATTAAGGCTCCCCTGGGGAGTCCAGTTGTACCCAAAGCCTTCCTTTGGGGGCACTTCTGGATGGGTGAATGGGGCTTGAAACGCATTGTCTGGAGCCCGAGTTTTCAGTCTTCTGCCATGGTGGCTAGGGGTATATTTAGGGTTGCTCGTAAACAGTGAACAAGGAGGGTCCAGTTGCATGTGGGGCTGCGTAAAGGCTCCCCTGGGGAGTTCAGATGTACCCAAAGCCTTCCTCTGGGGGCACTTTTGGATGGGCGAATGGGGCTTGTAGCACGTTTTCTGGGGCCCGATTTTTCAGTCGTCTGCCATGCGGGCCAGGGTTATATTTAGGGTTGCTGTGAAAGAGCGAATACGGAGGGTCCAGTTGCATGTGGGGCTGCATAAAGGCTCCCCTGGGGAGTTCACTTGTATCCAAAGCCTTCCTTTGGGGGCACTTCTGGATGGGTGAATGGGGCTTGAAACGCATTTTCTGGAGCCCGAGTTTTCAGTCTTCTGCCATGGTGGCTAGGGGTATATTTAGGGTTGCTCGTAAACAGTGAACAAGGAGGGTCCAGTTGCATGTGGGGCTGCGTAAAGGCTCCCCTGGGGAGGTCAGATGTACCCAAAGCCTTCCTTTGGGGGCACTTTTGGATGGGCGAATGGGGCTCGTAACACATTTTTTGTGGCCCGAGCTTTCAGTCGACTGCCAGGCGTGCTAGGGCTATATTTAGGCTTGCGGTGAAAGAGTGAACCCGGAGGGTCCAGTTGCATGTGGGGCTGCATAAAGGCTCCCCTGGGGAGTTCAGTTGTACCCAAAGCCTTCCTTTGGGGGCACTTCTGGATGGGTGAATGGGGCTTGAACGCATTTTCTGGAGCCCGAGTTTTCAGTCTTCTGCCATGGTGGCTAGGGGTATATTTAGGGTTGCTCGTAAACAGTGAACAAGGAGGGTCCAGTTGCATGTGGGGCTGCGTAAAGGCTCCCCTGGGGAGGTCAGATGTACCCAAAGCCTTCCTTTCGGGGCACTTCTGGATGGGTGAATGGGGCTTGAAACGCATTTTCTGGAGCCCGAGTTTTCAGTCGACTGCCAGGCGGGCCAGGGCTATATTTAGGGTTGCTGTGAAAGAGCGAATACGGAGGGTCCAGTTGCATGTGGGGCTGCGTTAAGGCTCCCCTGGGGAGTCCAGTTGTACCCAAAGCCTTCCTTTGGGGGCACTTTTGGATGGTCCAAGGGGAATCGCAGTGCGTTTTCTGAGGCCTGCTTTTTCAGTCTTCTCCCATTGCGCCGAGGGATATATTTAGGCTTGCGGTGAAAGAGTGAACCCGGAGGGTCCAGTTGCATGTGGGGCTGCGTAAAGGCTCCCCTGGGGAGTTCAGTTGTACCCAAAGCCTTCCTCTGGGGGCACTTTTGGATGGGCGAATGGGGCTTGTAGCACGTTTTCTGGGGCCCGATTTTTCAGTCGTCTTCCATGCGGGCCAGGGTTATATTTAGGGTTGCTGTGAAAGAGCGAATACGGAGGGTCCAGTTGCATGTGGGGCTGCATAAAGGCTCCCCTGGGGAGTTCACTTGTACCCAAAGCCTTCCTTTGGGGGCACTTCTGGATGGGTGAATGGGGCTTGAAACGCATTGTCTGGAGCCCGAGTTTTCAGTCTTCTGCCATGGTGGCTAGGGGTATATTTAGGGTTGCTCGTAAACAGTGAACAAGGAGGGTCCAGTTGCATGTGGGGCTGCGTAAAGGCTCCCCTGGGGAGTTCAGATGTACCGAAAGCCTTCCTCTGGGGGCACTTTTGGATGGGCGAATGGGGCTTGTAGCACGTTTTCTGGGGCCCGATTTTTCAGTCGTCTGCCATGCGGGCCAGGGTTATATTTAGGGTTGCTGTGAAAGAGCGAATACGGAGGGTCCAGTTGCATGTGGGGCTGCATAAAGGCTCCCCTGGGGAGTTCACTTGTATCCAAAGCCTTCCTTTGGGGGCACTTCTGGATGGGTGAATGGGGCTTGAAACGCATTTTCTGGAGCCCGAGTTTTCAGTCTTCTGCCATGGTGGCTAGGGGTATATTTAGGGTTGCTCGTAAACAGTGAACAAGGAGGGTCCAGTTGCATGTGGGGCTGCGTAAAGGCTCCCCTGGGGAGTTCAGTTGTACCCAAAGCCTTCCTCTGGGGGAACTTTTGGATGGGCGAATTAGGCTTTTAATGCATTTTCTGGGGCCCGAGTTTTCAGTCGACTGCCAGGCGGGCCAGGGCTATATTTAGGGTTGCTGTGAAAGAGCGAATACGGAGGGTCCAGTTGCGTGTGGGGCTGCGTTAAGGCTCCCCTGGGGAGTCCAGTTGTACCCAAAGCCTTCCTTTGGGGGCACTTTTGGATGGTCCAAGGGGAATCGCAATGCGTTTTCTGAGGCCCGCTTTTTCAGTCTTCTCCCATTGCGCCGAGGGCTATATTTAGGCTTGCGGTGAAAGAGTGAACCCGGAGGGTCCAGTTGCATGTGGGGCTGCATAAAGGCTCGCCTGGAGAGTTCACTTGTACCCAAAGCCTTCCTTTGGGGGCACTTTTGGATGGGCGAATGGGGCTCGTAACACATTTTTTGTGGCCCGAGCTTTCAGTTGACTGCCAGGCGTGCTAGGGCTATATTTAGGCTTGCGGTGAAAGAGTGAACCCGGAGGGTCCAGTTGCATGTGGGGCTGCATAAAGGCTCCCCTGGGGAGTTCAGTTGTACCCAAAGCCTTCCTTTGGGGGCACTTCTGGATGGGTGAATGGGGCTTGAAACGCATTTTCTGGAGCCCGAGTTTTCAGTCTTCTGCCATGGTGGCTAGGAGTATATTTAGGGTTGCTCGTAAACAGTGAACAAGGAGGGTCCAGTTGCCTGTGGGGCTGCGTAAAGGCTCCCCTGGGGAGTTCACTTGTACCCAAAGCCTTCCTCTGGGGGCACTTTTGGATGGGCGAATTAGGCTTTTAACGCATTTTCTGGGGCCCGAGTTTTCAGTCGACTGCCAGGCGGGCCAGGGTTATATTTAGGGTTGCTGTGAAAGAGTGAACCCGGAGGGTCCAGTTGCATGTGGGGCTGCATAAAGGCTCCCCTGGGGAGTTCAGTTGTACCCAAAGCCTTCCTTTGGGGGCACTTCTGGATGGGTGAATGGGGCTTGAAACGCTTTTTCTGTGGCCCGAGTTTTCAGTTTTCTGGTAGGCTGGCTAGTGTTATATTTAGGGTTGCTTGTAAACAGCGAACACGGGGGGTCCAGTTGCGTATGGGGCTGCGTTAAGGCTCCCCTGGGGAGTTCAGATGTACCCAAAGCCTTCCTTTGGGGGCACTTTTGGATGGTCGAATGGGGCTTGTAGCACGTTTTCTGGGGCCCGATTTTTCAGTCGTCTGCCATGCGGGCCAGGGTTATATTTAGGGTTGCTGTGAAAGAGCGAATACGGAGGGTCCAGTTGCATGTGGGGCTGCATAAAGGCTCCCCTGGAGAGTTCACTTGTACCCAAAGCCTTCCTTTGGGGGCACTTCTGGATGGGCGAAAGGGGCTTGAAACGCTTTTTCTGTGGCCCGAGTTTTCAGTCTTCTGCCATGGTGGCTAGGGGTATATTTAGGGTTGCTGTAAAGAGCGAACACGGAGGGTCCAGTTGCATGTGGGGCTGCATAAAGGCTCCCCTGGGGAGTTCAGTTGTACCCAAAGCCTTCCTCTGGGGGCACTTTTGGATGGGCGAATTAGGCTTTTAATGCATTTTCTGGGGCCCGAGTTTTCAGTCGACTGCCAGGCGGGCCAGGGCTATATTTAGGGTTGCTGTGAAAGAGCGAATACGGAGGGTCCAGTTGCATGTGGGGCTGCGTTAAGGCTCCCCTGGGGAGTCCAGTTGTACCCAAAGCCTTCCTTTGGGGGCACTTTTGCATGGTCCAAGGGGAATCGCAATGCGTTTTCTGAGGCCCGCTTTTTCAGTCTTCTCCCATTGCGCCGAGGGCTATATTTAGGCTTACGGTGAAAGAGTGAACCCGGAGGGTCCAGTTGCATGTGGGGCTGCATAAAGGCTCCCCTGGAGAGTTCACTTGTACCCAAAGCCTTCCTTTGGGGGCACTTCTGGATGGGTGAATCGGGCTTGAAACGCATTTTCTGGAGCCCGAGTTTTCAGTCTTCTGCCATGGTGGCTAGGGGTATATTTAGGGTTGCTCGTAAACAGTGAACAAGGAGGGTCCAGTTGCATGTGGGGCTGCATAAAGGCTCCCCTGGGGAGTTCAGATGTACCCAAAGCCTTCCTTTGGGGGCACTTTTGGATGGGCGAATGGGGCTCGTAACACATTTTTTGTGGCCCGAGCTTTCAGTCGACTGCCAGGGGTGCTAGGGCTATATTTAGGCTTGCGGTGAAAGAGTGAACCCGGAGGGTCCAGTTGCATGTGGGGCTGCATAAAGGCTCCCCTGGGGAGTTCAGTTGTACCCAAAGCCTTCCTTTGGGGGCACTTCTGGATGGGTGAATGGGGCTTGAACGCATTTTCTGGGGCCCGAGTTTTCAGTCTTCTGCCATGGTGGCTAGGGGTATATTTAGGGTTGCTCGTAAACAGTGAACAAGGAGGGTCCAGTTGCATGTGGGGCTGCGTAAAGGCTCCCCTGGGGAGTTCACTTGTACCCAAAGCCTTCCTCTGGGGGCACCTTTTGATGGGCGAATTAGGCTTTTAACGCATTTTCTGGGGCCCGAGTTTTCAGTCGACTGCCAGGCGGGCCAGGGTTATATTTAGGGTTGCTGTGAAAGAGTGAACCCGGAGGGTCCAGTTGCATGTGGGGCTGCAGAAAGGCTCCCCTGGGGAGTTTCAGTTGTACCCAAAGCCTTCCTTTGGGGGCACTTCTGGATGGATGAATGGGGCTTGAAACGCTTTTTCTGTGGCCCGAGTTTTCAGTTTTCTGGTAGGCTGGCTAGTGTTATATTTAGGGTTGCTTGTAAACAGCGAACACGGGGGGTCCAGTTGCGTATGGGGCTGCGTTAAGGCTCCCCTGGGGAGTTCAGATGTACCCAAAGCCTTCCTTTGGGGGCACTTTTGGATGGTCGAATGGGGCTTGTAGCACGTTTTCTGGGGCCCGATTTTTCAGTCGTCTGCCATGCGGGCCAGGGTTATATTAGGGTTGCTGTGAAAGAGCGAATACGAGGGTCCAGTTGCATGTGGGGCTGCATAAAGGCTCCCCTGGGGAGTTCACTTGTACCCAAAGCCTTCCTTTGGGGGCACTTCTGGATGGGCGAAAGGGGCTTGAACGCTTTTTCTGTGGCCCGAGTTTTCAGTCTTCTGCCATGCTGGCTAGGGTTATATTAGGGTTGCTGTAAAGAGCGAACACGGAGGGTCCAGTTGCATGTGGGCTGCGGTAAAGGCTCCCCTGGGGAGTTCAGATGTACCCAAAGCCTTCCTTTGGGGGCACTTTTGGATGGGCGAATGGGGCTCGTAACACATTTTCTGTGGCCCGAGCTTTCAGTCGACTGCCAGTCGTGCTAGGGCTATATTTAGGCTTGCGGTGAAAGAGTGAACCCGGAGGGTCCAGTTGCATGTGGGGCTGCATAAAGGCTCCCCTGGGGAGTTCAGTTGTACCCAAACCCTTCCTTTGGGGGCACTTCTGGATGGGCGAAAGGGGCTTGAAACGCTTTTTCTGTGGCCCGAGTTTTCAGTCTTCTGCCATGCTGGCTAGGGTTATATTTAGGGTTGCTGTAAAGAGCGAACACGGAGGGTCCAGTTGCATGTGGGGCTGCGTTAAGGCTCCCCTGGGGAGTTCACTTGTACCCAAAGCCTTCCTCTGGGGGCACTTCTGGATGGGCGAATTAGGCTTTTAACGCATTTTCTGTGGCCCGAGTTTTCAGTCGACAGCCAGGCGGGCCAGGGTTATATTTAGGGTTGCTGTGAAAGAGCGAATACGGAGGGTCCAGTTGCATGTGGGGCTGCGTTAAGGCTCCCCTGGGGAGTCCAGTTGTACCCAAAGCCTTCCTTTGGGGGCACTTTTGGATGGTCCAAGGGGAATCGCAATGCGTTTTCTGAGGCCCACTTTTTCAGTCTTCTCCCATTGCGCCGAGGGCTATATTTAGGCTTGCGGTGAAAGAGTGAACCCGGAGGGTCCAGTTGCATGTGGGGCTGCATAAAGGCTCCCCTGGGGAGTTCAGTTGTACCCAAAGCCTTCCTTTGGGGGCACTTCTGGATGGGTGAATGGGGCTTGAAACGCATTTTCTGGAGCCCGAGTTTTCAGTCTTCTGCCATGGTGGCTAGTGGTATATTTAGGTTTGCTCGTAAACAGTGAACAAGGAGGGTCCAGTTGCTTGTGGGGCTGCGTAAAGGCTCCCCTCGGGAGTTCAGATGTACCCAAAGCCTTCCTTTGGGGCACTTTTGGATGGGCGAATGGGGCTCGTAACACATTTTCTGTGGCCCAAGCTTTCAGTCGACTGCCAGGGGTGCTAGGGCTATATTTAGGCTTGCGGTGAAAGAGTGAACCCGGAGGGTCCAGTTGCATGTGGGGCTGCATAAAGGCTCCCCTGGGGAGTTCAGTTGTACCCAAAGCCTTCCTTTGGGGGCACTTCTGGATGGGTGAATGGGGCTTGAAACGCATTTTCTGGAGCCCGAGTTTTCAGTCTTCTGCCATGGTGGCTAGGGGTATATTTAGGGTTGCTCGTAAACAGTGAACAAGGAGGGTCCAGTTGCATGTGGGGCTGCCTAAAGGCTCCCCTGGGGAGGTCAGATGTACCCAAAGCCTTCCTCTGGGGGCACTTTTGGATGGGCGAATTAGGCTTTTAACGCATTTTCTGGGGCCCGAGTTTTCAGTCGACTGCCAGGCGGGCCAGGGCTATATTTAGGGTTGCTGTGAAAGAGTGAACCCGGAGGGTCCAGTTGCATGTGGGGCTACATAAAGGCTCCCCTGGAGAGTTCACTTGTACCCAAAGCCTTCCTTTGGGAGCACTTTTGGATGGTCCAAGGGGAATCGCATTGCGTTTTCTGAGGCCCGCTTTTTCAGTCTTCTCCCATTGCGCCAAGGGCTATATTTAGGCTTGCGGTGAAAGAGTGAACCCGGAGGGTCCAGTTGCATGTGGGGCTGCATAAAGGCTCCCCTGGGGAGTTCAGTTGTACCCAAAGCCTTCCTTTGGGGGCACTTCTGGATGGGTGAATTGGGCATGAAACGCATTTTCTGGAGCCCGAGTTTTCAGTCTTCTGCCATGGTGGCTAGGGGTATATTTAGGGTTGCTCGTAAACAGTGAACAAGGAGGGTCCAGTTGCTTGTGGGGCTGCGTAAAGGCTCCCCTAGGGAGTTCAGATGTACCCAAAGCCTTCCTTTGGGGGTACTTTTGGATGGGCGAATGGGGCTCGTAACACATTTTCTGTGGCCCGAGCTTTAAGTCGACTGCCAGGCGTGCTAGGGCTATATTTAGGCTTGCGGTGAAAGAGTGAACCCGGAGGGTCCAGTTGCATGTGGGGCTGCATAAAGGCTCCCCTGGGGAGTTCAGTTGTACCCAAAGCCTTCCTTTGGGGGCACTTCTGGATGGGTGAATGGGGCTTGAAACGCATTTTCTGGAGCCCGAGTTTTCAGTCTTCTGCCATGGTGGCTAGGGGTATATTTAGGGTTGCTCGTAAACAGTGAACAAGGAGGGTCCAGTTGCATGTGGGGCTGCGTAAAGGCTCCCCTGGGGAGATCAGATGTACCCAAAGCCTTCCTTTGGGGGCACTTTTGGATGGGCGAATGGGGCTCGTAACACATTTTCTGTGGCCCGAGCTTTCAGTCGACTGCCAGGCGTGCTAGGGCTATATTTAGGCTTGCGGTGAAAGAGTGAACCCGGAGGGTCCAGTTGCATGTGGGGCTGCATAAAGGCTCCCCTGGGGAGTTCACTTGTACCCAAAGCCTTCCTTTGGGGGCACTTCTGGATGGGTGAATGGGGCTTGAAACGCATTTTCTGGAGCCCGAGTTTTCAGTCTTCTGCCATGGTGGCTAGGGGTATATTTAGGGTTGCTCGTAAACAGTGAACAAGGAGGGTCCAGTTGCATGTGGGGCTGCGTAAAGGCTCCCCTGGGGAGTTCAGATGTACCCAAAGCCTTCCTTTGGGGGCACTTTTGGATGGGCGAATGGGGCTCGTAACACATTTTCTGTGGCCCGAGTTTTCAGTCGACAGCCAGGCGGGCCAGGGTTATATTTAGGGTTGCTGTGAAAGAGCGAATACGGAGGGTCCAGTTGCATGTGGGGCTGCGTTAAGGCTCCCCTGGGGAGTCCAGTTGTACCCAAAGCCTTCCTTTGGGGGCACTTTTTGATGGTCCAAGGGGAATCGCAATGCGTTTTCTGAGGCCCGCTTTTTCAGTCTTCTCCCATTGCGCCGAGGGCTATATTTAGGCTTGCGGTGAAAGAGTGAACCCGGAGGGTCCAGTTGCATGTGGGGCTGCATAAAGGCTCCCCTGGGGAGTTCAGTTGTACCCAAAGCCTTCCTTTGGGGGCACTTTTGGATGGTCGAATGGGGCTTGTAGCACGTTTTCTGGGGCCCGATTTTTCAGTCGTCTGCCATGCGGGCCAGGGTTATATTTAGGGTTGCTGTGAAAGAGCGAATACGGAGGGTCCAGTTGCATGTGGGGCTGCATAAAGGCTCCCCTGGGGAGTTCACTTGTACCCAAAGCCTTCCTTTGGGGGCACTTCTGGATGGGCGAAAGGGGCTTGAAACGCTTTTTCTGTGGCCCGAGTTTTCAGTCTTCTGCCATGGTGGCTAGGGGTATATTTAGGGTTGCTCGTAAACAGTGAACAAGGAGGGTCCAGTTGCATGTGGGGCTGCGTAAAGGCTCCCCTGGGGAGTTCAGTTGTACCCAAAGCCTTCCTCTGGGGGCACTTTTGGATGGGCGAATTAGGCTTTTAATGCATTTTCTGGGGCCCGAGTTTTCAGTCTTCTGCCATGGTGGCTAGGGTTATATTTAGGGTTGCTGTAAAGAGCGAACACGGAGGGTCCAGTTGCATGTGGGGCTGCGTAAAGGCTCCCCTGGGGAGTTCAGATGTACCCAAAGCCTTCCTTTGGGGGCACTTTTGGATGGGCGAATGGGGCTCGTAACACATTTTCTGTGGCCCGAGCTTTCAGTCGACTGCCAGTCGTGCTAGGGCTATATTTAGGCTTGCGGTGAAAGAGTGAACCCGGAGGGTCCAGTTGCATGTGGGGCTGCATAAAGGCTCCCCTGGGGAGTTCAGTTGTACCCAAAGCCTTCCTTTGGGGGCACTTCTGGATGGGCGAAAGGGGCTTGAAACGCTTTTTCTGTGGCCCGAGTTTTCAGTCTTCTGCCATGCTGGCTAGGGTTATATTTAGGGTTGCTCTAAAGAGCGAACACGGAGGGTCCAGTTGCATGTGGGGCTGCGTTAAGGCTCCCCTGGGGAGTTCACTTGTACCCAAAGCCTTCCTCTGGGGGCACTTTTGGATGGGCGAATTAGGCTTTTAACGCATTTTCTGTGGCCCGAGTTTTCAGTCGACAGCCAGGCGGGCCAGGGTTATATTTAGGGTTGCTGTGAAAGAGCGAATACGGAGGGTCCAGTTGCATGTGGGGCTGCGTTAAGGCTCCCCTGGGGAGTCCAGTTGTACCCAAAGCCTTCCTTTGGGGCACTTTTGGATGGGCGAATGGGGCTCGTAACACATTTTCTGTGGCCCAAGCTTTCAGTCGACTGCCAGGCGTGCTAGGGCTATATTTAGGCTTGCGGTGAAAGAGTGAACCCGGAGGGTCCAGTTGCATGTGGGGCTGCATAAAGGCTCCCCTGGGGAGTTCAGTTGTACCCAAAGCCTTCCTTTGGGGGCACTTCTGGATGGGTGAATGGGGCTTGAAACGCATTTTCTGGAGCCTGAGTTTTCAGTCTTCTGCCATGGTGGCTAGGGGTATATTTAGGGTTGCTCGTAAACAGTGAACAAGGAGGGTCCAGTTGCATGTGGGGCTGCCTAAAGGCTCCCCTGGGGAGGTCAGATGTACCCAAAGCCTTCCTCTGGGGGCACTTTTGGATGGGCGAATTAGGCTTTTAACGCATTTTCTGGGGCCCGAGTTTTCAGTCGACTGCCAGGCGGGCCAGGGCTATATTTAGGGTTGCTGTGAAAGAGTGAACCCGGAGGGTCCAGTTGCATGTGGGGCTACATAAAGGCTCCCCTGGAGAGTTCACTTGTACCCAAAGCCTTCCTTTGGGAGCACTTTTGGATGGTCCAAGGGGAATCGCAATGCGTTTTCTGAGGCCCGCTTTTTCAGTCTTCTCCCATTGCGCCAAGGGCTATATTTAGGCTTGCGGTGAAAGAGTGAACCCGGAGGGTCCAGTTGCATGTGGGGCTGCATAAAGGCTCCCCTGGGGAGTTCAGTTGTACCCAAAGCCTTCCTTTGGGGGCACTTCTGGATGGGTGAATTGGGCATGAAACGCATTTTCTGGAGCCCGAGTTTTCAGTCTTCTGCCATGGTGGCTAGGGGTATATTTAGGGTTGCTCGTAAACAGTGAACAAGGAGGGTCCAGTTGCTTGTGGGGCTGCGTAAAGGCTCCCCTAGGGAGTTCAGATGTACCCAAAGCCTTCCTTTGGGGGCACTTTTGGATGGGCGAATGGGGCTCGTAACACATTTTCTGTGGCCCGAGCTTTCAGTCGACTGCCAGGCGTGCTAGGGCTATATTTAGGCTTGCGGTGAAAGAGTGAACCCGGAGGGTCCAGTTGCATGTGGGGCTGCATAAAGGCTCCCCTGGGGAGTTCAGTTGTACCCAAAGCCTTCCTTTGGGGGCACTTCTGGATGGGTGAATGGGGCTTGAAACGCATTTTCTGGAGCCCGATTTTTCAGTCTTCTGCCATGGTGGCTAGGGGTATATTTAGGGTTGCTCGTAAACAGTGAACAAGGAGGGTCCAGTTGCATGTGGGGCTGCGTAAAGGCTCCCCTGGGGAGTTCAGTTGTACCCAAAGCCTTCCTTTGGGGGCACTTTTGGATGGGCGAATGGGGCTCGTAACACATTTTCTGTGGCCCGAGCTTTCAGTCGACTGCCAGGCGTGCTAGGGCTATATTTAGGCTTGCGGTGAAAGAGTGAACCCGGAGGGTCCAGTTGCATGTGGGGCTGCATAAAGGCTCCCCTGGGGAGTTCACTTGTACCCAAAGCCTTCCTTTGGGGGCACTTCTGGATGGGTGAATGGGGCTTGAAACGCATTTTCTGGAGCCCGAGTTTTCAGTCTTCTGCCATGGTGGCTAGGGGTATATTTAGGGTTGCTCGTAAACAGTGAACAAGGAGGGTCCAGTTGCATGTGGGGCTGCATAAAGGCTCCCCTGGGGAGTTCAGATGTACCCAAAGCCTTCCTTTGGGGGCACTTTTGGATGGGCGAATGGGGCTCGTAACACATTTTCTGTGGCCCGAGCTTTCAGTCGAATGCCAGGCGTGCTAGGGCTATATTTAGGCTTGCGGTGAAAGAGTGAACCCGGAGGGTCCAGTTGCATGTGGGGCTGCATAAAGGCTCCCCTGGGGAGTTCAGTTGTACCCAAAGCCTTCCTTTGGGGGCACTTCTGGATGGGTGAATGGGGCTTGAAACGCATTTTCTGGAGCCCGAGTTTTCAGTCTTCTGCCATGGTGGCTAGGGGTATATTTAGGGTTGCTCGTAAACAGTGAACAAGGAGGGTCCAGTTGCATGTGGGGCTGCATAAAGGCTCCCCTGGGGAGTTCAGTTGTACCCAAAGCCTTCCTCTGGGGGCACTTTTGGATGGGCGAATTAGGCTTTTAACGCATTTTCTGTGGCCCGAGTTTTCAGTCGACAGCCAGGCGGGCCAGGGTTATATTTAGGGTTGCTGTGAAAGAGCGAATACGGAGGGTCCAGTTGCATGTGGGGCTGCGTTAAGGCTCCCCTGGGGAGTCCAGTAGTACCCAAAGCCTTCCTTTGGGGGCACTTTTTGATGGTCCAAGGGGAATCGCAATGCGTTTTCTGAGGCCCGCTTTTTCAGTCTTCTCCCATTGCGCCGAGGGCTATATTTAGGCTTGCGGTGAAAGAGTGAACCCGGAGGGTCCAGTTGCATGTGGGGCTGCATAAAGGCTCCCCTGGGGAGTTCACTTGTACCCAAAGCCTTCCTTTGGGGGCACTTCTGGATGGGTGAATGGGGCTTGAAACGCATTTTCTGGAGCCCGAGTTTTCAGTCTTCTGCCATGGTGGCTAGGGGTATATTTAGGGTTGCTCGTAAACAGTGAACAAGGAGGGTCCAATTGCATGTGGGGCTGCGTAAAGGCTCCCCTGGGGAGTTCAGTTGTACTCAAAGCCTTCCTCTGGGGGCACTTTTGGATGGGCGAATTAGGCTTTTAACAGTTTTTCTGGGGCCCGAGTTTTCAGTCGACTGCCAGGCGGGCCAGGGCTATATTTAGGGTTGCTGTGAAAGAGCGAATACGGAGGGTCCAGTTGCATGTGGGGCTGCGTTAAGGCTCCCCTGGGGAGTCCAGTTGTACCCAAAGCCTTTCTTTGGGGGCACTTTTGCATGGTCCAAGGGGAATCGCAATGCGTTTTCTGAGGCCCGCTTTTTCAGTCTTCTCCCATTGCGCCGAGGGCTATATTTAGGCTTGCGGTGAAATTGTGAACCCGGAGCGTCCAGTTGCATGTGGGGCTGCATAAAGGCTCCCCTGGGGAGTTCAGTTGTACCCAAAGCCTTCCTTTGGGGGCACTTCTGGATGGGTGAATGGGGTTTGAAACGCATTTTCTGGAGCCCTAGTTTTCAGTCTTCTGCCATGCTGGCTAGGGTTATATTTAGCTTTTCTGTGAAAGAGCGAATACGGAGGGTCTAGTTGCATGTGGGCCTGCATAAAGGCTCCCCTGGGGAGTTCACTTGTACCCAAAGCCTTCCTTTGGGGGCACTTTTGGATGGTCGAATGGGGCTTGTAGCACGTTTTCTGGGGCCCGATTTTTCAGTCGTCTGCCATGCGGGCCAGGGTTATATTTAGGGTTGCTGTGAAAGAGCGAATACAAAGGGTCCAGTTGTATGTGGGGCTGCATAAATGCTCCCCTGGGGAGTTCAGTTGTACCCAAAGCCTTCCTTTGGGGGCACTTCTGGTTGGTTGAATGGGGTTTGAAACGCTTTTTCTGGAGCCCGAGTTTTCAATCTTCTGCCATGCTGCCTAGGGTTATATTCAGGGTTGCTGTAAACAGTGAACAAGGAGGGTCCAGTTGCATGTGGGGCTGCGTAAAGGCTCCCCTGGGGAGTTCAGATGTACCCAAAGCCTTCCTTTGGGGGCACTTTTGGATGGGCGAATGGGGCTCGTAACACATTTTCTGTGGCCCGAGCTTTCAGTCGACTGCCAGTCGTGCTAGGGTTATATTTAGGCTTGCGGTGAAAGAGCGAACCCGGAGGGTCCAGTTGCATGTGGGGCTGCATAAAGGCTCCCCTGGAGAGTTCAGTTGTACCCAAAGCCTTCCTTTGGGGGCACTTCTGGATGGGTGAATGGGGCTTGAAACGCATTTTCTGGAGCCCGAGTTTTCAGTCTTCTGCCATGCTGGCTAGGGTTATATTCAGGGTTGCTGTAAACAGTGAACAAGGAGGGTCCAGTTGCATGTGGGGCTGCGTAAAGGCTCCCCTGGGGAGTTCAGATGTACCCAAAGCCTTCCTTTGGGGGCACTTTTGGATGGGCGAATGGGGCTCGTAACACATTTTTTGTGGCCCGAGCTTTCAGTCGACTACCAGGGGTGCTAGGGCTATATTTAGGCTTGCGGTGAAAGAGTGAACCCGGAGGGTCCAGTTGCATGTGGGGCTGCATAAAGGCTCCCCTGGGGAGTTCAGTTGTACCCAAAGCCTTCCTTTGGGGGCACTTCTGGATGGGTGAATGGGGCTTGAACGCATTTTCTGGAGCCCGAGTTTTCAGTCTTCTGCCATGGTGGCTAGGGGTATATTTAGGGTTGCTCGAAAACAGTGAACAAGGAGGGTCCAGTTGCATGTGGGGCTGCGTAAAGGCTCCCCTGGGGAGTTCACTTGTACCCAAAGCCTTCCTCTGGGGGCACTTTTGGATGGGCGAATTAGGCTTTTAACGCATTTTCTGGGGCCCGAGTTTTCAGTCGACTGCCAGGCGGGCCAGGGTTATATTTAGGGTTGCTGTGAAAGAGCGAATACGGAGGGTCCAGTTGCATGTGGGGCTGCATAAAGGCTCCCCTGGGGAGTTCAGTTGTACCCAAAGCCTTCCTTTGGGGGCACTTCTGGATGGGTGAATGGGGCTTGAAACGCTTTTTCTGTGGCCCGAGTTTTCAGTTTTCTGGTAGGCTGGCTAGTGTTATATTTAGGGTTGCTTGTAAACAGCGAACACGGGGGGTCCAGTTGCGTATGGGGCTGCGTTAAGGCTCCCCTGGGGAGTTCAGATGCACCCAAAGCCTTCCTTTGGGGGCACTTTTGGATGGTCGAATGGGGCTTGTAGCACGTTTTCTGGGGCCCGATTTTTCAGTCGTCTGCCATGCGGGCCAGGGTTATATTTAGGGTTGCTGTGAAAGAGCGAATACGGAGGGTCCAGTTGCATGTGGGGCTGCATAAAGGCTCCCCTGGGGAGTTCACTTGTACCCAAAGCCTTCCTTTGGGGGCACTTCTGGATGGGCGAAAGGGGCTTGAAACGCTTTTTCTGTGGCCCGAGTTTTCAGTCTTCTGCCATGCTGGCTAGGGTTATATTTAGGGTTGCTGTAAAGAGCGAACACGGAGGGTCCAGTTGCATGTGGGGCTGCGTAAAGGCTCCCCTGGGGAGTTCAGATGTACCCAAAGCCTTCCTTTGGGGGCACTTTTGGATGGGCGAATGGGGCTCGTAACACATTTTCTGTGGCCCGAGCTTTCAGTCGACTGCCAGGCGTGCTAGGGCTATATTTAGGCTTGCGGTGAAAGAGTGAACCCGGAGGGTCCAGTTGCATGTGGGGCTGCATAAAGGCTCCCCTGGGGAGTTCACTTGTACCCAAAGCCTTCCTTTGGGGGCACTTCTGGATGGGTGAATGGGGCTTGAAACGCATTTTCTGGAGCCCGAGTTTTCAGTCTTCTGCCATGGTGGCTAGGGTTATATTTAGGGTTGCTCGTAAACAGTGAACAAGGAGGGTCCAGTTGCATGTGGGGCTGCATAAAGGCTCCCCTGGGGAGTTCACTTGTACCCAAAGCCTTCCTTTGGGGGCACTTTTGGATGGTCGAATGGGGCTTGTAGCACTTTTTCTGGGGCCCGATTTTTCAGTCGTCTGCCATGCGGGCCAGGGTTATATTTAGGGTTGCTGTGAAAGAGCGAATACAAAGGGTCCAGTTGCATGTGGGGCTGCGTAAAGGCTCCCCTGGGGAGTTCACTTGTACCCAAAGCCTTCCTTTGGGGGCACTTCTGGATGGGTGAATGGGGCTTGAAACGCTTTTTCTGGAGCCCGAGTTTTCAGTCTTCTGCCATGCTGGCTAGGGTTATATTCAGGGTTGCTGTAAACAGTGAACAAGGAGGGTCCAGTTGCATGTGGGGCTGCGTAAAGGCTCCCCTGGGGAGTTCAGATGTACCCAAAGCCTTCCTTTGGGGGCACTTTTGGATGGGCGAATGGGGCTCGTAACACATTTTCTGTGGCCCGAGCTTTCAGTCGACTGCCAGTCGTGCTAGGGTTATATTTAGGCTTGCGGTGAAAGAGCGAACCCGGAGGGTCCAGTTGCATGTGGGGCTGCATAAAGGCTCCCCTGGAGAGTTCAGTTGTACCCAAAGCCTTCCTTTGGGGGCACTTTTGGATGGTCGAATGGGGCTTGTAGCACGTTTTCTGGGGCCCGATTTTTCAGTCGTCTGCCATGCGGGCCAGGGTTATATTTAGGGTTGCTGTGAAAGAGCGAATAGAAAGGGTCCAGTTGCATGTGGGGCTGCGTAAAGGCTCCCCTGGGGAGTTCAGATGTACCCAAAGCCTTCCTTTGGGGGCACTTTTGGATGGGCGAATGGGGCTCGTAACACATTTTTTGTGGCCCGAGCTTTCAGTCGACTACCAGGGGTGCTAGGGCTATATTTAGGCTTGCGGTGAAAGAGTGAACCCGGAGGGTCCAGTTGCATGTGGGGCTGCATAAAGGCTCCCCTGGGGAGTTCAGTTGTACCCAAAGCCTTCCTTTGGGGGCACTTCTGGATGGGTGAATGGGGCTTGAACGCATTTTCTGGAGCCCGAGTTTTCAGTCTTCTGCCATGGTGGCTAGGGGTATATTTAGGGTTGCTCGAAAACAGTGAACAAGGAGGGTCCAGTTGCATGTGGGGCTGCGTAAAGGCTCCCCTGGGGAGTTCACTTGTACCCAAAGCCTTCCTCTGGGGGCACTTTTGGATGGGCGAATTAGGCTTTTAACGCATTTTCTGGGGCCCGAGTTTTCAGTCGACTGCCAGGCGGGCCAGGGTTATATTTAGGGTTGCTGTGAAAGAGCGAATACGGAGGGTCCAGTTGCATGTGGGGCTGCATAAAGGCTCCCCTGGGGAGTTCAGTTGTACCCAAAGCCTTCCTTTGGGGGCACTTCTGGATGGGTGAATGGGGCTTGAAACGCTTTTTCTGTGGCCCGAGTTTTCAGTTTTCTGGTAGGCTGGCTAGTGTTATATTTAGGGTTGCTTGTAAACAGCGAACACGGGGGGTCCAGTTGCGTATGGGGCTGCGTTAAGGCTCCCCTGGGGAGTTCAGATGCACCCAAAGCCTTCCTTTGGGGGCACTTTTGGATGGTCGAATGGGGCTTGTAGCACGTTTTCTGGGGCCCGATTTTTCAGTCGTCTGCCATGCGGGCCAGGGTTATATTTAGGGTTGCTGTGAAAGAGCGAATACGGAGGGTCCAGTTGCATGTGGGGCTGCATAAAGGCTCCCCTGGGGAGTTCACTTGTACCCAAAGCCTTCCTTTGGGGGCACTTCTGGATGGGCGAAAGGGGCTTGAAACGCTTTTTCTGTGGCCCGAGTTTTCAGTCTTCTGCCATGCTGGCTAGGGTTATATTTAGGGTTGCTGTAAAGAGCGAACACGGAGGGTCCAGTTGCATGTGGGGCTGCGTAAAGGCTCCCCTGGGGAGTTCAGATGTACCCAAAGCCTTCCTTTGGGGGCACTTTTGGATGGGCGAATGGGGCTCGTAACACATTTTCTGTGGCCCGAGCTTTCAGTCGACTGCCAGGCGTGCTAGGGCTATATTTAGGCTTGCGGTGAAAGAGTGAACCCGGAGGGTCCAGTTGCATGTGGGGCTGCATAAAGGCTCCCCTGGGGAGTTCAGTTGTACCCAAAGCCTTCCTTTGGGGGCACTTCTGGATGGGTGAATGGGGCTTGAAACGCATTTTCTGGAGCCCGAGTTTTCAGTCTTCTGCCATGGTGGCTAGGGTTATATTTAGGGTTGCTCGTAAACAGTGAAAAAGGAGGGTCCAGTTGCATGTGGGGCTGCATAAAGGCTCCCCTGGGGAGTTCAGTTGTACCCAAAGCCTTCCTTTGGGGGCACTTCTGGATGGGCGAAAGGGGCTTGAAACGCTTTTTCTGTGGCCCGAGTTTTCAGTCTTCTGCCATGCTGGCTAGGGTTATATTTAGGGTTGCTCTAAAGAGCGAACACGGAGGGTCCAGTTGCATGTGGGGCTGCGTTAAGGCTCCCCTGGGGAGTTTAGATGTACCCAAAGCCTTCCTCTGGGGGCACTTTTGGATGGGCGAATTAGGCTTTTAACGCATTTTCTGTGGCCCGAGTTTTCAGTCGACAGCCAGGCGGGCCAGGGTTATATTTAGGGTTGCTGTGAAAGAGCGAATACGGAGGGTCCAGTTGCATGTGGGGCTGCGTTAAGGCTCCCCTGGGGAGTCCAGTTGTACCCAAAGCCTTCCTTTGGGGGCACTTTTGGATAGTCCAAGGGGAATCGCAATGCGTTTTCTGAGGCCCGCTTTTTCAGTCTTCTCCCATTGCGCCGAGGGCTATATTTAGGCTTGCGGTGAAAGAGTGAACCCGGAGGGTCCAGTTGCATGTGGGGCTGCATAAAGGCTCCCCTGGGGAGTTCACTTGTACCCAAAGCCTTCCTTTGGGGGCACTTCTGGATGGGTGAATGGGGCTTGAAACGCATTTTCTGGAGCCCGAGTTTTCAGTCTTCTGCCATGGTGGCTAGGGGTATATTTAGGGTTGCTCGTAAACAGTGAACAAGGAGGGTCCAATTGCATGTGGGGCTGCGTAAAGGCTCCCCTGGGGAGTTCAGTTGTACTCAAAGCCTTCCTCTGGGGGCACTTTTGGATGGGCGAATTAGGCTTTTAACAGTTTTTCTGGGGCCCGAGTTTTCAGTCGACTGCCAGGCGGGCCAGGGCTATATTTAGGGTTGCTGTGAAAGTACGAATACGGAGGGTCCAGTTGCATGTGGGGCTGCGTTAAGGCTCCCCTGGGGAGTCCAGTTGTACCCAAAGCCTTCCTTTGGGGGCACTTCTGGATGGTCCAAGGGGAATCGCAATGCGTTTTCTGAGGCCCGCTTTTTCAGTCTTCTCCCATTGCGCCGAGGGCTATATTTAGGCTTGCGGTGAAAGAGCGAATACGGAGGGTCCAGTTGCATGTGGGGCTGCATAAAGGCTCCCCTGGGGAGTTCAGTTGTACCCAAAGCCTTCCTTTGGGGGCACTTCTGGATGGGTGAATGGGGCTTGAAATGCATTTTCTGGAGCCCGAGTTTTCAGTCTTCTGCCATGGTGGCTAGGGGTATATTTAGGGTTGCTCGTAAACAGTGAACAAGGAGGGTCCAGTTGCATGTGGGGCTGCGTAAAGGCTCCCCTGGGGAGTTCAGTTGTACCCAAAGCCTTCCTCTGGGGGCACTTTTGGATGGGCGAATTAGGCTTTTAATGTATTTTCCTGGGCCCGAGTTTTCAGTCGACTGCCAGGCGGGCCAGGGCTATATTTAGGGTTGCTGTGAAAGAGCGAATACGGAGGGTCCAGTTGCATGTGGGGCTGCGTTAAGGCTCCCCTGGGGAGTCCAGTTGTACCCAAAGCCTTCCTTTGGGGGCACTTTTGCATGGTCCAAGGGGAATCGCAATGCGTTTTCTGAGGCCCGCTTTTTCAGTCTTCTCCCATTGCGCCGAGGGCTATATTTAGGCTTGCGGTGAAAGAGTGAACCCGGAGCGTCCAGTTGCATGTGGGGCTGCATAAAGGCTCCCCTGGGGAGTTCAGTTGTACCCAAAGCCTTCCTTTGGGGGCACTTCTGGATGGGTGAATGGGGTTTGAAACGCATTTTCTGGAGCCCTAGTTTTCAGTCTTCTGCCATGCTGGCTAGGGTTATATTTAGCGTTTCTGTGAAAGAGCGAATACGGAGGGTCCAGTTGCATGTGGGCCTGCATAAAGGCTCCCCTGGGGAGTTCACTTGTACCCAAAGCCTTCCTTTGGGGGCACTTTTGGATGGGCGAATGGGGCTCGTAACACATTTTCTGGGGCCCGATTTTTCAGTCGTCTGCCATGCGGGCCAGGGTTATATTTAGGGTTGCTGTGAAAGAGCGAATACAAAGGGTCCAGTTGTATGTGGGGCTGCATAAAGGCTCCCCTGGGGAGTTCAGTTGTACCCAAAGCCTTCCTCTGGGGGCACTTCTGGATGGGTGAATGGGGCTTGAAACGCTTTTTCTGGAGCCCGAGTTTTCAATCTTCTGCCATGCTGGCTAGGGTTATATTCAGGGTTGCTGTAAACAGTGAACAAGGAGGGTCCAGTTGCATGTGGGGCTGCGTAAAGGCTCCCCTGGGGAGTTCAGATGTACCCAAAGCCTTCCTTTGGGGGCACTTTTGGATGGGCGAATGGGGCTCGTAACACATTTTCTGTGGCCCGAGCTTTCAGTCGACTGCCAGTCGTGCTAGGGTTATATTTAGGCTTGCGGTGAAAGAGCGAACCCGGAGGGTCCAGTTGCATGTGGGGCTGCATAAAGGCTCCCCTGGAGAGTTCAGTTGTACCCAAAGCCTTCCTTTGGGGGCACTTCTGGATGGGTGAATGGGGCTTGAAACGCATTTTCTGGAGCCCGAGTTTTCAGTCTTCTGCCATGCTGGCTAGGGTTATATTCAGGGTTGCTGTAAACAGTGAACAAGGAGGGTCCAGTTGCATGTGGGGCTGCGTAAAGGCTCCCCTGGGGAGTTCAGATGTACCCAAAGCCTTCCTTTGGGGGCACTTTTGGATGGGCGAATGGGGCTCGTAACACATTTTTTGTGGCCCGAGCTTTCAGTCGACTACCAGGGGTGCTAGGGCTATATTTAGGCTTGCGGTGAAAGAGTGAACCCGGAGGGTCCAGTTGCATGTGGGGCTGCATAAAGGCTCCCCTGGGGAGTTCAGTTGTACCCAAAGCCTTCCTTTGGGGGCACTTCTGGATGGATGAATGGGGCTTGAAACGCTTTTTCTGTGGCCCGAGTTTTCAGTTTTCTGGTAGGCTGGCTAGTGTTATATTTAGGGTTGCTTGTAAACAGCGAACACGGGGGGTCCAGTTGCGTATGGGGCTGCGTTAAGGCTCCCCTGGGGAGTTCAGATGTACCCAAAGCCTTCCTTTGGGGGCACTTTTGGATGGTCGAATGGGGCTTGTAGCACGTTTTCTGGGGCCCGATTTTTCAGTTGTCTGCCATGCGGGCCAGGGTTATATTTAGGGTTGCTGTGAAAGAGCGAATACGGAGGGTCCAGTTGCATGTGGGGCTGCATAAAGGCTCCCCTGGGGAGTTCACTTGTACCCAAAGCCTTCCTTTGGGGGCACTTCTGGATGGGCGAAAGGGGCTTGAAACGCTTTTTCTGTGGCCCGAGTTTTCAGTCTTCTGCCATGCTGGCTAGGGTTATATTTAGGGTTGCTGTAAAGAGCGAACACGGAGGGTCCAGTTGCATGTGGGGCTGCGTAAAGGCTCCCCTGGGGAGTTCAGATGTACCCAAAGCCTTCCTTTGGGGGCACTTTTGGATGGGCGAATGGGGCTCGTAACACATTTTCTGTGGCCCGAGCTTTCAGTCGACTGCCAGTCGTGCTAGGGCTATATTTAGGCTTCCGGTGAAAGAGTGAACCCGGAGGGTCCAGTTGCATGTGGGGCTGCATAAAGGCTCCCCTGGGGAGTTCAGTTGTACCCAAACCCTTCTTTTGGGGGCACTTCTGGATGGGCGAAAGGGGCTTGAAACGCTTTTTCTGTGGCCCGAGTTTTCAGTCTTCTGCCATGCTGGCTAGGGTTATATTTAGGGTTGCTCTAAAGAGCGAACACGGAGGGTCCAGTTGCATGTGGGGCTGCGTTAAGGCTCCCCTGGGGAGTTCACTTGTACCCAAAGCCTTCCTCTGGGGGCACTTTTGGATGGGCGAATTAGGCTTTTAACGCATTTTCTGTGGCCCGAGTTTTCAGTCGACAGCCAGGCGGGCCAGGGTTATATTTAGGGTTGCTGTGAAAGAGCGAATACGGAGGGTCCAGTTGCATGTGGGGCTGCGTTAAGGCTCCCCTGGGGAGTCCAGTTGTACCCAAAGCCTTCCTTTGGGGGCACTTTTGGATGGTCTAAGGGGAATCGCAATGCGTTTTCTGAGGCCCGCTTTTTCAGTCTTCTCCCATTGCGCCGAGGGCTATATTTAGGCTTGCGGTGAAAGAGTGAACCCGGAGGGTCCAGTTGCATGTGGGGCTGCATAAAGGCTCCCCTGGGGAGTTCACTTGTACCGAAAGCCTTCCTCTGGGGGCACTTCTGGATGGGCGAATGGGGCTCGTAACACATTTTCTGGAGCCCGAGTTTTCAGTCTTCTGCCATGGTGGCTAGGGGTATATTTAGGGTTGCTCGTAAACAGTGAACAAGGAGGGTCCAGTTGCTTGTGGGGCTGCGTAAAGGCTCCCCTAGGGAGTTCAGATGTACCCAAAGCCTTCCTTTGGGGGCACTTTTGGATGGGCGAATGGGGCTCGTAACACATTTTCTGTGGCCCGAGCTTTCAGTCGACTGCCAGGCGTGCTAGGGCTATATTTAGGCTTGCGGTGAAAGAGTGAACCCGGAGGGTCCAGTTGCATGTGGGGCTGCATAAAGGCTCCCCTGGGGAGTTCAGTTGTACCCAAAGCCTTCCTTTGGGGGCACTTCTGGATGGGTGAATGGGGCTTGAACGCATTTTCTGGAGCCCGAGTTTTCAGTCTTCTGCCATGGTGGCTAGGGGTATATTTAGGGTTGCTCGAAAACAGTGAACAAGGAGGGTCCAGTTGCATGTGGGGCTGCGTAAAGGCTCCCCTGGGGAGTTCACTTGTACCCAAAGCCTTCCTCTGGGGGCACTTTTGGATGGGCGAATTAGGCTTTTAACGCATTTTCTGGGGCCCGAGTTTTCAGTCGACTGCCAGGCGGGCCAGGGTTATATTTAGGGTTGCTGTGAAAGAGCGAATACGGAGGGTCCAGTTGCATGTGGGGCTGCATAAAGGCTCCCCTGGGGAGTTCAGTTGTACCCAAAGCCTTCCTTTGGGGGCACTTCTGGATGGGTGAATGGGGCTTGAAACGCTTTTTCTGTGGCCCGAGTTTTCAGTTTTCTGGTAGGCTGGCTAGTGTTATATTTAGGGTTGCTGTAAAGAGCGAACACGGAGGGTCCAGTTGCATGTGGGGCTGCGTAAAGGCTCCCCTGGGGAGTTCAGATGCACCCAAAGCCTTCCTTTGGGGGCACTTTTGGATGGTCGAATGGGGCTTGTAGCACGTTTTCTGGGGCCCGATTTTTCAGTCGTCTGCCATGCGGGCCAGGGTTATATTTAGGGTTGCTGTAAAGAGCGAACACGGAGGGTCCAGTTGCATGTGGGGCTGCGTAAAGGCTCCCCTGGGGAGTTCAGATGTACCCAAAGCCTTCCTTTGGGGGCACTTTTGGATGGGCGAATGGGGCTCGTAACACATTTTCTGTGGCCCGAGCTTTCAGTCGACTGCCAGGCGTGCTAGGGCTATATTTAGGCTTGCGGTGAAAGAGTGAACCCGGAGGGTCCAGTTGCATGTGGGGCTGCATAAAGGCTCCCCTGGGGAGTTCACTTGTACCCAAAGCCTTCCTTTGGGGGCACTTCTGGATGGGTGAATGGGGCTTGAAACGCATTTTCTGGAGCCCGAGTTTTCAGTCTTCTGCCATGGTGGCTAGGGGTATATTTAGGGTTGCTCGTAAACAGTGAACAAGGAGGGTCCAGTTGCATGTGGGGCTGCATAAAGGCTCCCCTGGGGAGTTCACTTGTACCCAAAGCCTTCCTTTGGGGGCACTTTTGGATGGTCGAATGGGGCTTGTAGCACGTTTTCTGGGGCTTGATTTTTCAGTCGTCTGCCATGCGGGCCAGGGTTATATTTAGGGTTGCTGTGAAAGAGCGAATACAAAGGGTCCAGTTGCATGTGGGGCTGCGTAAAGGCTCCCCTGGGGAGTTCACTTGTACCCAAAGCCTTCCTTTGGGGGCACTTCTGGATGGGTGAATGGGGCTTGAAACGCTTTTTCTGGAGCCCGAGTTTTCAGTCTTCTGCCATGCTGGCTAGGGTTATATTCAGGGTTGCTGTAAACAGTGAACAAGGAGGGTCCAGTTGCATGTGGGGCTGCGTAAAGGCTCCCCTGGGGAGTTCAGATGTACCCAAAGCCTTCCTTTGGGGGCACTTTTGGATGGGCGAATGGGGCTCGTAACACATTTTCTGTGGCCCGAGCTTTCAGTCGACTGCCAGTCGTGCTAGGGTTATATTTAGGCTTGCGGTGAAAGAGCGAACCCGGAGGGTCCAGTTGCATGTGGGGCTGCATAAAGGCTCCCCTGGAGAGTTCAGTTGTACCCAAAGCCTTCCTTTGGGGGCACTTTTGGATGGTCGAATGGGGCTTGTAGCACGTTTTCTGGGGCCCGATTTTTCAGTCGTCTGCCATGCGGGCCAGGGTTATATTTAGGGTTGCTGTGAAAGAGCGAATAGAAAGGGTCCAGTTGCATGTGGGGCTGCGTAAAGGCTCCCCTGGGGAGTTCAGATGTACCCAAAGCCTTCCTTTGGGGGCACTTTTGGATGGGCTAATGGGGCTCGTAACACATTTTTTGTGGCCCGAGCTTTCAGTCGACTACCAGGGGTGCTAGGGCTATATTTAGGCTTGCGGTGAAAGAGTGAACCCGGAGGGTCCAGTTGCATGTGGGGCTGCATAAAGGCTCCCCTGGGGAGTTCAGTTGTACCCAAAGCCTTCCTTTGGGGGCACTTCTGGATGGGTGAATGGGGCTTGAACGCATTTTCTGGAGCCCGAGTTTTCAGTCTTCTGCCATGGTGGCTAGGGGTATATTTAGGGTTGCTCGAAAACAGTGAACAAGGAGGGTCCAGTTGCATGTGGGGCTGCGTAAAGGCTCCCCTGGGGAGTTCACTTGTACCCAAAGCCTTCCTCTGGGGGCACTTTTGGATGGGCGAATTAGGCTTTTAACGCATTTTCTGGGGCCCGAGTTTTCAGTCGACTGCCAGGCGGGCCAGGGTTATATTTAGGGTTGCTGTGAAAGAGCGAATACGGAGGGTCCAGTTGCATGTGGGGCTGCATAAAGGCTCCCCTGGGGAGTTCAGTTGTACCCAAAGCCTTCCTTTGGGGGCACTTCTGGATGGGTGAATGGGGCTTGAAACGCTTTTTCTGTGGCCCGAGTTTTCAGTTTTCTGGTAGGCTGGCTAGTGTTATATTTAGGGTTGCTGTAAAGAGCGAACACGGAGGGTCCAGTTGCATGTGGGGCTGCGTAAAGGCTCCCCTGGGGAGTTCAGATGCACCCAAAGCCTTCCTTTGGGGGCACTTTTGGATGGGCGAATGGGGCTCGTAACACATTTTCTGTGGCCCGAGCTTTCAGTCGACTGCCAGGCGTGCTAGGGCTATATTTAGGCTTGCGTTGAAAGAGTGAACCCGGAGGGTCCAGTTGCATGTGGGGCTGCATAAAGGCTCCCCTGGGGAGTTCAGTTGTACCCAAAGCCTTCCTTTGGGGGCACTTCTGGATGGGTGAATGGGGCTTGAAACGCATTTTCTGGAGCCCGAGTTTTCAGTCTTCTGCCATGGTGGCTAGGGTTATATTTAGGGTTGCTCGTAAACAGTGAAAAAGGAGGGTCCAGTTGCATGTGGGGCTGCATAAAGGCTCCCCTGGGGAGTTCACTTGTACCCAAAGCCTTCCTTTGGGGGCACTTCTGGATGGGCGAAAGGGGCTTGAAACGCTTTTTCTGTGGCCCGAGTTTTCAGTCTTCTGCCATGCTGGCTAGGGTTATATTTAGGGTTGCTCTAAAGAGCGAACACGGAGGGTCCAGTTGCATGTGGGGCTGCGTTAAGGCTCCCCTGGGGAGTTCAGATGTACCCAAAGCCTTCCTCTGGGGGCACTTTTGGATGGTCCAAGGGGAATCGCAATGCGTTTTCTGAGGCCCGCTTTTTCAGTCTTCTCCCATTGCGCCGAGGGCTATATTTAGGCTTGCGGTGAAAGAGTGAACCCGGAGGGTCCAGTTGCATGTGGGGCTGCATAAAGGCTCCCCTGGGGAGTTCACTTGTACCCAAAGCCTTCCTTTGGGAGCACTTCTGGATGGGTGAATGGGGCTTGAAACGCATTTTCTGGAGCCCGAGTTTTCAGTCTTCTGCCATGGTGGCTAGGGGTATATTTAGGGTTGCTCGTAAACAGTGAACAAGGAGGGTCCAATTGCATGTGGGGCTGCGTAAAGGCTCCCCTGGGGAGTTCAGTTGTACTCAAAGCCTTCCTCTGGGGGCACTTTTGGATGGGCGAATTAGGCTTTTAACAGTTTTTCTGGGGCCCGAGTTTTCAGTCGACTGCCAGGCGGGCCAGGGCTATATTTAGGGTTGCTGTGAAAGTACGAATACGGAGGGTCCAGTTGCATGTGGGGCTGCGTTAAGGCTCCCCTGGGGAGTCCAGTTGTACCCAAAGCCTTCCTTTGGGGGCACTTCTGGATGGTCCAAGGGGAATCGCAATGCGTTTTCTGAGGCCCGCTTTTTCAGTCTTCTCCCATTGCACCGAGGGCTATATTTAGGCTTGCGGTGAAAGAGCGAATACGGAGGGTCCAGTTGCATGTGGGGCTGCATAAAGGCTCCCCTGGGGAGTTCAGTTGTACCCAAAGCCTTCCTTTGGGGGCACTTCTGGATGGGTGAATGGGGCTTGAAATGCATTTTCTGGAGCCCGAGTTTTCAGTCTTCTGCCATGGTGGCTAGGGGTATATTTAGGGTTGCTCGTAAACAGTGAACAAGGAGGGTCCAGTTGCATGTGGGGCTGCGTAAAGGCTCCCCTGGGGAGTTCAGTTGTACCCAAAGCCTTCCTCTGGGGGCACTTTTGGATGGGCGAATTAGGCTTTTAATGCATTTTCCTGGGCCCGAGTTTTCAGTCGACTGCCAGGCGGGCCAGGGCTATATTTAGGGTTGCTGTGAAAGAGCGAATACGGAGGGTCCAGTTGCATGTGGGGCTGCGTTAAGGCTCCCCTGGGGAGTCCAGTTGTACCCAAAGCCTTCCTTTGGGGGCACTTTTGCATGGTCCAAGGGGAATCGCAATGCGTTTTCTGAGGCCCGCTTTTTCAGTCTTCTCCCATTGCGCCGAGGGCTATATTTAGGCTTGCGGTGAAAGAGTGAACCCGGAGGGTCCAGTTGCATGTGGGGCTGCATAAAGGCTCCCCTGGGGAGTTCAGTTGTACCCAAAGCCTTCCTTTGGGGGCACTTCTGGATGGGTGAATGGGGTTTGAAACGCATTTTCTGGAGCCCGAGTTTTCAGTCTTCTGCCATGCTGGCTAGAATTATATTTAGCGTTGCTGTGAAAGAGCGAATACGGAGGGTCCAGTTGCATGTGGGGCTGCATAAAGGCTCCCCTGGGGAGTTCACTTGTACCCAAAGCCTTCCTTTGGGGGCACTTTTGGATGGTCGAATGGGGCTTGTAGCACGTTTTCTGGGGCCCGATTTTTCAGTCGTCTGCCATGCGGGCCAGGGTTATATTTAGGGTTGCTGTGAAAGAGCGAATACGGAGGGTCCAGTTGCATGTGGGGCTGCATAAAGGCTCCCCTGGGGAGTTCACTTGTACCCAAAGCCTTCCTTTGGGGGCACTTCTGGATGGGCGAAAGGGGCTTGAAACGCTTTTTCTGTGGCCCGAGTTTTCAGTCTTCTGCCATGCTGGCTAGGGTTATATTTAGGGTTGCTGTAAAGAGCGAACACGGAGGGTCCAGTTGCATGTGGGGCTGCGTAAAGGCTCCCCTGGGGAGTTCAGATGTACCCAAAGCCTTCCTTTGGGGGCACTTCTGGATGGGCGAATGGGGCTCGTAACACATTTTCTGTGGCCCGAGCTTTCAGTCGACTGCCAGGCGTGCTAGGGCTATATTTAGGCTTGCGTTGAAAGAGTGAACCCGGAGGGTCCAGTTGCATGTGGGGCTGCATAAAGGCTCCCCTGGGGAGTTCAGTTGTACCCAAAGCCTTCCTTTGGGGGCACTTCTGGATGGGTGAATGGGGCTTGAAACGCATTTTCTGGAGCCCGAGTTTTCAGTCTTCTGCCATGGTGGCTAGGGTTATATTTAGGGTTGCTCGTAAACAGTGAACCCGGAGGGTCCAGTTGCATGTGGGGCTGCGTAAAGGCTCCCCTGGGGAGTTCAGTTGTACCCAAAGCCTTCCTCTGGGGGCACTTTTGGATGGGCGAATTAGGCTTTTAACGCATTTTCTGTGGCCCGAGTTTTCAGTCGACTGCCAGGCGGGCCAGGGCTATATTTAGGGTTGCTGTGAAAGAGCGAATACGGAGGGTCCAGTTGCATGTGGGGCTGCGTTAAGGCTCCCCTGGGGAGTCCAGTTGTACCCAAAGCCTTCCTTTGGGGGCACTTTGGGATGGTCCAAGGGGAATCGCAATGCGTTTTCTGAGGCCCGCTTTTTCAGTCTTCTCCCATTGCACCGAGGGCTATATTTAGGCTTGCGGTGAAAGAGCGAACCCGGAGGGTCCAGTTGCATGTGGGGCTGCATAAAGGCTCCCCTGGGGAGTTCACTTGTACCCAAAGCCTTCCTTTGGGGGCACTTCTGGATGGGCGAAAGGGGCTTGAAACGCTTTTTCTGTGGCCCGAGTTTTCAGTCGACTGCCATGGTGGCTAGGGTTATATTTAGGGTTGCTGTAAAGAGCGAACACAGAGGGTCCAGTTGCATGTGGGGCTGCGTAAAGGCTCCCCTGGGGAGTTCAGATGTACCCAAAGCCTTCCTTTGGGGGCACTTTTGGATGGGCGAATGGGGCTCGTAACACATTTTATGTGGCCCGAGCTTTCAGTCGACTGCCAGGCGGGCCAGGGCTATATTTAGGCTTGCGGTGAAAGAGTGAACCCGGAGGGTCCAGTTGCATGTGGGGCTGCGTTAAGGCTCCCCTGGGGAGTTCACTTGTACCCAAAGCCTTCCTCTGGGGGCACTTTTGGATGGGCGAATTAGGCTTTTAACGCATTTTCTGGGGCCCGATTTTTCAGTCGTCTGCCATGCGGGCCAGGGTTATATTTAGGGTTGCTGTGAAAGAGTGAACAAGGAGGGTCCAGTTGCATGTGGGGCTGCATAAAGGCTCCCCTGGGGAGTTCACTTGTACCCAAAGCCTTCCTTTGGGGGCACTTCTGGAGGGGCGAAAGGGGCTTGACACGCATTTTCTGTGGCCCGAGTTTTCAGTCTTCTGCCATGCTGGCTAGGGTTATATTTAGGGTTGCTTGTAAACAGCGAACACGGGGGGTCCAGTTGCGTATGGGCCTGCATAAAGGCTCCCCTGGGGAGTTCAGATGTACCCAAAGCCTTCCTTTGGGGGCACTTTTGGATGGTCAAATGGGGCTTGTAGCACGTTTTCTGGGGCCCGATTTTTCAGTCGTCTGCCATGCGGGCCAGGGTTATATTTAGGGTTGCTGTGAAAGAGCGAATACGGAGGGTCCAGTTGCATGTGGGGCTGCGTTAAGGCTCCCCTGGGGAGTTCAGTTGTACCCAAAGCCTTCCTTTGGGGGCACTTCTGGATGGGTGAATGGGGCTTGTAGCACGTTTTCTGGGGCCCGATTTTTCAGTCGACTGCCATCCGGGCCAGGGCTATATTTAGGGTTGCTGTGAAAGAGCAAATACGGAGGGTCCAGTTGCATGTGGGGCTGCGTTAAGGCTCCCCTGGGGAGTTCACTTGTACCGAAAGCCTTCCTTTGGGGGCACTTCTGGATGGGCGAAAGGGGCTTGAAACGCTTTTTCTGTGGCCCGAGTTTTCAGTCTTCTGCCATGCTGGCTAGGGTTATATTTAGGGTTGCTGTAAAGAGCGAACACGGAGGGTCCAGTTGCATGTGGGGCTGCGTAAAGGCTCCCCTGGGGAGTTCAGATGTACCCAAAGCCTTCCTTTGGGGGCACTTTTGGATGGGCGAATGGGGCTCGTAACACATTTTCTGTGGCCCGAGCTTTCAGTCGACTGCCAGGCGTGCTAGGGCTATATTTAGGCTTGCGGTGAAAGAGTGAACCCGGAGGGTCCAGTTGCATGTGGGGCTGCATAAAGGCTCCCCTGGGGAGTTCAGTTGTACCCAAAGCCTTCCTTTGGGGGCACTTCTGGATGGGCGAAAGGGGCTTGAAACGCTTTTTCTGTGGCCCGAGTTTTCAGTCTTCTGCCATGCTGGCTAGGGTTATATTTAGGGTTGCTGTAAAGAGCGAACAGGGAGGGTCCAGTTGCATGTGGGGCTGCGTAAAGGCTCCCCTGGGGAGTTCAGATGTACCCAAAGCCTTCCTTTGGGGGCACTTTTGGATGGGCGAATGGGGCTCGTAACACATTTTCTGTGGCCCGAGCTTTCAGTCGACTGCCAGGCGTGCTAGGGCTATATTTAGGCTTGCGGTGAAAGAGTGAACCCGGAGGGTCCAGTTGCATGTGGGGCTGCATAAAGGCTCCCCTGGGGAGTTCAGTTGTACCCAAAGCCTTCCTTTGGGGGCACTTCTGGATGGGTGAATGGGGCTTGAAACGCTTTTTCTGGAGCCCGAGTTTTCAGTCTTCTGCCATGGTGGCTAGGGGTATATTTAGGGTTGCTCGTAAACAGTGAACAAGGAGGGTCCAGTTGCATGTGGGGCTGCGTAAAGGCTCCCCTGGGGAGTTCAGTTGTACCCAAAGCCTTCCTCTGGGGGCACTTTTGGATGGTCGAATGGGGCTTGTAGCACGTTTTCTGGGGCCCGATTTTTCAGTCGTCTGCCATGCGGGCCAGGGTTATATTTAGGGTTGCTGTGAAAGAGCTAATACGGAGGGTCCAGTTGCATGTGGGGCTGCATAAAGGCTCCCCTGGGGAGTTCAGTTGTACCCAAAGCCTTCCTTTGGGGGCACTTCTGGATGGGCGAAAGGGGCTTGAAACGCTTTTTCTGTGGCCCGAGTTTTCAGTCTTCTGCCATGCTGGCTAGGGTTATATTTAGGGTTGCTGTAAAGAGCGAACACGGAGGGTCCAGTTGCATGTGGGGCTGCGTAAAGGCTCCCCTGGGGAGTTCAGATGTACCCAAAGCCTTCCTTTGGGGGCACTTTTGGATGGTCGAATGGGGCTTGTAGCACGTTTTATGTGGCCCGAGTTTTCAGTCTTCTGCCATGCTGGCTAGGGTTATATTTAGGGTTGCTGTAAAGAGCGAACCCGGAGGGTCCAGTTGCATGTGGGGCTGCATAAAGGCTCCCCTGGGGAGTTCAGTTGTACCCAAAGCCTTCCTTTGGGGGCACTTCTGGATGGGTGAATGGGGCTTGAAATGCATTTTCTGGAGCCCGAGTTTTCAGTCTTCTGCCATGGTGGCTAGGGGTATATTTAGGGATGCTCGTAAACGGTGAACAAGGAGGGTCCAGTTGCATGTGGGGCTGCGTTAAGGCTCCCCTGGGGAGTCCAGTTGTACCCAAAGCCTTCCTTTGGGGGCACTTTTGGATGGTCCAAGGGGAATCGCAATGCGTATTCTGAGGCCCGCTTTTTCAGTCTTCTCCCATTGCGCCGAGGGCTGTATTTAGGGTTGCAGTGAAAGAGTGACCCCGGAGGGTCCCGTTGCATGTGGGGCTGCATAAAGGCTCCCCTGGGGAGTTCAGTTGTACCCAAAGCCTTCCTTTGGGGGCACTTCTGGATGGGTGAATGGGGCTTGAAACGCATTTTCTGGAGCCCGAGTTTTCAGTCTTCTGCCATGGTGGCTAGGGGTATATTTAGGGTTGCTCGTAAACAGTGAACAAGGAGGGTCCAGTTGCATGTGGGGCTGCGTAAAGGCTCCCCTCGGGAGTTCATCTGTACCCAAAGCCTTCCTCTGGGGGCACTTTTGGATGGGCGAATGGGGCTTGTAGCACGTTTTCTGTGGCCCGAGTTTTCAGTCGACTGCCAGGCGTGCTAGGGCTATATTTAGGGTTGCTGTGAAAGAGCAAATACGGAGGGTCCAGTTGCATTTGGGGCTGCGTTAAGGCTCCCCTGGGGAGTTCAGTTGTACCCAAAGCCTTCCTCTGGGGGCACTTTTGGATGGGCGAATTAGGCTTTTAACGCATTTTCTGGGGCCCGAGTTTTCAGTCGACTGCCAGGCTTGCTAGGGCTGTATTTAGGCTTGCGGTGAAAGAGTGAACCCGGACGGTCCAGTTGCATGTGGGGCTGCATAAAGGCTCCCCTGGGGAGTTCACTTGTACCCAAAGCCTTCCTTTGGGGGCACTTTTGGATGGTCAAATGGGTCTTGTAGCACGTTTTCTGGGGCCCGATTTTTCAGTCGTCTGCCATGCGGGCCAGGGTTATATTTAGGGTTGCTGTGAAAGAGCGAATACGGAGGGTCCAGTTGCATGTGGGGCTGCGTTAAGGCTCCCCTGGGGAGTTCAGTTGTACCCAAAGCCTTCCTTTGGGGGCACTTCTGGATGGATGAATGGGGCTTGTAGCACGTTTTCTGTGGCCCGAGTTTTCAGTCGACTGCCAGGCGGGCCAGGGCTTTATTTAGGGTTGCTGTGAAAGAGCAAATACGGAGGGTCCAGTTGCATGTGGGGCTGCGTTAAGGCTCCCCTGGGGAGTTCAGTTGTACCCAAAGCCTTCCTCTGGGGGCACTTTTGGATGGGCGAATTAGGCTTTTAACGCATTTTCTGGGGCCCAAGTTTTCAGTCGACTCCCAGGCGTGCTAGGGCTATATTTAGGGTTGCTGTGAAAGAGTGAACCCGGAGGGTCCAGTTGCATGTGGGGCTGCATAAAGGCTCCCCTGGGGAGTTCACTTGTACCCAAAGCCTTCCTTTGGGGGCACTTTTGGATGGTCAAATGGGGCTTGTAGCACGTTTTCTGGGGCCCGATTTTTCAGTCGTCTGCCATGCGGGCCAGGGTTATATTTAGGGTTGCTGTGAAAGAGCGAATACGGAGGGTCCAGTTGCATGTGGGGCTGCGTTAAGGCTCCCCTTGGGAGTTCAGTTGTACCCAAAGCCTTCCTTTGGGGGCACTTCTGGATGGATGAATGGGGCTTGTAGCACGTTTTCTGGGGCCCGATTTTTCAGTCGACTGCCATGCGGGCCAGGGCTATATTTAGGGTTGCTGTGAAAGAGCAAATACGTAGGGTCCAGTTGCATGTGGGGCTGCGTTAAGGCTCCCCTGGGGAGTTCAGATGTACCCAAAGCCTTCCTTTGGGGGCACTTTTGGATGGGCGAATGGGGCTCGTAACACATTTTCTGTGGCCCGAGCTTTCAGTCGACTGCCAGGCGTGCTAGGGCTATATTTAGGCTTGCGGTGAAAGAGTGAACCCGGAGGGTCCAGTTGCATGTGGGGCTGCATAAAGGCTCCCCTGGGGAGTTCAGTTGTACCCAAAGCCTTCCTTTGGGGGCACTTCTGGATGGGTGAATGGGGCTTGAAACGCTTTTTCTGGAGCCCGAGTTTTCAGTCTTCTGCCATGGTGGCTAGGGGTATATTTAGGGTTGCTCGTAAACAGTGAACAAGGAGGGTCCAGTTGCATGTGGGGCTGCGTAAAGGCTCCCCTGGGGAGTTCAGTTGTACCCAAAGCCTTCCTCTGGGGGCACTTTTGGATGGTCGAATGGGGCTTGTAGCACGTTTTCTGGGGCCCGATTTTTCAGTCGTCTGCCATGCGGGCCAGGGTTATATTTAGGGTTGCTGTGAAAGAGCGAATACGGAGGGTCCAGTTGCATGTGGGGCTGCATAAAGGCTCCCCTGGGGAGTTCACTTGTACCCAAAGCCTTCCTTTGGGGGCACTTCTGGATGGGCGAAAGGGGCTTGAAACGCTTTTTCTGTGGCCCGAGTTTTCAGTCTTCTGCCATGCTGGCTAGGGTTATATTTAGCGTTGCTGTAAAGAGCGAACACGGAGGGTCCAGTTGCATGTGGGGCTGCGTAAAGGCTCCCCTGGGGAGTTCAGATGTACCCAAAGCCTTCCTTTGGGGGCACTTTTGGATGGGCGAATGGGGCTCGTAACACATTTTCTGTGGCCCGAGCTTTCAGTCGACTGCCAGGCGTGCTAGGGGTATATTTAGGCTTGCGGTGAAAGAGTGAACCCGGAGGGTCCAGTTGCATGTGGGGCTGCATAAAGGCTCCCCTGGGGAGTTCAGTTGTACCCAAAGCCTTCCTTTGGGGGCACTTTTGGATGGTCAAATGGGTCTTGTAGAACGTTTTCTGGGGCCCAATTTTTCAGTCGTCTGCCATGCGGGCCAGGGTTATATTTAGGGTTGCTGTGAAAGAGCGAATACGGAGGGTCCAGTTGCATGTGGGGCTGCGTTAAGGCTCCCCTGGGGAGTTCAGTTGTACCCAAAGCCTTCCTTTGGGGGCACTTCTGGATGGATGAATGGGGCTTGTAGCACGTTTTCTGTGGCCCGAGTTTTCAGTCGACTGCCAGGCGGGCCAGGGCTATATTTAGGGTTGCTGTGAAAGAGCAAATACGGAGGGTCCAGTTGCATGTGGGGCTGCGTTAAGGCTCCCCTGGGGAGTTCAGTTGTACCCAAAGCCTTCCTCTGGGGGCACTTTTGGATGGGCGAATTAGGCTTTTAACGCATTTTCTGGGGCCCAAGTTTTCAGTCGACTCCCAGGCGTGCTAGGGCTATATTTAGGGTTGCTGTGAAAGAGTGAACCCGGAGGGTCCAGTTGCATGTGGGGCTGCATAAAGGCTCCCCTGGGGAGTTCACTTGTACCCAAAGCCTTCCTTTGGGGGCACTTTTGGATGGTCAAATGGGGCTTGTAGCACGTTTTCTGGGGCCCGATTTTTCAGTCGTCTGCCATGCGGGCCAGGGTTATATTTAGGGTTGCTGTGAAAGAGCGAATACGGAGGGTCCAGTTGCATGTGGGGCTGCGTTAAGGCTCCCCTTGGGAGTTCAGTTGTACCCAAAGCCTTCCTTTGGGGGCACTTCTGGATGGATGAATGGGGCTTGTAGCACGTTTTCTGGGGCCCGATTTTTCAGTCGACTGCCATGCGGGCCAGGGCTATATTTAGGGTTGCTGTGAAAGAGCAAATACGTAGGGTCCAGTTGCATGTGGGGCTGCGTTAAGGCTCCCCTGGGGAGTTCAGATGTACCCAAAGCCTTCCTTTGGGGGCACTTTTGGATGGGCGAATGGGGCTCGTAACACATTTTCTGTGGCCCGAGCTTTCAGTCGACTGCCAGGCGTGCTAGGGCTATATTTAGGCTTGCGGTGAAAGAGTGAACCCGGAGGGTCCAGTTGCATGTGGGGCTGCATAAAGGCTCCCCTGGGGAGTTCAGTTGTACCCAAAGCCTTCCTTTGGGGGCACTTCTGGATGGGTGAATGGGGCTTGAAACGCTTTTTCTGGAGCCCGAGTTTTCAGTCTTCTGCCATGGTGGCTAGGGGTATATTTAGGGTTGCTCGTAAACAGTGAACAAGGAGGGTCCAGTTGCATGTGGGGCTGCGTAAAGGCTCCCCTGGGGAGTTCAGTTGTACCCAAAGCCTTCCTCTGGGGGCACTTTTGGATGGTCTAATGGGGCTTGTAGCACGTTTTCTGGGGCCCGATTTTTCAGTCGTCTGCCATGCGGGCCAGGGTTATATTTAGGGTTGCTGTGAAAGAGCGAATACGGAGGGTCCAGTTGCATGTGGGGCTGCATAAAGGCTCCCCTGGGGAGTTCACTTGTACCCAAAGCCTTCCTTTGGGGGCACTTCTGGATGGGCGAAAGGGGCTTGAAACGCTTTTTCTGTGGCCCGAGTTTTCAGTCTTCTGCCATGCTGGCTAGGGTTATATTTAGCGTTGCTGTAAAGAGCGAACACGGAGGGTCCAGTTGCATGTGGGGCTGCGTAAAGGCTCCCCTGGGGAGTTCAGATGTACCCAAAGCCTTCCTTTGGGGGCACTTTTGGATGGGCGAATGGGGCTCGTAACACATTTTCTGTGGCCCGAGCTTTCAGTCGACTGCCAGGCGTGCTAGGGGTATATTTAGGCTTGCGGTGAAAGAGTGAACCCGGAGGGTCCAGTTGCATGTGGGGCTGCATAAAGGCTCCCCTGGGGAGTTCAGTTGTACCCAAAGCCTTCCTTTGGGGGCACTTCTGGATGGGTGAATGGGGCTTGAAAGGCATTTTCTGGAGCCCGAGTTTTCAGTCTTCTGCCATGGTGGCTAGGGGTATATTTAGGGATGCTCGTAAACGGTGAACAAGGAGGGTCCAGTTGCATGTGGGGCTGCGTTAAGGCTCCCCTGGGGAGTCCAGTTGTACCCAAAGCCTTCCTTTGGGGGCACTTTTGGATGGTCCAAGGGGAATCGCAATGCCTATTCTGAGGCCCGCTTTTTCAGTCTTCTCCCATTGCGCTGAGGGCTGTATTTAGGGTTGCAGTGAAAGAGTGACCCCGGAGTGTCCCGTTCCATGTGGGGCTGCATAAAGGCTCCCCTGGGGAGTTCAGTTGTACCCAAAGCCTTCCTTTGGGGGCACTTCTGGATGGGTGAATGGGGCTTGAAACGCATTTTCTGGAGCCCGAGTTTTCAGTCTTCTGCCATGGTGGCTAGGGGTATATTCAGGGTTGCTCGTAAACAGTGAACAAGGAGGGTCCAGTTGCATGTGGGGCTGCGTAAAGGCTCCCCTCGGGAGTTCATCTGTACCCAAAGCCTTCCTCTGGGGGCACTTTTGGATGGGCGAATGGGGCTTGTAGCACGTTTTCTGTGGCCCGAGTTTTCAGTCGACTGCCAGGAGGGCCAGGGCTATACTTAGGGTTGCTGTGAAAGAGTGAACCCGGAGGGTCCAGTTGCATGTGGGGCTGCATAAAGGCTCCCCTGGGGAGTTCACTTGTACCCAAAGCCTTCCTTTGGGGGCACTTCTGGATGGGTGAATGGGGCTTGAAACGCTTTTTCTCTGGCCCGAGTTTTCAGTTTTCTGCCATGCTGGCTAGGGTTATATTTAGGGTTGCTTGTAAACAGCGAACACGGGGGGTCCAGTTGCGTATGGGCCTGCATAAAGGCTCCCCTGGGGAGTTCAGATGTACCCAAAGCCTTCCTTTGGGGGCACTTTTGGATGGTCAAATGGGGCTTGTAGCACATTTTCTGGGGCCCGATTTTTCAGTCGTCTGCCATGCGGGCCAGGGTTATATTTAGGGTTGCTGTGAAAGAGCGAATACGGAGGGTCCAGTTGCATGTGGGGCTGCGTTAAGGCTCCCCTGGGGAGTTCAGTTGTACCCAAAGCCTTCCTTTGGGGGCACTTCTTGATGGGTGAATGGGGCTTGTAGCACGTTTTCTGGGGCCCGATTTTTCAGTCGACTGCCATGCGGGCCAGGGCTATATTTAGGGTTGCTGTGAAAGAGCAAATACGGAGGGTCCAGTTGCATGTGGGGCTGCGTTAAGGCTCCCCTGGGGAGTTCACTTGTACCCAAAGCCTTCCTTTGGGGGCACTTCTGGATGGGCGAATGGGGCTCGTAACACATTTTCTGTGGCCCGAGCTTTCAGTCGACTGCCAGGCGTGCTAGGGCTATATTTAGGCTTGCGGAGAAAGAGTGAACCCGGAGGGTCCAGTTGCATGTGGGGCTGCATAAAGGCTCCCCTGGGGAGTTCAGTTGTACCCAAAGCCTTCCTTTGGGGGCACTTCTGGATGGGTGAATGGGGCTTGAAACGCTTTTTCTGGAGCCCGAGTTTTCAGTCTTCTGCCATGGTGGCTAGGGGTATATTTAGGGTTGCTCGTAAACAGTGAACAAGGAGGGTCCAGTTGCATGTGGGGCTGCGTAAAGGCTCCCCTGGGGAGTTCAGTTGTACCCAAAGCCTTCCTCTGGGGGCACTTTTGGATGGGCGAATTAGGCTTTTAACGCATTTTCTGGGGCCCGAGTTTTCAGTCGACTGCCAGGCGGGCCAGGGCTATATTTAGGGTTGCTGTGAAAGAGTGAACCCGGAGGGTCCAGTTGCATGTGGGGCTGCATAAAGGCTCCCCTGGGGAGTTCAGTTGTACCCAAAGCCTTCCTTTGGGGGCACTTCTGGATGGGTGAATGGGGCTTGAAACGCATTTTCTGGAGCCCGAGTTTTCAGTCTTCTGCCATGGTGGCTAGGGGTATATTTAGGGTTGCTCGTAAACAGTGAACAAGGAGGGTCCAGTTGCATGTGGGGCTGCATAAAGGCTCCCCTGGGGAGTTCACTTGTACCCAAAGCCTTCCTTTGGGGGCACTTCTGGATGGGTGAATGGGGCTTGAAACGCTTTTTCTGTGGCCCGAGTTTTCAGTTTTCTGCCATGCTGGCTAGGGTTATATTTAGGGTTGCTTGTAAACAGCGAACACGGGGGGTCCAGTTGCGTATGGGCCTGCATAAAGGCTCCCCTGGGGAGTTCAGATGTACCCAAAGCCTTCCTTTGGGGGCACTTTTGGATGGTCAAATGGGGCTTGTAGCACATTTTCTGGGGCCCGATTTTTCAGTCGTCTGCCATGCGGGCCAGGGTTATATTTAGGGTTGCTGTGAAAGAGCGAATACGGAGGGTCCAGTTGCATGTGGGGCTGCGTTAAGGCTCCCCTGGGGAGTTCAGTTGTACCCAAAGCCTTCCTTTGGGGGCACTTCTGGATGGGCGAAAGGGGCTTGAAACGCATTTTCTGGAGCCCGAGTTTTCAGTCTTCTGCCATGGTGGCTAGGGGTATATTTAGGGTTGCTCGTAAACAGTGAACAAGGAGGGTCCAGTTGCATGTGGGGCTGCGTAAAGGCTCCCCTGGGGAGTTCAGTTGTACCCAAAGCCTTCCTCTGGGGGCACTTTTGGATGTTCGAATGGGGCTTGTAGCACATTTTCTGGGGCCCGATTTTTCAGTCGTCTGCCATGCGGGCCAGGGTTATATTTAGGGTTGCTGTGAAAGAGCGAATACGGAGGGTCCAGTTGCATGTGGGGCTGCATAAAGGCTCCCCTGGGGAGTTCACTTGTACCCAAAGCCTTCCTTTGGGGGCACTTCTGGATGGGCGAAAGGGGCTTGAAACTCTTTTTCTGTGGCCCGAGTTTTCAGTCTTCTGCCATGCTGGCTAGGGTTATATTTAGGGTTGCTGTAAAGAGCGAACACGGAGGGTCCAGTTGCATGTGGGGCTGCGTAAAGGCTCCCCTGGGGAGTTCAGATGTACCCAAAGCCTTCCTTTGGGGGCACTTTTGGATGGGGGAATGGGGCTCGTAACACATTTTCTGTGGCCCGAGCTTTCAGTCGACTGCCAGGCGTGCTAGGGCTATATTTAGGCTTGCGGTGAAAGAGTGAACCCGGAGGGTCCAGTTGCATGTGGGGCTGCATAAAGGCTCCCCTGGGGAGTTCAGTTGTACCCAAAGCCTTCCTTTGGGGGCACTTCTGGATGGGTGAATGGGGCTTGAAATGCATTTTCTGGAGCCCGAGTTTTCAGTCTTCTGCCATGGTGGCTAGGGGTATATTTAGGGATGCTCGTAAACGGTGAACAAGGAGGGTCCAGTTGCATGTGGGGCTGCGTTAAGGCTCCCCTGGGGAGTTCACTTGTACCCAAAGCCTTCCTTTGGGGGCACTTTTGGATGGTCCAAGGGGAATCGCAATGCGTATTCTGAGGCCCGCTTTTTCAGTCTTCACCCATTAGGCCGAGGGCTGTATTTAGGGTTGCAGTGAAAGAGTGACCCCGGAGGGTCCCGTTGCATGTGGGGCTGCATAAAGGCTCCCCTGGGGAGTTCACTTGTACCCAAAGCCTTCCTTTGGGGGCACTTCTGGATGGGTGAATGGGGCTTGAAACGCATTTTCTGGAGCCCGAGTTTTCAGTCTTCTGCCATGGTGGCTAGGGGTATATTTAGGGTTGCTCGTAAACAGTGAACAAGGAGGGTCCAGTTGCATGTGGGGCTGCATAAAGGCTCCCCTGGGGAGTTCACTTGTACCCAAAGCCTTCCTTTGGGGGCACTTCTGGATGGGTGAATGGGGCTTGAAACGCTTTTTCTGTGGCCCGAGTTTTCAGTTTTCTGCCATGCTGGCTAGGGTTATATTTAGGGTTGCTTGTAAACAGCGAACACGGGGGGTCCAGTTGCGTATGGGGCTGCATAAAGGCTCCCCTGGGGAGTTCAGATGTACCCAAAGCCTTCCTTTGGGGGCACTTTTGGATGGTCGAATGGGGCTTGTAGCACGTTTTCTGGGGCCCGATTTTTCAGTCGTCTGCCATGCGGGCCAGGGTTATATTTAGGGTTGCTGTGAAAGAGCGAATACGGAGGGTCCAGTTGCATGTGGGGCTGCATAAAGGCTCCCCTGGGGAGTTCACTTGTACCCAAAGCCTTCCTTTGGGGGCACTTCTTGATGGGCGAAAGGGGCTTGAAACGCTTTTTCTGTGGCCCGAGTTTTCAGTCTTCTGCCATGCTGGCTAGGGTTATATTTAGGGTTGCTGTAAAGAGCGAACACGGAGGGTCCAGTTGCATGTGGGGCTGCGTAAAGGCTCCCCTGGGGAGTTCAGATGTACCCAAAGCCTTCCTTTGGGGGCACTTTTGGATGGGCGAATGGGGCTCGTAACACATTTTCTGTGGCCCTAGCTTTCAGTCGACTGCCAGGCGTGCTAGGGCTATATTTAGGCTTGCGGTGAAAGAGTGAACCCGGAGGGTCCAGTTGCATGTGGGGCTGCATAAAGGCTCCCCTGGGGAGTTCAGTTGTACCTAAAGCCTTCCTTTGGGGGCACTTCTGGATGGGTGAATGGGGCTTCAAATGCATTTTCTGGAGCCCGAGTTTTCAGTCTTCTGCCATGGTGGCTAGGGGTATATTTAGGGTTGCTCGTAAACAGTGAACAAGGAGGGTCCAGTTGCATGTGGGGCTGCGTAAAGGCTCCCCTGGGGAGTTCAGTTGTACCCAAAGCCTTCCTCTGGGGGCAGTTTTGGATGGGCGAATTGGGCTTGTAGCACGTTTTCTGTGGCCCGAGTTTTCAGTCGACTGCAAGGCGGGCCAGGGCTATATTTAGGGTTGCTGTGAAAGAGCAAATACGGAGGGTCCAGTTGCATGTGGGGCTGCGTTAAGGCTCCCCTGGGGAGTTCACTTGTACCCAAAGCCTTCCTCTGGGGGCACTTTTGGATGGGCGAATTAGGCTTTTAACGCATTTTCTGGGGCCCGAGTTTTCAGTCGACTGCCAGGCGGGCCAGGGCTATATTTAGGGTTGCTGTGAAAGAGTGAACCCGGAGGGTCCAGTTGCATGTGGGGCTGCATAAAGGCTCCCCTGGGGAGTTCAGTTGTACCCAAAGCCTTCCTTTGGGGGCACTTCTAGATGGGTCAATGAGGGCTTGAAACGCATTTTCTGGAGCCCGAGTTTTCAGTCTTCTGCCATGGTGGCTAGGGGTATATTTAGCGTTGCTTGTAAACAGCGAACACGGGGGGTCCAGTTGCATATGGGCCTGCATAAAGGCTCCCCTGGGGAGTTCAGTTGTACCCAAAGCCTTCCTTTGGGGGCACTTTTGGATGGTCCAAGGGGAATCGCAATGCGTTTTCTGAGGCCCGCTTTTTCAGTCTTCTCCCATTGCGCCGAGGGCTATATTTAGGGTTGCTGTGAAAGAGTGAACCCGGAGGGTCCAGTTGCATGTGGGGCTGCATAAAGGCTCCCCTGGGGAGTTCACTTGTACCCAAAGCCTTCCTTTGGGGGCACTTCTGGATGGGCGAATGGGGCTTGAAACGCTTTTTCTGTGGCCTGAGTTTTCAGTTTTCTGCCATGCTGGCTAGTGTAATATTTAGGGTTGCTTGTAAACAGCGAACACGGGGGGTCCAGTTGTGTATGGGCCTGCATAAAGGCTCCCCTGGGGAGTTCAGTTGTACCCAAAGCCTTCCTTTGGGGGCACTTTTGGATGGTCAAATGGGGCTTGTAGCACGTTTTCTGGGGCCCCATTTTTCATTCGTCTGCCATGCGGGCCAGGGTTATATTTATGGTTGCTGTGAAAGAGCGAATACCGAGGATCCAGTTGCATGTGGGGCTGCGTTAAGGCTCACCTAGGGAGTTCACTTGTACCCAAAGCCTTCCTTTGGGGGCACTGCTGGATGGGCGAATGGGGCTCGTAACACATTTTCTGTGGCTTGAGTTTTCAGTTTTCTGCCATGCTGGCTAGTGTTATATTTAGGGTTGCTGTGAAAGAGTGAACCCGGAGGGTCCAGTTGCATGTGGGGCTGCGTAAAGGCTCCCCTGGGGAGTTCAGTTGTACCCAAAGCCTTCCTCTGGGGGCACTTTTGGATGGGCGAATTACGCTTTTAATGCATTTTCTGGGGCCCGAGTTTTCAGTCGACTGTCAGGCGGGCCAGGGCTATATTTAGGTTTGCTGTGAAAGAGCGAATACGGAGGGTCCAGTTGCATGTGGGGCTGCGTTAAGGCTCCCCTGGGGAGTCCAGTTGTACCCAAAGTTTTCCATTGGGGGCACTTTTGGATGGTCCAAGGGTAATCGCAATGCGTTTTCTGAGGCCCGCATTTTCAGTCTTCTACCATTGCGCCGAGGGCTATATTTAGGCTTACGGTGAAAGAGTGAACGCAGAGGGTCCAGTTGCATGTGGGGCTGCATAAAGGCTCCCCTGGGGAGTTCACTTGTACCCAAAGCCTTCCTTTGGGGGCACTTCTGGATGGGTGAATGGGGCTTGAAACGCATTTTCTGGAGCCCGAGTTTTCAGTCTTCTGCCATGGTGGCTAGGGGTATATTTAGGGTTGCTCGTAAACACTGAACAAGGAGGGTCCAGTTGCATGTGGGGCTGCATAAAGGCTCCCCTGGGGAGTTCACTTGTACCCAAAGCCTTCCTTTGGGGGCACTTCTGCATGGGTGAATGGGGCTTGAAACGCATTTTCTGGAGCCCGAGTTTTCAGTCTTCTGCCATGGTGGCTAGGGGTATATTTAGGGTTGCTCGTAAACAGTGAACAAGGAGGGTCCAGTTGCATGTGGGGCTGCGTAAAGGCTCCCCTGGGGAGTTCAGTTGTACCCAAAGCCTTCCTCTGGGGGCACTTTTGGATGGGCGAATTAGGCTTTTAACAGTTTTTCTGGGGCCCGAGTTTTCAGTTGACTGCCAGGCGGGCCAGGGCTATATTTAGGGTTGCTGTGAAAGAGCGAATACGGAGGGTCCAGTTGCATGTGGGGCTGCATAAAGGCTCCCCTGGGGAGTTCACTTGTACCCAAAGCCTTCCTTTGGGGGCACTTCTGGATGGGTGAATGGGGCTTGAAACGCATTTTCTGGAGCTTGAGTTTTCAGTCTTCTGCCATGGTGGCTAGGGGTATATTTAGGGTTGCTCGTAAACAGTGAACAAGGAGGGTCCAGTTGCATGTGGGGCTGCGTAAAGGCTCCCCTGGGGAGTTCACTTGTACCCAAGGCCTTCCTCTGGGGGCACTTTTGGATGGGCGAATTAGGCTTTTAACAGTTTTTCTGGGGCCCGAGTTTTCAGTCGACTGCCAGGCGGGCCAGGGCTATATTTAGGGTTGCTGTGAAAGAGTGAACCCGGAGGGTCCAGTTGCATGTGGGGCTGCATAAAGGCTCCCCTGGGGAGTTCACTTGTACCCAAAGCCTTCCTTTGGGTGCACTTCTGGATGGGCGAAAGGGGCTTGAAACGCTTTTTCTGTGGCCCGAGTTTTCAGTCTTCTGCCATGCTGGCTAGGGTTATATTTAGGGTTGCTGTAAAGAGCGAACACGGAGGGTCCAGTTGCATGTGGGGCTGCGTAAAGGCTCCCCTGGGGAGTTCAGATGTACCCAAAGCCTTCCTTTGGGGGCACTTTTGGATGGGCGAATGGGGCTCGTAACACATTTTCTGTGGCCCGAGCTTTCAGTCGACTGCCAGGCGTGCTAGGGCTATATTTAGGCTTGCGGTGAAAGAGTGAACCCGGAGGGTCCAGTTGCATGTGGGGCTGCATAAAGGCTCCCCTGGGGAGTTCAGTTGTACCCAAAGCCTTCCTTTGGGGGAACTTCTGGATGGGTGAATGGGGCTTGAAACGCATTTTCTGGAGCCCGAGTTTTCAGTCTTCTGCCATGGTGGCTAGGGGTATATTTAGGGTTGCTCGTAAACAGTGAACAAGGAGGGTCCAGTTGCATGTGGGGCTGCATAAAGGCTCCCCTGGGGAGTTCACTTGTACACAAAGCCTTCCTTTGGGGGCACTTCTGGATGGGTGAATGGGGCTTGAAACGCTTTTTCTGTGGCCCGAGTTTTCAGTTTTCTGCCATGCTGGCTAGTGTTATATTTAGGGTTGCTTGTAAACAGCGAACACGGGGGGTCCAGTTGCGTATGGGCCTGCATAAAGGCTCCCCTGGGGAGTCCAGTTGTACCCAAAGCCTTCCTTTGGGGGCACTTTTGGATGGTCCAAGGGGAATCGCAATGCGTTTTCTGAGGCCCGCTTTTTCAGTCTTCTCCCATTGTGCCGAGGGCTATATTTAGGCTTGCGGTGAAAGAGTGAACCCGGAGGGTCCAGTTGCATGTGGGGCTGCATAAAGGCTCCCGTGGGGAGTTCAGTTGTACCCAAAGCCTTCCTTTGGGGGCACTTCTGGATGGGCGAAAGGGGCTTGAAACTCTTTTTATGTGGCCCGAGTTTTCAGTCTTCTGCCATGGTGGCTAGGGGTATATTTAGGGTTGCTCGTAAACAGTGAACAAGGAGGGTCCAGCTGCATGTGGGGCTGCATAAAGGCTCCCCTGGGGAGTTCACTTGTACCCAAAGCCTTCCTTTGGGGGCACTTCTGGATGGGCGAAAGGGGCTTGAAACTCTTTTTCTGTGGCCCGAGTTTTCAGTCCTCTGCCATGGTGGCTAGGGGTATATTTAGGGTTGCTCGTAAACAGTGAACAAGGAGGGTCCAGTTGCATGTGGGGCTGCGTAAAGGCTCCCCTGGGGAGTTCAGTTGTACCCAAAGCCTTCCTTTGGGGGCACTTTTGGATGGGCGAATGGGGCTCGCAACACATTTTCTGTGGCCCGAGCTTTCAGTCGACTGCCAGGCGTGCTAGGGCTATATTTAGGCTTGCGGTGAAAGAGTGAACCCTAAGGGTCCAGTTGCATGTGGGGCTGCATAAAGGCTCCCCTGGGGAGTTCACTTGTACCCAAAGCCTTCCTTTGGGGGCACTTCTGGATGGGTGAATGGGGCTTGAAATGCATTTTCTGGAGCCCGAGTTTTCAGTCTTCTGCCATGGTGGCTAGGGGTATATTTAGGGTTGCTCGTAAACAGTGAACAAGGAGGGTCCAGTTGCATGTGGGGCTGCATTAAGGCTCCCCTGGGGAGTCCAGTTGTACCCAAAGCCTTCCTTTGGGGGCACTTTTGGATGGGCGAATGGGGCTCGTAACACATTTTCTGTGATACGAGCTTTCAGTCGACTGCCAGGCGTGCTAGGGCTATATTTAGGCTTGCGGTGAAATAGTGAACCCTGAGGGTCCAGTTGCATGTGGGGCTGCATAAAGGCTCCCCTGGGGAGTTCAGTTGTACCCAAAGCCTTCCTTTGGGGGCACTTCTGGATGGGTGAATGGGGCTTGAAACGCATTTTCTGGAGCCCGAGTTTTCAGTCTTCTGCCATGGTGGCTAGGGGTATATTTAGGGTTGCTGTAAAGAGCGAACAGGGAGGGTCCAGTTGCATGTGGGGCTGCGTAAAGGCTCCCCTGGTGAGTTCAGATGTACCCAAAGCCTTCCTTTGGGGGCACTTTTGGATGGGCGAATTAGGCTTTTAACAGTTTTTCTGGGGCCCGAGTTTTCAGTTGACTGCCAGGCGGGCCAGGGCTATATTTAGGGTTGCTGTGAAAGAGCGAATACGGAGGGTCCAGTTGCATGTCGGGCTGCATAAAGGCTCCCCTGGGGAGTTCACTTGTACCCAAAGCCTTCCTTTGGGGGCACTTCTGGATGGGTGAATGGGGCTTGAAACGCTTTTTCTGTGGCCCGAGCTTTCAGTTTTCTGCCATGCTGGCTAGGGTTATATTTAGGGTTGCTTTTAAACAGCGAACACGGAGGGTCCAGTTGCGTATGGGCCTGCATAAAGGATCCCCTGGGGAGTTCAGTTGTACCCAAAGCCTTCCTTTGGGGGCACTTTTGGATGGTCGAATGGGGCTTGTAGCACGTTTTCTGTGGCCCGAGTTTTCAGTCTTCTGCCATGCTGGCTAGGGTTATATTTAGGGTTGCTGTAAAGAGCGAACACGGAGGGTCCAGTTGCATGTGGGGCTGCGTAAAGGCTCACCTGGGGAGTTCAGATGTACCCAAAGCCTTCCTTTGGAGGCACTTTTAGATGGGCGAATGGGGCTCGTAATACATTTTCTGTGGCCCGAGCTTTCAGTCGACTGCCAGGCGTGCTAGGGCTATATTTAGGCTTGCGGTGAAAGAGTGAACCCGGAGGGTCCAGTTGCATGTGGGGCTGCATAAAGGCTCCCCTGGGGAGTTCACTTGTACCCAAAGCCTTCCTTTGGGGGCACTTTTGGATGGGCGAATGGGGCTTGTAGCACGTTTTCTGTGGCCCGATTTTTCAGTCGTCTGCCATGCGGGCCAGGGCTATATTTAGGGTTGCTGTGAAAGAGCGAATACGGAGGGTCCAGTTGCATGGGGGGTTCCATAAAGGCTCCCCTGGGGAGTTCACTTGTACCCAAAGCCTTCCTTTGGGGGCACTTCTGGATGGGCGAATGGGGCTCGTAACACATTTTCTGTGGCCCGAGCTTTCAGTCGACTGCCAGGCGTGCTAGGGCTATATTTAGGCTTGCGGTGAAAGAGCGAATACGGAGGGTCCAGTTGCATGTGGGGCTGCGTTAAGGCTCCCCTGGGGAGTCCAGTTGTACCCAAAGCCTTCCTTTGGGGGCACTTTTGGATGGTCCAAGGGGAATCGCAATGCGTTTTCTGAGGCCCGCTTTTTCAGTCTTCTCCCATTGCGCCGAGGGCTATATTTAGGCTTTCAGTGAAAGAGTGAACCCGGAGGGTCCAGTTGCATGTGGGGCTGCATAAAGGCTCCCCTGGGGAGTTCACTTGTACCCAAACCCTTCCTTTGGGGGCACTTCTGGATTGGTGAATGGGGCTTGAAACGCATTTTCTGGAGCCCGAGTTTTCAGTCTTCTGCCATGGCGGCTAGGGGTATATTTAGGGTTGCTCATAAACAGTGAACAAGGAGGGTCCAGTTGCATGTGGGGCTGCGTAAAGGCTCCCCTGGGGAGTTCAGTTGTACCCAAAGCCTTCCTCTGGGGGCACTTTTGGATGGGCGAATTAGGCTTTTAATGCATTTTCTGGGGCCCGAGTTTTCAGTCGACTGCCAGGTGGGCAAGGGCTATATTTAGGGTTGCTGTGAAAGAGCGAATACGGAGGGTCCAGTTGCATGTGGGGCTGCGTTAAGGCTCCCCTGGGGAGTCCAGTTGTACCCAAAGCCTTCCTTTGGGGGCACTTTTGGATGGTCCAAGGGGAATCGCAATGCGTTTTCTGAGGCCCGCTTTTTCAGTCTTCTCCCATTGCGCCGAGGGCTATATTTAGGCTTGCGGTGAAAGAGTGAACCCGGAGGGTCCAGTTGCATGTGGGGCTGCATAAAGGCTCCCCTGGGGAGTTCACTTGTACCCAAAGCCTTCCTTTGGGGGCACTTCTGGATGGGTGAATGGGGCTTGAAACGCTTTTTCTGGAGCCCGAGTTTTCAGTCTTTTGCCATGGTGGCTAGGGGTATATTTAGGGTTGCTCGTAAACAGTGAACAAGGAGGGTCCAGTTGCATGTGGGGCTGCATAAAGGCTCCCCTGGGGAGTTCACTTGTACCCAAAGCCTTCCTTTGGGGGCACTTCTGGATGGGCGAAAGGGGCTTGAAACTCTTTTTCTGTGGCCCGAGTTTTCAGTCTTCTGCCATGCTGGCTAGTGTTATATTTAGGGTTGCTGTAAAGAGCGAACACGGAGGGTCCAGTTGCATGTGGGGCTGCATAAAGGCTCCCCTGGGGAGTTCAGATGTACCCAAAGCCTTCCTCTGGGGGCACTTTTGGATGGGCGAATGGGGCTCGTAACACATTTTCTGTGGCCCGTGCTTTCAGTCGACTGCCAGGCGTGCTAGGGATATATTTAGTCTTGCGGTGAAAGAGTGAACCCGGAGGGTCCAGTTGCATGTGGGGCTGCATAAAGGCTCCCCTGGGGAGTTCACTTGTACCCAAAGCCTTCCTTTGGGGGCACTTCTGGAAGGGTGAATGGGGCTTGAAACGCTTTTTCTGTGGCCCGAGTTTTCAGTTTTCTGCCATGCTGGCTAGGGTTATATTTAGGGTTGCTTGTAAACAGCGAACACGGGGGGTCCAGTTGCGTATGGGCCTGCATAAAGGCTCCCCTGGGGAGTTCAGTTGTACCCAAAGCCTTCCTTTGGGGGCACTTTTGGATGGTCGAATGGGGCTTGTAGCACGTTTTCTGGGGCCCGATTTTTCAGTCGTCTGCCATGCGGGCCAGGGTTATATTTAGGGTTGCTGTGAAAGAGCGAATACGGAGGGTCCAGTTGCATGTGGGGCTGCATAAAGGCTCCCCTGGGGAGTTCACTTGTACCGAAAGCCTTCCTTTGCGGGCTCTTCTGGATGGGCGAAAGGGGCTTGAAATGCTTTTTCTGTGGCCCGAGTTTTCAGTCTTCTGCCATGCTGGCTAGGGTTATATTTAGGGTTGCTGTGAAAGAGTGAACCCGGAGGGTCCAGTTGCATGTGGGGCTGCATGAAGGCTCCCCTGGGGAGTTCACTTGTACCCAAAGCCTTCCTTTGGGGGCACTTCTGGATGGGTGAATGGGGCTTGAAACGCATTTTCTGGAGCCCGAGTTTTCAGTCTTCTGCCATGCTGGCTAGGGTTATATTTAGGGTTGCTTGTAAACAGCGAACACGGGGGGTCCAGTTGCGTATGGGCCTGCATAAAGGCTCCCCTGGGGAGTTCACTTGTACCCAAAGCCTTCCTTTGGGGGCACTTTTGGATGGTCGAATGGGGCTTGTAGCACGTTTTCTGTGGCCCGAGTTTTCAGTCTTCTGCCATGCTGGCTAGGGTTATATTTAGGGTTGCTGTAAAGAGCGAACACGGAGGGTCCAGTTGCATGTGGGGCTGCGTAAAGGCTCCCCTGGGGAGTTCACTTGTACCCAAAGCCTTCCTTTGGAGGCACTTTTGGATGGGCGAATGGGGCTCGTAACACATTTTCTGTGGCCCGAGCTTTCAGTCGACTGCCAGGCGTGCTAGGGCTATATTTAGGCTTGCGGTGAAAGAGTGAACCCGAAGGGTCCAGTTGCATGTGGGGCTGCATAAAGGCTCACCTGGGGAGTTCAGCTGTACCCAAAGCCTTCCTTTGGGGGCACTTCTGGATGGGTGAATGGGGCTTCAAACGCATTTTCTGGAGCCCGAGTTTTCAGTCTTCTGCCATGGTGGCTAGGGGTATATTTAGGGTTGCTCGTAAACAGTGAACAAGGAGGGTCCAGTTGCATGTGGGGCTGCGTAAAGGCTCCCCTGGGGAGTTCAGTTGTACCCAAAGCCTTCCTCTGGGGGCACTTTTGGATGGGTGAATTAGGCTTTTAACGCATTTTCTGGGGCCCGAGTTTTCAGTCGACTGCCAGGCGGGCCAGGGCTATATTTAGGGTTGCTGTGAAAGAGCGAATACGGAGGGTCCAGTTGCATGTGGGGCTGCGTTAAGGCACCCCTGGGGAGTTCAGTTGTACCGAAAGCCTTCCTTTGCGGGCTCTTCTGGATGGGCGAAAGGGGCTTGAAACGCTTTTTCTGTGGCCCGAGTTTTCAGTCTTCTGCCATGCTGGCTAGGGTTATATTTAGGGTGGCTGTAAAGAGCGAACACGGAGGGTCCAGTTGCATGTGGGGCTGCGTAAAGGCTCCCCTGGGGAGTTCAGATGTACCCAAAGCCTTCCTTTGGGGGCACTTTTGGATGGGCAAATGGGGCTCGTAACACATTTTCTGTGGCCCGAGCTTTCAGTCGACTGCCAGGCGTGCTAGGGCTATATTTAGGCTTGCGGTGAAAGAGTGAACCCGGAGGGTCCAGTTGCATGTGGGGCTGCATAAAGGCTCCCCTGGGGAGTTCAGTTGTACCCAAAGCCTTCCTCTGGGGGCACTTTTGGTTGGGCGAATTAGGCTTTTAATGCATTTTCTGGGGCCCTAGTTTTCAGTCGACTGCCAGGCGTGCCAGGGCTATATTTAGGGTTGCTGTGAAAGAGTGAACCCGGAGGGTCCAGTTGCATGTGGGGCTGCATAAAGGCTCCCCTGGGGAGTTCACTTGTACCCAAAGCCTTCCTTTGGGGGCACTTCTGGATGGGTGAATGGGGCTTGAAACGCTTTTTCTGTGGCTTGAGTTTTCAGTTTTCTGCCATGCTGGCTAGGGTTATATTTACGGTTGCTTGTAAAGAGCGAACACGGGGGGTCCAGTTGCGTATGGGCCTGCATAAAGGCTCCCCTGGGGAGTTCACTTGTACCCAAAGCCTTCCTTTGGGGGCACTTTTGGATGGTCGAATGGGGCTTGTAGCACGTTTTATGTGGCCCGAGTTTTCAGTCTTCTGCCATGCTGGCTAGGGTTATATTTAGGGTTGCTGTAAAGAGCGAACACGGAGGGTCCAGTTGCATGTGGGGCTGCGTAAAGGCTCCCCTGGGGAGTTCAATTGTACCCAAAGCCTTCCTTTGGAGGCACTTTTGGATGGGCGAATGGGGCTCGTAACACATTTTCTGTGGCCCGAGCTTTCAGTCGACTGCCAGGCGTGCTAGGGCTATATTTAGGCTTGCGGTGAAAGAGTGAACCCGGAGGGTCCAGTTGCATGTGGGGCTGCATAAAAGCTCACCTGGGGAGTTCAGCTGTACCCAAAGCCTTCCTTTGGGGGCACTTTTGGATGGTCGAATGGGGCTTGTAGCACGTTTTCTGTGGCCCGAGTTTTCAGTCTTCTGCCATGCTGGCTAGGGTTATATTTAGGGTTGCTGTAAAGAGCGAACACGGAGGGTCCAGTTGCATGTGGGGCTGCGTAAAGGCTCCCCTGGGGAGTTCACTTGTACCCAAAGCCTTCCTTTGGAGGCACTTTTGGATGGGCGAATGGGGCTCGTAACACATTTTCTGTGGCCCGAGCTTTCAGTCGACTGCCAGGCGTGCTAGGGCTATATTTAGGCTTGCGGTGAAAGAGTGAACCCGGAGGGTCCAGTTGCATGTGGGGCTGCATAAAGGCTCACCTGGGGAGTTCAGCTGTACCCAAAGCCTTCCTTTGGGGGCACTTCTGGATGGGTGAATGGGGCTTGAAACGCATTTTCTGGAGCCCGAGTTTTCAGTGTTCTGCCATGGTGGCTAGGGGTATATTTAGGGTTGCTCGTAAACAGTGAACAAGGAGGGTCCAGTTGCATGTGGGGCTGCATAAAGGCTCCCCTGGGGAGTTCACTTGTACCCAAAGCCTTCCTTTGGGGGCACTTCTGGATGGGTGAATGGGGCTTGAAACGCTTTTTCTGTGGCTTGAGTTTTCAGTTTTCTGCCATGCTGGCTAGTGTTATATTTACGGTTGCTTGTAAACAGCGAACACGGGGGGTCCAGTTGCGTATGGGCCTGCATAAAGGCTCCCCTGGGGAGTTCACTTGTACCCAAAGCCTTCCTTTGGGGGCACTTTTGGATGGTCGAATGGGGCTTGTAGCACGTTTTCTGTGGCCCGAGTTTTCAGTCTTCTGCCATGCTGGCTAGGGTTATATTTAGGGTTGCTGTAAAGAGCGAACACGGAGGGTCCAGTTGCATGTGGGGCTGCGTTAAGGCACCCCTGGGGAGTTCAGTTGTACCCAAAGCCTTACTCTGGGGGCACTTTTGGATGGGCGAATTAGGCTTTTAACGCATTTTCTGGGGCCCGAGTTTTCAGTCGACTGCCAGGCGGGCAAGGGTTATATTTAGGGTTGCTGTGAAAGAGCGAATACGGAGGGTCCAGTTGCATGTGGGGCTGCGTAAAGGCTCCCCTGGGGAGTTCAGATGTACCCAAAGCCTTCCTTTGGAGGCATTTTGGATGGGCGAATGGGGCTTGAAACGCTTTTTCTGTGGCCCGAGTTTTCAGTCTTCTGCCATGCTGGCTAGGGTTATATTTAGGGTTGCTGTAAAGAGCGAACACGGAGGGTCCAGTTGCATGTGGGGCTGCGTAAAGGCTCCCCTGGGGAGTTCAGTTGTACCCAAAGCCTTCCTTTGGGGGCACTTTTGGATGGGCGAATGGGGCTCGTAACACATTTTCTGTGGCCCGAGCTTTCAGTCGACTGCCATGCTGGCTAGGGTTATATTTAGGGTTGCTGTAAAGAGCGAACATGGAGGGTCCAGTTGCATGTGGGGCTGCGTAAAGGCTCCCCTGGTGAGTTCAGATGTACCCAAAGCCTTCCTTTGGAGGCACTTTTGAATGGGCGAATTAGGCTTTTAACGCATTTCCTGGGGCCCGAGTTTTCAGTCGACTGCCAGGCGGGCCAGGGCTATATTTAGGGTTGCTGTGAAAGAGCGAATACGGAGGGTCCAGTTGCATGTGGGGCTGCGTTAAGGCTCCCCTGGGGAGTCCAGTTGTACCCAAAGCCTTCCTTTGGGGGCACTTCTGGATGGGCGAAAGGGGCTTGAAATGCTTTTTCTGTGGCCCGAGTTTTCAGTCTTCTGCCATGGTGGCTAGGGGTATATTTAGGGTTGCTGTAAAGAGCGAACACGGAGGGTCCAGTTGCATGTGGGGCTGCGTAAAGGCTCCCCTGGGGAGTTCAGTTGTACCCAAAGCCTTCCTTTGGGGGCACTTTTGGATGGTCGAATGGGGCTTGTAGCACGTTTTCTGGGGCCTGATTTTTCAGTCGTCTGCCATGCGGGCCAGGGTTTTATTTAGGGTTGCTGTGAAAGAGCGAATACGGAGGGTCCAGTTGCATGTGGGGCTGCATAAAGGCTCCCCTGGGGAGTTCAGATGTACCCAAAGCCTTCCTTTGGGGGCACTTTTGGATGGGCGAATGGGGCTCGTAACACATTTTCTGTGGCCCGAGCTTTCAGTCGACTGCCAGGCGTGCTAGGGCTATATTTAGGCTTGCGGTGAAAGAGCGAACACGGAGGGTCCAGTTGCGTATGTGCCTGCATAAAGGCTCCCCTGGGGAGTCCAGCTGTACCCAAAGCCTTCCTTTGGGGGCACTTTTGGATGGTCCAAGGGGAATCGCAGTGCGTTTTCTGAGGCCCGCTTTTTCAGTCTTCTCCCATTGCGCCGAGGGATATATTTAGGCTTGCGGTGAAAGAGTGAACCCGGAGGGTCCAGTTGCATGTGGGGCTGCATTAAGGCTCCCCTGGGGAGTCCAGTTGTACCCAAAGCCTTCCTTTGGGAGCACTTTTGGATGGTCCAAGGGGAATCGCAATGCGTTTTCTGAGGCCTGCTTTTTCAGTCTTCTCCCATTGCGCCGAGGGCTATATTTAGGCTTGCGGTGAAAGAGTGAACCCGGAGGGTCCAGTTGCATGTGGGGCTGCGTAAAGGCTCCCCTGGGGAGTTCACTTGTACCCAAAGCCTTCCTCTGGGGGCACTTTTGGATGGGCGAATTAGGCTTTTAACGCATTTTCTGGGGCCCGAGTTTTCTGTCGACTGCCAGGCGGGCCAGGGCTATATTTAGGGTTGCTGTGAAAGAGTGAACCCGGAGGGTCCAGTTGCATGTGGGGCTGCATAAAGGCTCCCCTGGGGAGTTCAGTTGTACCCAAAGCCTTCCTTTGGGGGCACTTCTGGATGGGTGAATGGGGCTTGAAACGCTTTTTCTGTGGCCCGAGTTTTCAGTTTTCTGCCATGCTGGCTAGTGTTATATTTAGGGTTGCTTGTAAACAGCGAACACGGGGGGTCCAGTTGCGTATGTGCCTGCATAAAGGCTCCCCTGGGGAGTTCACTTGTACCCAAAGCCTTCCTTTGGGGGCACTTTTGGATGGTCGAATGGGGCTTGTAGCACGTTTTCTGGGGCCCGATTTTTCAGTCGACTGCCAGGCGGGCCAGGGCTATATTTAGGGTTTCTGTGAAAGAGCGAATACGGAGGGTCCAGTTGCATGTGGGGCTGCATAAAGGCTCCCCTGGGGAGTTCACTTGTACCCAAAGCCTTCCTTTGGGGGCACTTCTGGATGGGCGAAAGGGGCTTGAAACGCTTTTTCTGTGGCCCGAGTTTTCAGTCTTCTGCCATGCTGGCTAGGGTTATATTTAGGGTTGCTGTAAAGAGCGAACACGGAGGGTCCAGTTGCATGTGGGGCTGCGTAAAGGCTCCCCTGGGGAGTCCAGCTGTACCCAAAGCCTTCCTTTGGGGGCACTTCTGGATGGGTGAATGGGGCTTGAAACGCATTTTCTGGAGCCCGAGTTTTCAGTCTTCTGCCATGGTGGCTAGGGGTATATTTAGGGTTGCTCGTAAACAGTGAACAAGGAGGGTCCAGTTGCATGTGGGGCTGCGTAAAGGCTCCCCTGGGGAGTTCACTTCTACCCAAAGCCTTCCTCTGGGGGCACTTTTGGATGGGCGAATTAGGCCTTTTACAGTTTTTCTGGGGGCCGAGTTTTCAGTCGACTGCCAGGCGGGCCAGGGCTATATTTATGGTTGCTGTGAAAGAGCGAATACGGAGGGTCCAGTTGCATGTGGGGCTGCGTTAAGGCTCCCCTGGGGAGTTCAGTTGTACCCAAAGCCTTCCTCTGGGGGCACTTTTGGATGGGCGAATTAGGCTTTTAACGCATTTTCTGGGGCCCGAGTTTTCAGTCGACTGCCAGGCGGGCCAGGGCTATATTTAGGGTTGCTGTGAAAGAGTGAACCCGGAGGGTCCAGTTGTATGTGAGGCTGCATAAAGGCTCCCCTAGGGAGTTCAGTTGTACCCAAAGCCTTCCTTTAAGGGCACTTCTGGATGGGTGAATGGGGCTTGAAACGCTTTTTCTGTGGCCCGAGTTTTCAGTCTTCTGCCATGCTGGCTAGTGTTATATTTAGGGTTGCTTGTAAACAGCGAACACGGGGGGTCCAGTTGCGTATGGGCCGGCATAAAGGCTCCCCTGGGGAGTTCAGTTGTACCCAAAGCCTTCCTTTGGGGGCACTTTTGGATGGTCGAATGGGGCTTGTAGCACGTTTTCTGGGGCCCGATTTTTCAGTCGTCTGCCATGCGGGCCAGGGTTATATTTAGGGTTGCTGTGAAAGAGCGAATACGGAGGGTCCAGTTGCATGTGGGGCTGCATAAAGGCTCCCCTGGGGAGTTCAGTTGTACCCAAAGCCTTCCTTTGGGGGCACTTCTGGATGGGCGAAAGGGGCTTGAAACGCTTTTTCTGTGGCCCGAGTTTTCAGTCTTCTGCCATGCTGGCTAGGGTTATATTTAGGGTTGCTGTAAAGAGCGAACACGGAGAGTCCAGTTGCATGTGGGGCTGCGTAAAGGCTCCCCTGGGGAGTTCAGTTGTACCCAAAGCCTTCCTCTGGGGGCACTTTTGGATGGGCGAATTAGGCTTTTAATGCATTTTCTGGGGCCCGAGTTTTCAGTCGACTGCCAGGCGGGCCAGCGCTATATTTAGGGTTGCTGTGAATGAGCGAATACGGAGGGTCCAGTTGCATGTGGGGCTGCGTTAAGGCTCCCCTGGGGAGTCCAGCTGTACCCAAAGCCTTCCTTTGGGGGCACTTTTGGATGGTCCAAGGGGAATCGCAGTGCGTTTTCTGAGGCCCGCTTTTTCAGTCTTCTCCCATTGCGCCGAGGGCTATATTTAGGCTTGCGGTGAAAGAGTGAACCCGGAGGGTCCAGTTGCATGTGGGGCTGCGTAAAGGCTCCCCTGGGGAGTTCAGTTGTACCCAAAGCCTTCCTTTTGGGGCACTTCTGGATGGGTGAATGGGGCTTGAAACACATTTTCTGGAGCCCGAGTTTTCAGTCTTCTGCCATGGTGGCTAGGGGTATATTTAGGGTTGCTCGTAAACAGTGAACAAGGAGGGTCCAGTTGCATGTGGGGCTGCGTAAAGGCTCCCCTGGGGAGTTCACTTCTACCCAAAGCCTTCCTCTGGGGGCACTTTTGGATGGGCGAATTAGGCCTTTTACAGTTTTTCTGGGGGCCGAGTTTTCAGTCGACTGCCAGGCGGGCCAGGGCTATATTTATGGTTGCTGTGAAAGAGCGAATACGGAGGGTCCAGTTGCATGTGGGGCTGCGTTAAGGCTCCCCTGGGGAGTTCAGTTGTACCCAAAGCCTTCCTCTGGGGGCACTTTTGGATGGGCGAATTAGGCTTTTAACGCATTTTCTGGGGCCCGAGTTTTCAGTCGACTGCCAGGCGGGCCAGGGCTATATTTAGGGTTGCTGTGAAAGAGTGAACCCGGAGGGTCCAGTTGTATGTGAGGCTGCATAAAGGCTCCCCTAGGGAGTTCAGTTGTACCCAAAGCCTTCCTTTGAGGGCACTTCTGGATGGGTGAATGGGGCTTGAAACGCTTTTTCTGTGGCCCGAGTTTTCAGTCTTCTGCCATGCTGGCTAGTGTTATATTTAGGGTTGCTTGTAAACAGCGAACACGGGGGGTCCAGTTGCGTATGGGCCGGCATAAAGGCTCCCCTGGGGAGTTCAGTTGTACCCAAAGCCTTCCTTTGGGGGCACTTTTGGATGGTCGAATGGGGCTTGTAGCACGTTTTCTGGGGCCCGATTTTTCAGTCGTCTGCCATGCGGGCCAGGGTTATATTTAGGGTTGCTGTGAAAGAGCGAATACGGAGGGTCCAGTTGCATGTGGGGCTGCATAAAGGCTCCCCTGGGGAGTTCAGTTGTACCCAAAGCCTTCCTTTGGGGGCACTTCTGGATGGGCGAAAGGGGCTTGAAACGCTTTTTCTGTGGCCCGAGTTTTCAGTCTTCTGCCATGCTGGCTAGGGTTATATTTAGGGTTGCTGTAAAGAGCGAACACGGAGGGTCCAGTTGCATGTGGGGCTGCGTAAAGGCTCCCCTGGGGAGTTCAGTTGTACCCAAAGCCTTCCTCTGGGGGCACTTTTGGATGGGCGAATTAGGCTTTTAATGCATTTTCTGGGGCCCGAGTTTTCAGTCGACTGCCAGGCGGGCCAGCGCTATATTTAGGGTTGCTGTGAATGAGCGAATACGGAGGGTCCAGTTGCATGTGGGGCTGCGTTAAGGCTCCCCTGGGGAGTTCAGTTGTACCCAAAGCCTTCCTTTGGGGGCACTTTTGGATGGTCCAAGGGGAATCGCAGTGCGTTTTCTGAGGCCCGCTTTTTCAGTCTTCTCCCATTGCGCCGAGGGCTATATTTAGGCTTGCGGTGAAAGAGTGAACCCGGAGGGTCCAGTTGCATGTGGGGCTGCGTAAAGGCTCCCCTGGGGAGTTCAGTTGTACCCAAAGCCTTCCTTTTGGGGCACTTCTGGATGGGTGAATGGGGCTTGAAACACATTTTCTGGAGCCCGAGTTTTCAGTCTTCTGCCATGGTGGCTAGGGGTATATTTAGGGTTGCTCGTAAACAGTGAACAAGGAGGGTCCAGTTGCATGTGGGGCTGCGTAAAGGCTCCCCTGGGGAGTTCAGTTGTACCCAAAGCCTTCCTTTGGGGGCACTTCTGGATGGGCGAAAGGGGCTTGAAACGCTTTTTCTGTGGCCCGAGATTTCAGTCTTCTGCCATGCTGGCTAGGGTTATATTTAGGGTTGCTGTAAAGAGCGAACACGGAGGGTCCAGTTGCATGTGGGGCTGCGTAAAGGCTCCCCTGGGGAGTCCAGCTGTACCCAAAGCCTTCCTTTGGGGGCACTTCTGGTTGGGTGAATGGGGCTTGAAACGCATTTTCTGGAGCCCGAGTTTTCAGTCTTCTGCCATGGTGGCTAGGGGTATATTTAGGGTTGCTCGTAAACAGTGAACAAGGAGGGTCCAGTTGCATGTGGGGCTGCGTAAAGGCTCCCCTGGGGAGTTCACTTCTACCCAAAGCCTTCCTCTGGGGGCACTTTTGGATGGGCGAATTAGGCCTTTTACAGTTTTTCTGGGGCCCGAGTTTTCAGTCGACTGCCAGGCGGGCCAGGGCTATATTTATGGTTGCTGTGAAAGAGCGAATACGGAGGGTCCAGTTGCATGTGGGGCTGCGTTAAGGCTCCCCTGGGGAGTTCAGTTGTACCCAAAGCCTTCCTCTGGGGGCACTTTTGGATGGGCGAATTAGGCTTTTAACGCATTTTCTGGGGCCCGAGTTTTCAGTCGACTGCCAGGCGGGCCAGGGCTATATTTAGGGTTGCTGTGAAAGAGCGAATACGGAGGGTCCAGTTGCATGCGGGGCTGCGTTAAGGCTCCCCTGGGGAGTTCAGTTGTACCCAAAGCCTTCCCTTGGGGGCACTTCTGGATGGGTGAATGGGGCTTGAAACGCTTTTTCTGTGGCCCGAGTTTTCAGTCTTCTGCCATGCTGGCTAGTGTTATATTTAGGGTTGCTTGTAAACAGCGAACACGGGGGGTCCAGTTGCGTATGGGCCTGCATAAAGGCTCCCCTGGGGAGTTCAGTTGTACCCAAAGCCTTCCTTTGGGGGCACTTTTGGATGGTCAAATGGGGCTTGTAGCACGTTTTCTGGGGCCCGATTTTTCAGTCGTCTGCCATGCGGGCCAGGGTTATATTTAGGGTTGCTGTGAAAGAGCGAATACGGAGGGTCCAGTTGCATGTGGGGCTGCATAAAGGCTCCCCTGGGGAGTTCAGTTGTACCCAAAGCCTTCCTTTGGTGGCACTTCTGGATGGGCGAATTAGGCTTTTAATGCATTTTCTGTGGCCCGAGTTTTCAGTCGACTGCCAGGCGGGCCAGCGCTATATTTAGGGTTGCTGTGAAAGAGCGAATACGGAGGGTCCAGTTGCATGTGGGGCTGCGTTAAGGCTCCCCTGGGGAGTCCAGCTGTACCCAAAGCCTTCCTTTGGGGGCACTTTTGGATGGTCCAAGGGGAATCGCAGTGCGTTTTCTGAGGCCCGCTTTTTCAGTCTTCTACCATTGCGCCGAGGGATATATTTAGGCTTGCGGTGAAAGAGTGAACCCGGTAGGTCAAGTTGCATGTGGGGCTGCGTTAAGGCTCCTCTGGGGAGTCCAGTTGTACCCAAAGCCTTCCTTTGGGAGCACTTTTGGATGGGTGAATTGGGCTTGAAACGCATTTTCTGTAGCCCGAGTTTTCAGTCTTCTTCCATGACGGCTAGGGGTATATTTAGGGTTGCTCGTAAACAGTGAACAAGGAGGGTCCAGTTGCATGTGGGGCTGCGTAAAGGCTCCCCTGGGGAGTTCAGATGTACCCAAAGCCTTCCTTTGGGGGCACTTTTGGATGGGCGAATGGGGCTCGTAACGCATTTTCTGTGGCCCGAGCTTTCAGTCGACTGCCAGGCGTGCTAGGGCTATATTTAGGCTTGCGGTGAAAGAGTGAACCCGGAGGGTCCAGTTGCATGTGGGGCTGCATAAAGGCTCCCCTGGGGAGTTCAGTTGTACCCAAAGCCTTCCTTTGGGGGCACTTCTGGTTGGGTGAATTGAGCTTGAAACGCATTTTCTGTAGCCCGAGTTTTCAGTCTTCTGCCATGGTGGCTAGGGGTATATTTAGGGTTGCTCGTAAACAGTGAACAAGGAGGGTCCAGTTGCATGTGGGGCTGCGTAAAGGCTCCCCTGGGGAGTTCAGTTGTACCCAAAGCCTTCCTCTGGGGGCACTTTTGGATGGGCGAATTAGGCTTTTAACAGTTTTTCTGGGGCCCGAGTTTTCAGTCGACTACCAGGAGGGCCAGGGCTATATTTAGGGTTGCTGTGAAAGAGCGAATACGGAGGGTCCAGTTGCATGTGGGGCTGCGTTAAGGCTCCCCTGGGGAGTTCAGTTGTACCCAAAGCCTTCCTCTGGGGGCACTTTTGGATGGGCAAATTAGGCTTTTAATGCATTTTCTGGGGCCCGAGTTTTCAGTCGACTGCCAGGCGGGCCAGGGTTATATTTAGGGTTGCTGTGAAAGAGCGAATACAGAGGGTCCAGTTGCATGTGGGGCTGCGTTAAGGCTCCCCTGGGGAGTTCATTTGTACCCAAAGCCTTCCTTTGGGGGCACTTCTGGATGGGTGAATGGGGCTTGAAACGCATTTTCTGGAGCCCGAGTTTTCAGTCTTCTGCCATGGTGGCTAGGGGTATATTTAGGGTTGCTCGTAAACAGTGAACAAGGAGGGTCCAGTTGCATGTGGGGCTGCGTAAAGGCTCCCCTGGGGAGTTCACTTGTACCCAAAGCCTTCCTTTGGGGGCACTTTTGGATGGGCGAATGGGGCTCGTAACACATTTTCTGTGGCCCGAGTTTTCAGTTTTCTGCCATGCTGGCTAGTGTTATATTTAGGGTTGCTTGTAAACAGCGAACACGGGGGGTCCAGTTGCGTATGGGCCTGCATAAAGGCTCCCCTGGGGAGTTCAGTTGTACCCAAAGCCTTCCTTTGGGGGCACTTCTGGATGGGCGAATGGGGCTTGTAGCACGTTTTCTGGGGCCCGATTTTTCAGTCGTCTGCCATGCGGGCCAGGGTTATATTTAGGGTTGCTGTGAAAGAGCGAATACGGAGGGTCCAGTTGCATGTGGGGCTGCGTAAAGGCTCCCCTGGGGAGTTCAGTTGTACCCAAAGCCTTCCTTTGGGGGCACTTTTGGATGGGCGAATTAGGCTTTTAACGCATTTTCTGGGGCCCGAGTTTTCAGTCGACTGCCAGGCGGGCCAGGGCTATATTTAGGGTTGCTGTGAAAGAGTGAACCCGGAGGGTCCAGTTGCATGTGGGGCTGCATAAAGGCTCCCCTGGGGAGTTCACTTGTACCCAAAGCCTTCCTTTGGGGGCACTTCTGGATGGGTGAATGGGGCTTGAAACGCTTTTTCTGTGCCCCGAGTTTTCAGTTTTCTGCCATGCTGGCTAGTGATATATTTAGGGTTGCTTGTAGACAGCCAACACGGGGGGTCCAGTTGCGTATGGGCCTGCATAAAGGCTCCCCTGGGGAGTTCAGTTGTACCCAAAGCCTTCCTTTGGGGGCACTTTTGGATGGTCGAATGGGGCTTGTAGCACGTTTTCTGGGGCCCGATTTTTCAGTCGTCTGCCATGCGGGCCAGGGTTATATTTAGGGTTGCTGTGAAAGAGCGAATACGGAGGGTCCAGTTGCATGTGGGGCTGCATAAAGGCTCCCCTGGGGAGTTCACTTGTACCCAATGCGTTCCTTTGGGGGCACTTCTGGATGGGCGAATGGGGCTCGTAACACATTTTCTGTGGCCCGAGCTTTCAGTCGACTGCCAGGCGTGCTAGGGCTATATTTAGGCTTGCGGTGAAAGAGTGAACCCGGAGGGTCCAGTTGCATGTGGGGCTGCATAAAGGCTCCCCTGGGGAGTTCAGTTGTACCCAAAGCCTTCCTTTGGGGGCACTTCTGGATGGGTGAATGGGGCTTGAAACGCATTTTCTGGAGCCCGAGTTTTCAGTCTTCTGCCATGGTGGCTAGGGGTATATTTAGGGTTGCTCGTAAACAGTGAACCCGGAGGGTCCAGTTGCATGTGGGGTGCATAAAGGCTCCCCTGGGGAGTTCAGTTGTACCCAAAGCCTTCCTCTGGGGGCACTTTTGGATGGGCGAATTAGGCTTGTAACGCATTTTCTGGGGCCCGAGTTTTCAGTTGACTGCCAGGCGGGCCAGGGCTATATTTAGGGTTGCTGTGAAAGAGCGCATACAGAGGGTCCAGTTGCATGTGGGGCTGCATTAAGGCTCCCCTGGGGAGTCCAGTTGTACCCAAAGCCTTCCTCTGGGGGCACTTTTGGATGGGCGAATTAGGCTTTTAACGCATTTTCTGGGGCCCGAGTTTTCAGTCGACTGCCAGGCGGGCCAGGGTTATATTTAGGGTTGCTGTGAAAGAGTGAACCCGGAGGGTCCAGTTGCATGTGGGGCTGCATAAAGGCTCCCCTCGGGAGTTCAGTTGTACCCAAAGCCTTCCTTTGGGGGCACTTCTGGATGGTTAATGGGGCTTGAAACGCTTTTTCTGTGGCCGAGTTTTCAGTCTTCTGCCATGCTGGCTAGTGTTATATTTAGCGTTGCTTGTAAACAGCGAACACGGGGTGTCCAGTTGCGTATGGGCCTGCATAAAGGCTCCCCTGGGGAGTTCAGTTGTACCCAAAGCCTTCCTTTGGGGGCACTTTTGGATGGTCAAATGGGGCTTGTAGCACGTTTTCTGGGGCCCGAGTTTTCAGTCGACTGCCAGGCGTGCTAGGGCTATATTTAGGCTTGCGGTGAAAGAGTGAACCCGGAGGGTCCAGTTGCATGTGGGGCTGCATAAAGGCTCCCCTGGGGAGTTCAGTTGTACCCAAAGCCTTCCTTTCGGGGCACTTCTGGATGGGTGAATGGGGCTTGAAACGCATTTTCTGGAGCCCGAGTTTTCAGTCTTATGCCATGGTGGCTAGGGGTATATTTAGGGTTGCTCGGAAACAGTGAACAAGGAGGGTCCAGTTGCATGTGGGGCTGCGTAAAGGCTCCCCTGGGGAGTTCAGTTGTACCCAAAGCCTTCCTCTGGGGGCACTTTTGGATGGGCGAATTAGGCTTTTAATGCATTTTCTGGGGCCCGAGTTTTCAGTCGACTGCCAGGCGGGCCAGGGCTATATTTAGGGTTGCTGTGAAAGAGCGAACACAGAGGGTCCAGTTGCATGTGGGGCTGCATTAAGGCTCCCCTGGGGAGTCCAGTTGTACCCAAAGCCTTCCTTTGGGGGCACTTTTGCATGGTCCTAGGGGAATCGCAATGCGTTTTCTGAGGCCCACTTTTTCAGTCTTCTCCCATTGCGCCGAGGGCTATATTTAGGCTTGCGGTGAAAGAGTGAACCCGGAGGGTCCAGTTGCATGTGGGGCAGCATAAAGGCTCCCCTGGGGAGTTCAGTTGTACCCAAAGCCTTCCTTTGGGGGCACTTCTGGATGGGTGAATGGGGCTTGAAACGCATTTTCTGTGGCCCGAGTTTTCAGTCTTCTGCCATGGTGGCTAGGGTTATATTTAGGGTTGCTCGTAAACAGTGAATACATAGGGTCCAGTTGCATGTGGGGCTGCATAAAGGCTCCCCTGGGGAGTTCACTTGTACCCAAAGCCTTCCTTTGGGGGCACTTCTGGATGGGCGAAAGGGGCTTGAAATGCTTTTTCTGTGGCCCGAGTTTTTAGTCTTCTGCCATGCTGGCTAGGGTTATATTTAGGGTTGCTGTAAAGAGCGAACACGGAGGGTCCAGTTGCATGTGGGGCTGCGTTAAGGCTCCCCTGGGGAGTTCACTTGTACCCAAAGCCTTCCTTTGGGGGCACTTTTGGATGGGCGAATGGGGCTCGTAACACATTTTCTGTGGCCCGAGTTTTCAGTTTTCTGCCATGCTGGCTAGTGTTATATTTAGGGTTGCTTGTAAACAGCGAACACGGGGGGTCCAGTTGCGTATGGGCCTGCATAAAGGCTCCCCTGGGGAGTTCACTTGTACCCAAAGCCTTCCTTTGGGGGCACTTCTGGATGGGCGAATGGGGCTTGTAGCACGTTTTCTGGGGCCCGATTTTTCAGTCGTCTGCCATGCGGGCCAGGGTTATATTTAGGGTTGCTGTGAAAGAGCGAATACGGAGGGTCCAGTTGCATGTGGGGCTGCGTAAAGGCTCCCCTGGGGAGTTCAGTTGTACCCAAAGCCTTCCTTTGGGGGCACTTTTGGATGGGCGAATTAGGCTTTTAACGCATTTTCTGGGGCCCGAGTTTTCAGTCGACTGCCAGGCGGGCCAGGGCTATATTTAGGGTTGCTGTGAAAGAGTGAACCCGGAGGGTCCAGTTGCATGTGGGGCTGCATAAAGGCTCCCCTGGGGAGTTCACTTGTACCCAAAGCCTTCCTTTGGGGGCACTTCTGGATGGGTGAATGGGGCTTGAAACGCTTTTTCTGTGCCCCGAGTTTTCAGTTTTCTGCCATGCTGGCTAGTGTTATATTTAGGGTTGCTTGTAGACAGCGAACACGGGGGTCCAGTTGCGTATGGGCCTGCATAAAGGCTCCCCTGGGGAGTTCAGTTGTACCCAAAGCCTTCCTTTGGGGGCACTTTTGGATGGTCGAATGGGGCTTGTAGCACGTTTTCTGGGGCCCGATTTTTCAGTCGTCTGCCATGCGGGCCAGGGTTATATTTAGGGTTGCTGTGAAAGAGCGAATACGGAGGGTCCAGTTGCATGTGGGGCTGCATAAAGGCTCCCCTGGGGAGTTCACTTGTACCCAATGCGTTCCTTTGGGGGCACTTCTGGATGGGCGAATGGGGCTCGTAACACATTTTCTGTGGCCCGAGCTTTCAGTCGACTGCCAGGCGTGCTAGGGCTATATTTAGGCTTGCGGTGAAAGAGTGAACCCGGAGGGTCCAGTTGCATGTGGGGCTGCATAAAGGCTCCCCTGGGGAGTTCACTTGTACCCAAAGCCTTCCTTTGGGGGCACTTCTGGATGGGTGAATGGGGCTTGAAACGCATTTTCTGGAGCCCGAGTTTTCAGTCTTCTGCCATGGTGGCTAGGGGTATATTTAGGGTTGCTCGTAAACAGTGAACCCGGAGGGTCCAGTTGCATGTGGGGTGCATAAAGGCTCCCCTGGGGAGTTCAGTTGTACCCAAAGCCTTCCTCTGGGGGCACTTTTGGATGGCGAATTAGGCTTGTAACGCATTTTCTGGGGCCCGAGTTTTCAGTTGACTGCCAGGCGGGCCAGGGCTATATTTAGGGTTGCTGTGAAAGAGCGCATACAGAGGGTCCAGTTGCATGTGGGGCTGCATTAAGGCTCCCCTGGGGAGTCCAGTTGTACCCAAAGCCTTCCTCTGGGGGCACTTTTGGATGGGCGAATTAGGCTTTTAACGCATTTTCTGGGGCCCGAGTTTTCAGTCGACTGCCAGGCGGGCCAGGGTTATATTTAGGGTTGCTGTGAAAGAGTGAACCCGGAGGGTCCAGTTGCATGTGGGGCTGCATAAAGGCTCCCCTCGGGAGTTCAGTTGTACCGAAAGCCTTCCTTTGGGGGCACTTCTGGATGGTTAATGGGGCTTGAAACGCTTTTTCTGTGGCCGAGTTTTCAGTCTTCTGCCATGCTGGCTAGTGTTATATTTAGCGTTGCTTGTAAACAGCGAACACGGGGGGTCCAGTTGCGTATGGGCCTGCATAAAGGCTCCCCTGGGAGTTCAGTTGTACCCAAAGCCTTCCTTTGGGGGCACTTTTGGATGGTCGAATGGGGCTTGTAGCACGTTTTCTGGGGCTCGATTTTTCAGTCGTCTGCCATGCGGGCCAGGGTTATATTTAGGGTTGCTGTGAAAGAGCGAATACGGAGGGTCCAGTTGCATGTGGGGCTGCATAAAGGCTCCCCTGGGGAGTTCACTTGTACCCAAAGCCTTCCTTTGGGGCACTTCTGGATGGGCGAAAGGGGCTTGAAACGCTTTTTCTGTGGCCCGAGTTTTCAGTCGACTGCCAGGCGTGCTAGGGCTATATTTAGGCTTGCGGTGAAAGAGTGAACCCGGAGGGTCCAGTTGCATGTGGGGCTGCATAAAGGCTCCCCTGGGAGTTCAGTTGTACCCAAAGCCTTCCTTTGGGGGCACTTCTGGATGGGTGAATGGGGCTTGAAACGCATTTTCTGGAGCCCGAGTTTTCAGTCTTATGCCATGGTGGCTAGGGGTATATTTAGGGTTGCTCGTAAACAGTGAACAAGGAGGGTCCAGTTGCATGTGGGGCTGCGTAAAGGCTCCCCTGGGAGTTCAGTTGTACCCAAAGCCTTCCTCTGGGGGCACTTTTGGATGGGCGAATTAGGCTTTTAACGCATTTTCTGGGGCTCCGAGTTTTCAGTCGACAGCCAGGCGGGCCAGGGTTATATTTAGGGTTGCTGTGAAAGAGCGAATACGGAGGGTCCAGTTGCATGTGGGGCTGCGTTAAGGCTCCCCTGGGGAGTCCAGTTGTACCCAAAGCCTTCCTTTGGGGGCACTTTTGGATGGTCCAAGGGGAATCGCAATGCGTTTTCTGAGGCCCGCTTTTTCAGTCTTCTCCCATTGCGCCGAGGGCTATATTTAGGCTTGCGGTGAAAGAGTGAACCCGGAGGGTCCAGTTGCATGTGGGGCTGCATAAAGGCTCCCCAGGGGAGTTCAGTTGTACCCAAAGCCTTCCTTTGGGGGCACTTCTGGATGGGTGAATGGGGCTTGAAACGCATTTTCTGGAGCCCGAGTTTTCAGTCTTCTGCCATGGTGGCTAGGGGTATATTTAGGGTTGCTCGTAAACAGTGAACAAGGAGGGTCCAGTTGCATGTGGGGCTGCGTAAAGGCTCCCCTGGGGAGTTCAGTTGTACCCAAAGCCTTCCTTTGGGGGCACTTCGGGATGGGTGAATGGGCTTGAAACGCTTTTTCTGTGGCCCGAGTTTTCATTCTTCTGCCATGCTGGCTAGTGTTATATTTAGTGTTGCTTGTAAACAGCGAACATCAGGGGTCCAGTTGCGTATGGGGCTGCGTTAAGGCTCCCCTGGGGAGTTCAGATGTACCCAAAGCCTTCCTTTGGGGGCACTTTTGGATGATCGAATGGGGCTTGTAGCACGTTTTCTGGGGCCCGATTTTTCAGTCGTCTGCCATGCGGGCCTGGGTTATATTTAGGGTTGCTGTTAAAGAGCGAATACGGAGGGTCCAGTTGCATGTGGGGCTGCATAAAGGCTCCCCTGGGGAGTTCACTTGTACCCAAAGCCTTCCTTTGGGGGCACTTCTGGATGGGCGAAAGGGGCTTGAAACGCTTTTTCTGTGGCCAGAGTTTTCAGTCTTCTGCCATGGTGGCTAGGGGTATATTTAGGGTTGCTCGTAAACAGTGAACAAGGAGGGTCCAGTTGCATGTGGGGCTGCGTAAAGGCTCCCCTGGGGAGTTCAGTTGTACCCAAAGCCTTCCTCTGGGGGCACTTTTGGATGGGCGAATTAGGCTTTTAACAGTTTTTCTGGGGCCCGAGTTTTCAGTCGACTGCCAGGCGGGCCAGGGCTATATTTAGGTTTGCTGTGAAAGAGCGAATACGGAGGGTCCAGTTGCATGTGGGGCTGCGTTAAGGCTCCCCTGGGGAGTCCAGTTTTACCCAAAGCCTTCCTTTGGGGGCACTTCTGGATGGGCGAATGGGGCTCGTAACACATTTTCTGTGGCCCGAGCTTTCAGTCGACTGCCAGGCGTGCTAGGGCTTTATTTAGGCTTGCGGTGAAAGAGTGAACCCGGAGGGTCCAGTTGCATGTGGGTCTGCATAAAGGCTCCCCTGGGGAGTTCAGTTGTACCCAAAGCCTTCCTTTGGGGGCACTTCTGGATGGGTGAATGGGGCTTGAAACGCTTTTTCTGGAGCCCAAGTTTTCAGTCGTCTTCCATGCGGGCCAGGGTTATATTTAGGGTTGCTGTGAAAGAGTGAACCCGGAGGGTTCAATTGCATGTGGGGCTGCATAAAGGCTCCCCTGGGGAGTTCACTTGTACCCAAAGCCTTCCTCTGGGGGCACTTTTGTATGGGCGAATTATGCTTTTAATGCATTTTCAGGGGCCCGAGTTTTCAGTCGACTGCCAGGCGGGCCAGGGCTATATTTAGGGTTGCTGTGAAAGAGCGAATACGGAGGGTCCAGTTGCATGTGGGGCTGCGTTAAGGCTCCCCTGGGGAGTCCAGTTGTACCCAAAGCCTTCCTTTGGGGGCACTTTTGGATGGTCCAAGGGGAATCGCAATGCGTTTTCTGGAGCCCGCTTTTTCAGTCTTCTCCCATTGCGCCGAGGGCTATATTTAGGCTTGCGGTGAAAGAGTGAACCCGGAGGGTCCAGTTGCATGTGGGGCTGCATAAAGGCTCCCCTGGGGAGTTCACTTGTACTCAAAGCCTTCCTTTGGGGGCACTTGTGGATGGGTGAATGGGGCTTGAAACGCATTTTCTGGAGCCCGAGTTTTCAGTCTTCTGCCATGGTGGCTAGGGGTATATTTAGGGTTGCTCGTAAACAGTGAACAAGGAGAGTCAAGTTGCATGTGGGGCTGCATAAAGGTTCCCCTGGGGAGTTCACTTGTACCCAAAGCCTTCCTTTGGGGGCACTTCTGTATGGGCGAAAGGGGCTTGAAACGCTTTTTCTGTGGCCCGAGTTTTCAGTCTTCTGCCATGCTGGCTAGGGTTATATTTAGGGTTGCTGTAAAGACCGAACACGGAGGGTCCAGTTGCATGTGGGGCTGCGTAAAGGCTCCCGTGGGGAGTTCAGTTGTACCCAAAGCCTTCCTCTGGGGGCACTTTTGGATGGGCGAATTAGGCTTTTAACGCATTTTCTGGGGCCCGAGTTTTCAGTCGACTGCCAGGCGGGCCAGGGCTATATTTAGGCTTGCGGTGAAAGAGTGAACCCGGAGGGTCCAGTTGCATGTGGGGCTGCATAAAGGCTCCCCTGGGGAGTTCACTTGTACCCAAAGCCTTCCTTTGGGGGCACTTCTGGATGGGCGAAAGGGGCTTGAAACGCTTTTTCTGTGGCCAGAGTTTTCAGTCTTCTGCCATGGTGGCTAGGGGTATATTTAGGGTTGCTCGTAAACAGTGAACAAGGAGGGTCCAGTTGCATGTGGGGCTGCGTAAAGGCTCCCCTGGGGAGTTCAGTTGTACCCAAAGCCTTCCTCTGGGGGCACTTTTGGATGGGCGAATTAGGCTTTTAACAGTTTTTCTGGGGCCCGAGTTTTCAGTCGACTGCCAGGCGGGCCAGGGCTATATTTAGGTTTGCTGTGAAAGAGCGAATACGGAGGGTCCAGTTGCATGTGGGGCTGCGTTAAGGCTCCCCTGGGGAGTCCAGTTTTACCCAAAGCCTTCCTTTGGGGGCACTTCTGGATGGGCGAATGGGGCTCGTAACACATTTTCTGTGGCCCGAGCTTTCAGTCGACTGCCAGGCGTGCTAGGGCTTTATTTAGGCTTGCGGTGAAAGAGTGAACCCGGAGGGTCCAGTTGCATGTGGGTCTGCATAAAGGCTCCCCTGGGGAGTTCAGTTGTACCCAAAGCCTTCCTTTGGGGGCACTTCTGGATGGGTGAATGGGGCTTGAAACGCTTTTTCTGGAGCCCAAGTTTTCAGTCGTCTTCCATGCGGGCCAGGGTTATATTTAGGGTTGCTGTGAAAGAGTGAACCCGGAGGGTTCAATTGCATGTGGGGCTGCATAAAGGCTCCCCTGGGGAGTTCACTTGTACCCAAAGCCTTCCTCTGGGGGCACTTTTGTATGGGCGAATTATGCTTTTAATGCATTTTCAGGGGCCCGAGTTTTCAGTCGACTGCCAGGCGGGCCAGGGCTATATTTAGGGTTGCTGTGAAAGAGCGAATACGGAGGGTCCAGTTGCATGTGGGGCTGCGTTAAGGCTCCCCTGGGGAGTCCAGTTGTACCCAAAGCCTTCCTTTGGGGGCACTTTTGGATGGTCCAAGGGGAATCGCAATGCGTTTTCTGGAGCCCGCTTTTTCAGTCTTCTCCCATTGCGCCGAGGGCTATATTTAGGCTTGCGGTGAAAGAGTGAACCCGGAGGGTCCAGTTGCATGTGGGGCTGCATAAAGGCTCCCCTGGGGAGTTCACTTGTACTCAAAGCCTTCCTTTGGGGGCACTTGTGGATGGGTGAATGGGGCTTGAAACGCATTTTCTGGAGCCCGAGTTTTCAGTCTTCTGCCATGGTGGCTAGGGGTATATTTAGGGTTGCTCGTAAACAGTGAACAAGGAGAGTCAAGTTGCATGTGGGGCTGCATAAAGGTTCCCCTGGGGAGTTCACTTGTACCCAAAGCCTTCCTTTGGGGGCACTTCTGTATGGGCGAAAGGGGCTTGAAACGCTTTTTCTGTGGCCCGAGTTTTCAGTCTTCTGCCATGCTGGCTAGGGTTATATTTAGGGTTGCTGTAAAGACCGAACACGGAGGGTCCAGTTGCATGTGGGGCTGCGTAAAGGCTCCCGTGGGGAGTTCAGTTGTACCCAAAGCCTTCCTCTGGGGGCACTTTTGGATGGGCGAATTAGGCTTTTAACGCATTTTCTGGGGCCCGAGTTTTCAGTCGACTGCCAGGCGGGCCAGGGCTATATTTAGGCTTGCGGTGAAAGAGTGAACCCGGAGGGTCCAGTTGCATGTGGGGCTGCATAAAGGCTCCCCTGGGGAGTTCACTTGTACCCAAAGCCTTCCTCTGGGGGCACTTTTGGATGGGCGAATTAGGCTTTTAACAGTTTTTCTGTGGCCCGAATTTTCAGTTTTCTGCCATGCTGGCTAGTGTTATAATTAGGGTTGGTTGTAAACAGCGAACACGGGGGGTCCAGTTGCGTATGGGCCTGCATAAAGGCTCCCCTGGGGAGTTCACTTGTACCCAAAGCCTTCCTTTGGGGGCACTTCTGGATGGGCGAAAGGGGCTTGAAACGCTTTTTCTGTGGCCCGAGTTTTCAGTCTTCTACCATGCTGGCTAGGGTTATATTTAGGGTTGCTGTAAAGAGCGAACACGGAGGGTCCAGTTGCATGTGGGGCTGCGTAAAGGCTCCCCTGGGGAGTTCAGATGTACCCAAAGCCTTCCTTTGGGGGCACTTTTGGATGGGCGAATGGGGCTCGTAACACATTTTCTGTGGCCCGAGCTTTCAGTCGACTGCCAGGCGTGCTAGGGCTATATTTAGGCTTGCGGTGAAAGAGTGAACCCGGAGGGTCCAGTTGCATGTGGGGCTGCATAAAGGCTCCCCTGGGGAGTTCAGTTGTACCCAAAGCCTTCCTTTGGGGGCACTTCTGGATGGGTGAATGGGACTTGAAACGCATTTTCTGGAGCCCGAGTTTTCAGTCTTCTGCCATGGTGGCTAGGGGTATATTTAGGGTTGCTCGTAAACAGTGAACAAGGAGGGTCCAGTTGCATGTGGGGCTGCGTAAAGGCTCCCCTGGGGAGTTCAGTTGTACCCAAAGCCTTCCTCTGGGGGCACTTTTGGATGGGCGAATTAGGTTTTAATGCATTTTCTGGGGCCCGAGTTTTCAGTTGACTGCCAGGCGGGCCAGGGTTATATTTAGGGTTGCTGTGAAAGAGCGAATACGGAGGGTCCAGTTGCATGTGGGGCTGCGTTAAGGCTTCCCTGGGGAGTCCAGTTGTACCCAAAGATTTCCTTTGGGGGCACTTTTGGATGGTCCAAGGGGAATCGCAATGCGTTTTCTGGGGCCCGCTTTTTCAGTCTTCTCCCATTGCGCCGAGGGCTATATTTAGGCTTGCAGTGAAAGAGTGAACCCGGAGGGTCCAGTTGCATGTGGGGCTGCATAAAGGCTCCCCTGGGGAGTTCACTTGTACCCAAAGCCTTCATTTGGGGGCACTTCTGGATGGGCGAAAGGGGCTTGAAACTCTTTTATGTGGCCCGAGTTTTCAGTCTTCTGCCATGCTGGCTAGGGTTATATTTAGGGTTGCTGTAAAGAGCGAACACGGAGGGTCCAGTTGCATGTGGGGCTGCATAAAGGCTCCCCTGGGGAGTTCAGATGTACCCAAAGCCTTCCTTTGGGGGCACTTTTGGATGGGCGAATGGGGCTCGTAACACATTTTCTGTGGCCCGAGCTTTCAGTCGACTGCCAGGCGTGCTAGGGCTATATTTAGGCTTGCGGTGAAAGAGTGAACCCGGAGGGTCCAGTTGCATGTGGGGCTGCGTAAAGGCTCCCCTGGGGAGTTCAGATGTACCCAAAGCCTTCCTTTGGGGGCACTTTTGGATGGGCGAATGGGGCTCGTAACACATTTTCTGTGGCCCGAGCTTTCAGTCGACTGCCAGGCGTGCTAGGGCTATATTTAGGCTTGCGGTGAAAGAGTGAACCCGGAGGGTCCAGTTGCATGTGGGGCTGCATAAAGGCTCCCCTGGGGAGTTCACTTGTACCCAAAGCCTTCCTCTGGGGGCACTTCTGGATGGGTGAATGGGGCTTGAAACACATTTTCTGGAGCCCGAGTTTTCAGTCTTCTGCCATGGTGGCTAGGGGTATATTTAGGGTTGCGGTAAACAGTGAACAAGGAGGGTCCAGTTGCATGTGGGGCTGCGTAAAGGCTCCCCTGGGGAGTTCAAATGTACCCAAAGCCTTCCTTTGGGGGCACTTTTGGATGGGCGAATGGGGCTCGTAACACATTTTCTGTGGCCCAAGCTTTCAGTCGACTGCCAGGCGTGCTAGGGCTATATTTAGGCTTGCGGTGAAAGAGTGAACCCGGAGGGTCCAGTTGCATGTGGGGCTGCATAAAGGCTCCCCTGGGGAGTTCACTTGTACCCAAAGCCTTCCTTTGGGGGCACTTCTGGATGGGTGAATGGGGCTTGAAACGCATTTTCTGGAGCCCGAGTTTTCAGTCTTCTGCCATGGTGGCTAGGGGTATATTTAGGGTTGCTCGTAAACAGTGAACAAGGAGGGTCCAGTTGCATGTGGGGCTGCGTAAAGGCTCCCCTGGGGAGTTCACTTGTACCCAAAGCCTTCCTCTGGGGGAACTTTTGGATGGGCGAATTAGGCTTTTAATGCATTTTTGGGGCCCGAGTTTTCAGTCGACTGCCAGGCGGGCCAGGGCAATATTTAGGGTTGCTGTGAAAGAGCGAATACGGAGGGTCCAGTTGCATGTGGGGCTGCGTTAAGGCTCCCCTGGGGAGTTCAGTTGTACCCAAAGCCTTCCTCTGGGGGCACTTTTGGATGGGCGAATTAGGCTTTTAACGCATTTTCTGGGGCCCGATTTTTCACTCATCTGTCATGCGGGCCAGGGTTATATTTAGGCTTGCTGTAAAGAGCGAACACGGAGGGTCCAGTTGCATGTGGGGCTGCGTAAAGGCTCCCCTGGGGAGTTCAGATGTACCCAAAGCCTTCCTCTGGGGGTTCTTTTGGATGGGCGAATGGGGCTTGAAACGCTTTTTCTGTGGCCCGAGTTTTCAGTCTTCTGCCATGGTGGTTATGGTTATATTTAAGGTTGCTGTAAAGAGCGAACACGGAGGGTCCAGTTGCATGTGGGGCTGCGTAAAGGCTCCCCTGGGGAGTTCAGATGTACCCAAAGCCTTCCTTTGGCGGCACTTTTGGATGGGCGAATGGGGCTCGTAACACATTTTCTGTGGCCCGAGCTTTCAGTCGACTGCCAGGCGTGCTAGGGCTATATTTAGGCTTGCGGTGAAAGAGTGAACCCGGAGGGTCCAGTTGCATGTGGGGCTGCATAAAGGCTCCCATGGGGAGTTCAGTTGTACCCAAAGCCTTCCTCTGGGAGCACTTTTGGATGGGCGTATTAGGCTTTCAACAGTTTTTCTGTGGCCCGAGTTTTCAGTTTTCTGCCATGCTGGCTAGTGCTATAATTAGGGTTGCTTGTAAACAGCGAACACGGGGGGTCCAGTTGCGTATAGGCCTGCATAAAGGCTCCCCTGGGGAGTTCAGTTGTACCCAAAGCCTTCCTTTGGGGGCACTTCTGGATGGGCGAAAGGGGCTTGAAACGCTTTTTCTGTGGCCCGAGATTTCAGTCTTCTGCCATGCTGGCTAGGGTAATATTTAGGGTTGCTGTAAAGAGCGAACACGGAGGGTCCAGTTGCATGTGGGGCTGCGTAAAGGCTCCCCTGGGGAGTTCACTTGTACCCAAAGCCTTCCTTTGGGGGCACTTCTGGATGGGCGAATGGGGCTCGTAACACATTTTCTGTGGCCCGAGCTTTCATTCGACTGCCAGGCGTGCTAGGGCTATATTTAGGCTTGCGGTGAAAGAGTGAACCCGGAGGGTCCAGTTGCATGTGGGGCTGCATAAAGGCTCCCCTGGGGAGTTCACTTGTACCCAAAGCCTTCCTTTGGGGGCACTTCTGGATGGGTGAATGGGGCTTGAAACGCATTTTCTGGAGCCCGAGTTTTAAGTCTTCTGCCATGGTGGCTAGGGCTATATTTAGGGTTGCTGTAAAGAGCGAACACGGAGGGTCCAGTTGCATGTGGGGCTGCGTAAAGGCTCCCCTGGGGAGTTCAGATGTACCCAAAGCCTTCCTTTGGGGGCACTTCTGGATGGGCGAATGGGGCTCGTAACACATTTTCTGTGGCCCGAGCTTTCAGTCGACTGCCAGGCGTGCTAGGGCTATATTTAGGCTTGCGGTGAAAGAGTGAACCCGGAGGGTCCAGTTGCATGTGGGGCTGCATAAAGGCTCCCCTGGGGAGTTCAGTTGTACCCAAAGCCTTCCTTTGGGGGCACTTCTGGATGGGTGAATGGGGCTTGAAACGCATTTTCAGGAGCCCGAGTTTTCAGTCTTCTGCCATGGTGGCTAGGGGTATATTTAGGGTTGCTCGTAAACAGTGAACAAGGAGGGTCCAGTTGCATGTGGGGCTGCGTAAAGGCTCCCCTGGGGAGTTCAAATGTACCCAAAGCCTTCCTTTGGGGGCACTTTTGGATGGGCGAATGGGGCTCGTAACACATTTTCTGTGGCCCGAGCTTTCAGTCGACTGCCAGGCGTGCTAGGGCTATATTTAGGCTTGCGGTGAAAGAGTGAACCCGGAGGGTCCAGTTGCATGTGGGGCTGCGTTAAGGCTCCCCTGGGGAGTTCAGTTGTACCCAAAGCCTTCCTTTGGGGGCACTTCTGGATGGGTGAATGGGGCTTGAAACGCATTTTCTGGAGCCCGAGTTTTCAGTCGACTGCCAGGTGGGCCAGGGTTATATTTAGGGTTGCTGTGAAAGAGCGAATACGGAGGGTCCAGTTGCATGTGGGGCTGCGTTAAGGCTTCCCTGGGGAGTCCAGTTGTACCCAATGATTTCCTTTGGGGGCACTTTTGGATGGTCCAAGGGGAATCGCAATGCGTTTTCTGGGGCCCGCTTTTTCAGTCTTCTCCCATTGCGCCGAGGGCTATATTTAGGCTTGCAGTGAAAGAGTGAACCCGGAGGGTCCAGTTGCATGTGGGGCTGCATAAAGGCTCCCCTGGGGAGTTCACTTGTACCCAAAGCCTTCATTTGGGGGCACTACTGAATGGGCGAAAGGGGCTTGAAAGGCTTTTTCTGTGGCCCGAGTTTTCAGTCTTCTGCCATGCTGGCTAGGGTTATATTTAGGGTTGCTGTAAAGAGCGAACACGGAGGGTCCAGTTGCATGTGGGGCTGCGTAAAGGCTCCCCTGGGGAGTTCAGATGTACCCAAAGCCTTCCTTTGGAAGCACTTTTGGATGGGCGAATGGGGCTCGTAACACATTTTCTGTGGCCCGAGCTTTCAGTCGACTGCCAGGCGTGCTAGGGATATATTTAGGCTTGCGGTGAAAGAGTGAACCCGGAGGGTCCAGTTGCATGTGGGGCTGCGTAAAGGCTCCCCTGGGGAGTTCAGATGTACCTAAAGCCTTCCTTTGGGGGCACTTTTGGATGGGCGAATGGGGCTCGTAACACATTTTCTGTGGCCCGAGCTTTCAGTCTTCTGCCAGGCGTGCTAGGGCTATATTTAGGCTTGCGGTGAAAGAGTGAACCCGGAGGGTCCAGTTGCATGTGGGGCTGCATAAAGGCTCCCCTGGGGAGTTCACTTGTACCCAAAGCCTTCCTCTGGGGGCACTTCTGGATGGGTGAATGGGGCTTGAAACGCATTTTCTGGAGCCCGAGTTTTCAGTCTTCTGCCATGGTGGCTAGGGGTATATTTAGGGTTGCTCGTAAACAGTGAACAAGGAGGGTCCAGTTGCATGTGGGGCTGCGTAAAGGCTCCCCTGGGGAGTTCAAATGTACCCAAAGCCTTCCTCTGGGGGCACTTTTGGATGGGCGAATGGGGCTCGTAACACATTTTCTGTGGCCCAAGCTTTCAGTCGACTGCCAGGCGTGCTAGGGCTATATTTAGGCTTGCGGTGAAAGAGTGAACCCGGAGGGTCCAGTTGCATGTGGGGCTGCATAAAGGCTCCCCTGGGGAGTTCAGTTGTACCCAAAGCCTTCCTTTGGGGGCACTTCTGGATGGGTGAATGGGGCTTGAAACGCATTTTCTGGAGCCCGAGTTTTCAGTCTTCTGCCATGGTGGCTAGGGGTATATTTAGGGTTGCTCGTAAACAGTGAACAAGGAGGGTCCAGTTGCATGTGGGGCTGCGTAAAGGCTCCCCTGGGGAGTTCACTTGTACCCAAAGCCTTCCTCTGGGGGCACTTTTGGATGGGCGAATTAGGCTTTTAATGCATTTTCTGGGGCACGAGTTTTCAGTCGACTGCCAGGCGGGCCAGGGCTATATTTAGGGTTGCTGTGAAAGAGCGAATACGGAGGGTCCAGTTGCATGTGGGGCTGCGTTAAGGCTCCCCTGGGGAGTTCAGTTGTACCCAAAGCCTTCCTCTGGGGGCACTTTTGGATGGGCGAATTAGGCTTTTAACGCATTTTCTGGGGCCCGATTTTTCACTCATCTGCCATGCGGGCCAGGGTTATATTTAGGGTTGCTGTAAAGAGCGAACACGGAGGGTCCAGTTGCATGTGGGGCTGCGTAAAGGCTCCCCTGGGGAGTTCAGATGTACCCAAAGCCTTCCTCTGGGGGTTCTTTTGGATGGGCGAATGGGGCTTGAAACGCTTTTTCTGTGGCCCGAGCTTTCAGTCGACTGCCAGGCGTGCTAGGGCTATATTTAGGCTTGCGGTGAAAGAGTGAACCCGGAGGGTCCACTTGCATGTGGGGCTGCATAAAGGCTCCCCTGGGGAGTTCAGATGTACCCAAAGCCTTCCTTTGGAGGCACTTTTGGATGGGCGAATGGGGCTCGTAACACATTTTCTGTGGCCCGAGCTTTCAGTCGACTGCCAGGCGTGCTAGGGCTATATTTAGGCTTGCGGTGAAAGAGTGAACCCGGAGGGTCCAGTTGCATGTGGGGCTGCATAAAGGCTCCCCTGGGGAGTTCAGTTGTACCCAAAGCCTTCCTCTGGGGGCACTTTTGGATGGGCGAATTATGCTTTTAACGCATTTTCTGGGGCCCGAGTTTTCAGTTTTCTGCCATGCTGGCTAGTGTTATAATTAGGGTTGCTTGTAAACAGCGAACACGGGGGGTCCAGTTGCGTATGGGCCTGCATAAAGGCTCCCCTGGGGAGTTCAGTTGTCCCCAAAGCCTTCCTTTGGGGGCACTTTTGGATGGTCGAATGGGGCTTGTAGCACGTTTTCTGGGGCCCGATTTTTCAGTCGTCTGCCATGCGGGCCAGGGTTATATTTAGGGTTGCTGTGAAAGAGCGAATACGGAGGGTCCAGTTGCATGTGGGGCTGCATAAAGGCTCCCCTGGTGAGTTCGCTTGTACCCAAAGCCTTCCTTTGGGGGCACTTCTGAATGGGCGAAAGGGGCTTGAAACGCTTTTTCTGTGGCCCGAGATTTCAGTCTTCTGCCATGCTGGCTAGGGTAATATTTAGGGTTGCTGTAAAGAGCGAACACGGAGGGTCCAGTTGCATGTGGGGCTGCGTAAAGGCTCCCCTGGGGAATTCAGTTGTACCCAAAGCCTTCCTCTGGGGGCACTTTTGGATGGGTGAATTAGGCTTTTAACGCATTTTCTGGGGCCCGAGTTTTCAGTCGACTGCCAGTCGGGCCAGGGCTATATTTAGGGTTGCTGTGAAAGAGCAAATACGGAGGGTCCAGTTGCATGTGGGGCTGCGTTAAGGCTCCCCTGGGGAGTTCAGTTGTACCCAAAGCCTTCCTCTGGGGGCACTTTTGGATGGGCGAATTAGGCTTTTAACGCATTTTCTGGGGCCCGAGTTTTCAGTTTTCTGCCATGCTGGCTAGTGTTATATTGAGGGTTGCTTGTAAACAGCGAACACGGGGGGTCCAGTTGCGTATGGGCCTGCATAAAGGCTCCCCTGGGGAGTTCAGTTGTACCCAAAGCTTTCCTCTGGGGGCACTTTTGGATGGTCGAATGGGGCTTGTAGCACGTTTTCTGGGGCCCGATTTTTCAGTCGACTGCCAGGCGGGCCAGGGCTATATTTAGGCTTGCGATGAAAGAGTGAACAAGGAGGGTCCAGTTGCATGTGGGGCTGCATAAAGGCTCACCTGGGGAGGTCAGCTGTACCCAAAGCCTTCCTTTGGGGGCACTTCTGGATGGGTGAATGGGGCTTGAAACGCGTTTTCTGGAGCCCGAGTTTTAAGTCTGCTGCCATGGTGGCTAGGGGTATATTTAGGGTTGCTCGTAAACAGTGAACAAGGAGGGTCCAGTTGCATGTGGGGCTGCGTAAAGGCTCCCCTGGGGAGTTCAGTTGTACCCAAAGCCTTCCTTTGGGGGCACTTTTGGATGGGCGAATTAGGCTTTTAACGCATTTTCTGGGGCCCGAGTTTTCAGTCGACTGCCAGGCGGGCCAGGGCTATATTTAGGGTTGCTGTGAAAGAGCAAATACGGAGGGTCCAGTTGCATGTGGGGCTGCGTTAAGGCTCCCCTGGGGAGTTCAGTTGTACCCAAAGCCTTCCTTTGGGGGCACTTCTGGATGGGTGAATGGGGCTTGAAACGCTTTTTCTGTGGCCCAAGTTTTCAGTTTTCTGCCATGCTGGCTAGGGTTATATTTAGGGTTGCTTGTAAACAGCGAACACGGAGGGTCCAGTTGCGTATGGGCCTGCATAAAGGCTCCCCTGGGGAGTTCAGTTGTACCCAAAGCCTTCCTTTGGGGGCACTTTTGGATGGTCGAATGGGGCTTGTAGCACGTTTTCTGTGGCCCGAGTTTTCAGTCTTCTGCCATGCTGGCTAGTGTTATATTTAGGGTTGCTGTAAAGAGCGAACACGGAGGGTCCAGTTGCATGTGGGGCTGCGTAAAGGCTCCCCTGGGGAGTTCAGATGTACCCATGCCTTCCTTTGGAGGCACTTTTGGATGGGCGAATGGGGCTCGTAACACATTTTCTGTGGCCCGAGCTTTCAGTCGACTGCCAGGCGTGCTAGGGCTATATTTAGGCTTGCGGTGAAAGAGTGAACAAGGAGGGTCCAGTTGCATGTGGGGCTGCGTAAAGGCTCCCCTGGGGAGTTCAGCTGTACCCAAAGCCTTCCTCTGGGGGCACTTTTGGATGGGCGAATTAGGCTTTTAACGCATTTTCTGGGGCCCGAGTTTTCAGTCTTCTGCCATGGTGGCTAGGGGTATATTTAGGGTTGCTGTGAAAGAGCGAATACGGAGGGTCCAGTTGCATGTGGGGCTGCGTTAAGGCTCCCCTGGGGAGTTCAGTTGTACCCAAAGCCTTCCTCTGGGGGCACTTTTGGATGGGCGAATTAGGCTTTTAACGCATTTTCTGGGGCCCGAGTTTTCAGTCGACTGCCAGGCGTGCTAGGGCTATATTTAGGCTTGCGGTGAAAGAGTGAACCCGGAGGGTCCAGTTGCATGTGGGGCTGCATAAAGGCTCCCCTGGGGAGTCCAGTTGTACCCAAAGCCTTCCTTTGGGGGCACTTCTGGCTGGGCGAAATGGGCTTGAAACGATTTTTCTGTGGCCCGAGTTTTCAGTCTTCTGCCATGCTGGCTAGGGTTATATTTAGGGTTGCTGTAAAGAGCGAACACGGAGGGTCCAGTTGCATGTGGGGCTGCGTAAAGGCTCCCCTGGGGAGTTCAGTTGTACCCAAAGCCTTCCTCTGGGGGCACTTTTGGATGGGCGAATTTGGCTTTTAATGCATTTTCTGGGGCCCGAGTTTTCAGTCGACTGCCAGGCGGGCCAGGGCTACATTTAGGGTTGCTGTGAAAGAGCGAATACGAAGGGTCCAGTTGCATGTGGGGCTGCGTTAAGGCTCCCCTGGGGAGTCCAGTTGTACCCAAAGCCTTCCTTTGGGGGCACTTTTGGATGGTCCAAGGGGAATCGCAATGCGTTTTCTGAGGCCCGCTTTTTCAGTCTTCTCCCATTGCGCCGAGGGCTATATTTAGGCTTGCGGTGAAAGAGTGAACCCGGAGGGTCCAGTTGCATGTGGGGCTGCATAAAGGCTCCCCTGGGGAGTTCAGTTGTACCCAAAGCCTTCCTTTGGGGGCACTTCTGGATGGGTGAATAGGGCTTGAAACGCATTTTCTGGAGCCCGAGTTTTCAGTCTTCTGCCATGGTGGCTAGGGGTATATTTAGGGTTGCTCATAAAGAGTGAACAAGGAGGGTCCAGTTGCATGTGGGGCTGCATAAAGGCTCCCCTGGGGAGTTCACTTGTACCCAAAGCCTTCCTTTGGGGGCACTTCTGGATGGGCGAAAGGGGCTTGAAATGCTTTTTCTGTGGCCCGAGTTTTCAGTCTTCTGCCATGCTGGCTAGGGTTATATTTAGGGTTGCTGTGAAAGAGCGAACACGGAGGGTCCAGTTGCATGTGGTGCTGCGTAAAGGCTCCCCTGGGGAGTTCAGTTGTACCCAAAGCCTTCCTCTGGGGGCACTTTTGGATGGGCGAATTAGGCTTTTATCAGTTTTTCTGGGGCCCGAGTTTTCAGTCGACTGCCAGGCGGGCCAGGGCTATATTTAGGGTTGCTGTGAATGAGCGAATACGGAGGGTCCAGTTGCATGTGGGGCTGCGTTAAGGCTCCCCTGGGGAGTCCAGTTGTACCCAAAGCCTTCCTTTGGGGGCACTTTTGGATGGTCCAAGGGGAATCGCAATGAGTTTTCTGAGGCCCGCTTTTTCAGTCTTCTCCCATTGCGCCGAGGTATATATTTAGGCTTGCGGTGAAAGAGCGAATACGGAGGGTCCAGTTGCATGTGGGGCTGCATAAAGGCTCCCCTGGGGAGTTCACTTGTACCCAAAGCCTTCCTTTGGGGGCACTTCTGGATGGGTGAATGGGGCTTGAAACGCATTTTCTGGAGCCCGAGTTTTCAGTCTTCTGCCATGCTGGCTAGGGTTATATTTAGGGTTGCTGTAAAGAGCGAACACGGAGGGTCCAGTTGCATGTGGGGCTGCGTAAAGGCTCCCCTGGGGAGTTCAGATGTACCCAAAGCCTTCCTTTGGGGGCACTTTTGGATGGGTGAATGGGGCTCGTAACACATTTTCTGTGGCCCGAGCTTTCAGTCGACTGCCAGGCGTGCTAGGGCTATATTTAGGCTTGCGGTGAAAGAGTGAACCCGGAGGGTCCAGTTGCATGTGGGGCTGCATAAAGGCTCCCCTGGGGAGTTCAGTTGTACCCAAAGCCTTCCTTTGGGGGCACTTCTGGATGGGTGAATGGGGCTTGAAACGCATTTTCTGGAGCCCGAGTTTTCAGTCTTCTGCCATGGTGGCTAGGGGTATATTTAGGGTTGCTCGTAAACAGTGAACAAGGAGGGTCCAGTTGCATGTGGGGCTGCGTAAAGGCTCCCCTGGGGAGTTCAGTTGTACCCAAAGCCTTCCTCTGGGGGCACTTTTGGATGGGCGAATTAGGCTTGTAATGCATTTTTTGGGGCCCGAGTTTTCAGTCGACTGCCAGGCGGGCCAGGGCTATATTTAGGGTTGCTGTGAAAGAGTGAATACGGAGGGTCCAGTTGCATGTGGGGCTGCATAAAGGCTCCCCTGGGGAGTCCAGTTGTACCCAAAGCCTTCCTTTGGGGGCACTTTTGGATGGTCCAAGGGGAATCGCAATGCGTTTTCTGAGGCCCGCTTTTTCAGTCTTCTCCCATTGCGCCGAGGGCTATATTTAGGCTTGCGGTGAAAGAGTGAACCCGGAGGGTCCAGTTGCATGTGGGGCTGCATAAAGGCTCCCCTGGGGAGTTCAGTTGTACCCAAAGCCTTCCTTTGGGGGCACTTCTGGATGGGTGAATAGGGCTTGAAACGCATTTTCTGGAGCCCGAGTTTTCAGTCTTCTGCCATGCTGGCTAGGGTTATATTTAGGGTTGCTGTGAAAGAGCGAACACGGAGGGTCCAGTTGCATGTGGGGCTGCGTTAAGGCTCCCCTGGGGAGTCCAGTTGTACCCAAAGCCTTCCTTTGGGGGCACTTTTGGATGGTCCAAGGGGAATCGCAATGAGTTTTCTGTGGCCCGCTTTTTCAGTCTTCTCCCATTGCGCCGAGGTATATATTTAGGCTTGCGGTGAAAGAGCGAATACGGAGGGTCCAGTTCCATGTGGGGCTCCATAAAGGCTCCCCTGGGGAGTTCACTTGTACCCAAAGCCTTCCTTTGGGGGCACTTCTGGATGGGTGAATGGGGCTTGAAACGCATTTTCTGGAGCCCGAGTTTTCAGTCTTCTGCCATGCTGGCTAGGGTTATATTTAGGGTTGCTGTAAAGAGCGAACACGGAGGGTCCAGTTGCATGTGGGGCTGCGTAAAGGCTCCCCTGGGGAGTTCAGATGTACCCAAAGCCTTCCTTTGGGGGCACTTTTGGATGGGTGAATGGGGCTCGTAACACATTTTCTGTGGCCCGAGCTTTCAGTCGACTGCCAGGCGTGCTAGGGCTATATTTAGGCTTGCGGTGAAAGAGTGAACCCGTAGGGTCCAGTTGCATGTGGGGCTGCATAAAGGCTCCCCTGGGGAGTTCAGTTGTACCCAAAGCCTTCCTTTGGGGGCACTTCTGGGTGGGTGAATTAGGCTTTTAATGCATTTTCTGAGGCCCGAGTTTTCAGTCGACTGCCAGGCGGGCCAGGGCTATATTTAGGGTTGCTGTGAAATAGTGAACACGGAGGGTCCAGTTGCATGTGGGGCTGCATAAAGGCTCCCCTGGGGAGTTCAGTTGTACCCAAAGCCTTCCTCTGGGGGCACTTTTGGATGGGCGAATTAGGCTTTTAACGCATTTTCTGGTGCCCGAGTTTTCAGTCGACTGCCAGGCGGGCCAGGGATATATTTAGGGTTGCTGTGAAAGAGTGAACCCGGAGGGTCCAGTTGCATGTGGGGCTGCATAAAGGCTCCCCTGGGGAGTTTAGTTGTACCCAAAGCCTTCCTTTGGGGGAACTTCTGGATGGGTGAATGGGGCTTGAAACGCATTTTCTGGAGCCCGAGTTTTCAGTCTTCTGCCATGGTGGCTAGGGGTATATTTAGGGTTGCTCGTAAACAGTGAACAAGGAGGGTCCAGTTGCATGTGGGGCTGCATAAAGGCTCCCCTGGGGAGTTCACTTGTACACAAAGCCTTCCTTTGGGGGCACTTCTGGATGGGTGAATGGGGCTTGAAATGCTTTTTCTGTGGCTTGAGTTTTCAGTTTTCTGCCATGCTGGCTAGTGTTATATTTAGGGTTGCTTGTAAACAGCGAACACGGGGGGTCCAGTTGCGTATGGGCCTGCATAAAGGCTCCCCTGGGGAGTTCAGTTGTACCCAAAGCCTTCCTTTGGGGGCACTTTTGGATGGGCGAATTAGGCTTTTAACGCATTTTCTGGAGCCCGAGTTTTCAGTCGTCTGCCATGCGGGCCAGGGTTATATTTAGGGTTGCGGTGAAAGAGTGAACCCGGAGGGTCCAGTTGCATGTGGGGCTGCATAAAGGCTCCCCTGGGGAGTTCACTTGTACCCAAAGCCTTCCTTTGGGGGCACTTCTGGATGGGTGAATGGGGCTTGAAACGCATTTTCTGGAGCCCGAGTTTTCAGTCTTCTGCCATGCTGGCTAGGGTTATATTTAGGGTTGCTGTGAAAGAGCGAACACGGAGGGTCCAGTTGCATGTGGTGCTGCGTAAAGGCTCCCCTGGGGAGTTCAGTTGTACCCAAAGCCTTCCTCTGGGGGCACTTTTGGATGGGCGAATTAGGCTTTTATCAGTTTTTCTGGGGCCCGAGTTTTCAGTCGACTGCCAGGCGGGCCAGGGCTATATTTAGGGTTGCTGTGAATGAGCGAATACGGAGGGTCCAGTTGCATGTGGGGCTGCGTAAAGGCTCCCCTGGGGAGTTCACTTGTACCCAAAGCCTTCCTTTGGGGGAACTTCTGGATGGGTGAATGGGGCTTGAAACGCATTTTCTGGAGCCCGAGTTTTCAGTTTTCTGCCATGCTGGCTAGTGTTATATTTAGGGTTGCTTGTAAACAGCGAACACGGGGGGTCCAGTTGCGTATGGGCCTGCATAAAGGCTCCCCTGGGGAGTTCAGTTGTACCCAAAGCCTTCCTTTGGGGGCACTTCTGGATGGGTGAATGGGGCTTGAAACGCATTTTCTGGAGCCCGAGTTTTCAGTCTTCTGCCATGCTGGCTAGGGTTATATTTAGGGTTGCTGTAAAGAGCGAACACGGAGGGTCCAGTTGCATGTGGGGCTGCGTAAAGGCTCCCCTGGGGAGTTCAGATGTACTTAAAGCCTTCCTTTGGGGGCACTTTTGGATGGGTGAATGGGGCTCGTAACACATTTTCTGTGGCCCGAGCTTTCAGTCGACTGCCAGGCGTGCTAGGGCTATATTTAGGCTTGCGGTGAAAGAGTGAACCCGGAGGGTCCAGTTGCATGTGGGGCTGCATAAAGGCTCCCCTGGGGAGTTCACTTGTACCCAAAGCCTTCCTTTGGGGGCACTTCTGGATGGGTGAATTAGGCTTTTAATGCATTTTCTGGGGCCCGAGTTTTCAGTCGACTGCCAGGCGGGCCAGGGCTATATTTATGGTTGCTGTGAAAGAGCGAATACGGAGGGTCCAGTTGCATGTGGGGCTGCGTTAAGGCTCCCCTGGGGAGTTCAGTTGTACCCAAAGCCTTCCTCTGGGGGCACTTTTGGATGGGCGAATTAGGCTTTTAACGCATTTTCTGGGGCCCGAGTTTTCAGTCGACTGCCAGGCGGGCCAGGGCTATATTTAGGGTTGCTGTGAAAGAGTGAACCCGGAGGGTCCAGTTGCATGTGGGGCTGCATAAAGGCTCCCCTGGGGAGTTCAGTTGTACCCAAAGCCTTCCTTTGGGGCACTTCTGGATGGGTGAATGGGGCTTGAAACGCTTTTTCTGTGGCCCGAGTTTTCAGTCTTCTGCCATGCTGGCTAGTGTTATATTTAGGGTTGCTTGTAAACAGCGAACACGGGGGGTCCAGTTGCGTATGGGCCGGCATAAAGGCTCCCCTGGGGAGTTCAGTTGTACCCAAAGCCTTCCTTTGGGGGCACTTTTGGATGGTCAAATGGGGCTTGTAGCACGTTTTCTGGGGCCCGATTTTTCAGTCGTCTGCCATGCGGGCCAGGGTTATATTTAGGGTTGCTGTGAAAGAGCGAATACGGAGGGTCCAGTTGCATGTGGGGCTGCATAAAGGCTCCCCTGGGGAGTTCAGTTGTACCCAAAGCCTTCCTTTGGGGGCACTTCTGGATGGGCGAAAGGGGCTTGAAACGCTTTTTCTGTGGCCCGAGTTTTCAGTCTTCTGCTATGCTGGCTAGGGGTATATTTAGGGTTGCTGTAAAGAGCGAAGACGGAGGGTCCAGTTGCATGTGGGGCTGCGTTAAGGCTCCCCTGGGGAGTTCAGTTGTACCCAAAGCCTTCCTCTGGGGGCACTTTTGGATGGGCGAATTAGGCTTTTAATGCATTTTCTGGGGACCGAGTTTTCAGTCGACTGCCAGGCGGGCCAGGGCTATATTTATGGTTGCTGTGAAAGAGCGAATACGGAGGGTCCAGTTGCATGTGGGGCTGCGTTAAGGCTCCCCTGGGGAGTCCAGTTGTACCCAAAGCCTTCCTTTGGGAGCACTTTTGGATGGTCCAAGGGGAATCGCAATGCGTTTTCTGAGGCCCGCTTTTTCAGTCTTCTCCCATTGCGCCGAGGGCTACATTTAGGCTTGCGGTGAAAGAGTGAACCCGGAGGGTCCAGTTGCATGTGGGGCTGCATAAAGGCTCCCCTGGGGAGTTCAGTTGTACCCAAAGCCTTCCTTTGGGGGCACTTCTGGTTGGGTGAATTGGGCTTGAAACGCATTTTCTGTAGCCCGAGTTTTCAGTCTTCTTCCATGGTGGCTAGGGGTATATTTAGGGTTGCTCGTAAACAGTGAACAAGGAGGGTCCAGTTGCATGTGGGGCTGCGTAAAGGCTCCCCTGGGGAGTTCAGATGTACCCAAAGCCTTCCTCTGGGGGCACTTTTGGATGGGCGAATTAGGCCTTTTACAGTTTTTCTGGGGCCCGAGTTTTCAGTCGACTGCCAGGCGGGCCAGGGTTATATTTAGGGTTGCTGTGAAAGAGTGAACCCGGAGGGTCCAGTTGCATGTGGGGCTGCATAAAGGCTCCCCTGGGGAGTTCAGTTGTACCCAAAGCCTTCCTTTGGGGGCACTTTTGGATGGTCAAATGGGGCTTGTAGCACGTTTTCTGGGGCCCGATTTTTCAGTCGTCTGCCATGCGGGCCAGGGTTATATTTAGGGTTGCTGTGAAAGAGCGAATACGGAGGGTCCAGTTGCATGTGGGGCTGCATAAAGGCTCCCCTGGGGAGTTCAGTTGTACCCAAAGCCTTCCTTTGGGGGCACTTCTGGATGGGCGAAAGGGGCTTGAAACGCTTTTTCTGTGGCCCGAGTTTTCAGTCTTCTGCCATGCTGGCTAGCGTTATATTTAGGGTTGCTGTAAAGAGCGAACACGGAGGGTCCAGTTGCATGTGGGGCTGCGTAAAGGCTCCCCTGGGGAGTTCAGTTGTACCCAAAGCCTTCCTCTGGGGGCACTTTTGGATGGGCGAATTAGGCTTTTAATGCATTTTCTGGGGCCCGAGTTTTCAGTCGACTGCCAGGCGGGCCAGCGCTTTATTTAGGGTTGCTGTGAAAGAGCGAATACGGAGGGTCCAGTTGCATGTGGGGCTGCGTTAAGGCTCCCCTGGGGAGTCCAGCTGTACCCAAAGCCTTCCTTTGGGGGCACTTTTGGATGGTCCAAGGGGAATCGCAGTGCGTTTTCTGAGGCCCGCTTTTTCAGACTTCTCCCATTGCGCCGAGGGATATATTTAGGCTTGCGGTGAAAGAGTGAACCCGGAGGGTCAAGTTGCATGTGGGGCTGCGTTAAGGCTCCTCTGGGGAGTCCAGTTGTACCCAAAGCCTTCCTTTGGGAGCACTTTTGTATGGTCCAAGGGGAATCGCAATGCGTTTTCTGAGGCCTGCTTTTTCAGTCTTCTCCCATTGCGCCGAGGGCTATATTTAGGCTTGCGGTGAAAGAGTGAACCCGGAGGGTCCAGTTGCATGTGGGGCTGCGTAAAGGCTCCCCTGGGGAGTTCAGTTGTACCCAAAGCCTTCCTTTGGGGGCACTTCTGGATGGGCGAAAGGGGCTTGAAACGCTTTTTCTGTGGCCCGAGTTTTCAGTCTTCTGCCATGCTGGCTAGGGTTATATTTAGGGTTGCTGTAAAGAGGGAACACGGAGGGTCCAGTTGCATGTGGGGCTGCGTAAAGGCTCCCCTGGGGAGTTCAGTTGTACCCAAAGCCTTCCTCTGGGGGCACTTTTGGATGGGCGAATTAGGCTTTTAACGCATTTTCTGGGGCCTGAGTTTTCAGTCGACTGCCAGGCGGGCCAGGGCTATATTTAGGGTTGCTGTGAAAGAGTGAACCCGGAGGGTCCAGTTGCATGTGGGGCTGCATAAAGGCTCCCCTGGGGAGTTCATTTGTACCCAAAGCCTTCCTTTGGGGGCACTTCTGAATGGGTGAATGGGGCTTGAAACGCATTTTCTGGAGCCCGAGTTTTCAGTCTTCTGCCATGGTGGCTAGGGGTATATTTAGGGTTGCTCGTAAACAGTGAACAAGGAGGGTCCAGTTGCATGTGGGGCTGCGTAAAGGCTCCCCTGGGGAGTTCACTTGTACCCAAAGCCTTCCTCTGGGGGCACTTTTGGATGGGCGAATTAGGCTTTTAATGCATTTTCTGGGGCCCGAGTTTTCAGTCGACTGCCAGGCGGGCCAGGGCTATATTTAGGGTTGCTGTGAAATAGCGAATACGGAGGGTCCAGTTGCATGTGGGGCTGCGTTAAGGCTCCCCTGGGGAGTTCAGTTGTACCCAAAGCCTTCCTTTGGGGGCACTTCTGGATGGGCGAATGGGGCTTGAAACGCATTTTCTGGAGCCCGAGTTTTCAGTCTTCTGCCATGCTGGCTAGGGTTATATTTAGGGTTGCTGTAAAGAGCGAATACGGAGGGTCCAGTTGCATGTGGGGCTGCGTTAAGGCTCCCCTGGGGAGTCCAGTTGTACCCAAAGCCTTCCTTTGGGGGCACTTTTGGATGGTCCAAGGGGAATCGCAATGCGTTTTCTGAGGCCCGCTTTTTCAGTCTTCTCCCATTGCGCCGAGGGCTATATTTAGGCTTGAGGTGAAAGAGTGAACCCAGAGGGTCCAGTTGCATGTGGGGCTGCATAAAGGCTCCCCTGGGGAGTTCACTTGTACCCAAAGCCTTCCTTTGGGGGCACTTCTCGATGGGTGAATGGGGCTTGAAACGCATTTTCTGGAGCCCGAGTTTTCAGTCTTCTGCCATGGTGGCTAGGGGTATATTTAGGGTTGCTCGTAAACAGTGAACAAGGAGGGTCCAGTTGCATGTGGGGCTGCATAAAGGCTCCCCTGGGGAGTTCACTTGTACCCAAAGCCTTCCTTTGGGGGCACTTTTAGATGGGCGAAAGGGGCTTGAAACGCTTTTTCTGTGGCCCGAGCTTTCAGTCGACTGCCAGGCTTGCTAGGGCTATATTTAGGCTTGCGGTGAAAGAGTGAACCCGGAGAGTCCAGTTGCATGTGGGGCTGCATAAAGGCTCCCCTGGGGAGTTCAGTTGTACCCAAAGCCTTCCTCTGGGGGCACTTTTGGATGGGCGAATTAGGCTTTTAATGCATTTTCTGGAGCCCGAGTTTTCAGTCTTCTGCCATGGTGGCTAGGGGTATATTTAGGGTTGCTCGTAAACAGTGAACAAGGAGGGTCCAGTTGCATGTGGGGCTGCATAAAGGCTCCCCTGGGGAGTTCACTTGTACCCAAAGCCTTCCTTTGGGGGCACTTCTGGATGGGCGAATGGGGCTTGAAACGCTTTTTCTGTGGCCCGAGTTTTCAGTCTTCTGCCATGCTGGCTAGGGTTATATTTAGGGTTGCTGTAAAGAGCGAACACAGAGGGTCCAGTTGCATGTGGGGCTGCGTAAAGGCTCCCCTGGGGAGTTCAGATGTACCCAAAGCCTTCCTTTGGGGGCACTTTTGGATGGGCGAATGGGGCTTGAAACGCTTTTTCTGTGGCCCGAGCTTTCAGTCGACTGCCAGGCGTGCTAGGGCTATATTTAGGCTTGCGGTGAAAGAGTGAATACGGAGGGTCCAGTTGCATGTGGGGCTGCGTCAAGGCTCCCCTGGGGAGTCCAGTTGTACCCAAAGCCTTCCTTTGGGGGCACTTTGGGATGGTCCAAGGGGAATCGCAATGCGTTTTCTGAGGCCCGCTTTTTCAGTCTTCTCCCATTGCGCCGAGGGCTATATTTAGGCTTGCGGTGAAAGAGCGAACCCGGAGGGTCCAGTTGCATGTGGGGCTGTGTAAAGGCTCCCCTGGGGAGTTCAGTTGTACCCAAAGCCTTCCTCTGGGGGCACTTTTGGATGGGCGAATTAGGCTTTTAATGCATTTTCTGGGGCCCGAGTTTTCAGTCGACTGCCAGGCGGGCCAGGGCTATATTTAGGGTTGCTGTGAAAGAGCGAACACAGAGGGTCCAGTTGCATGTGGGGCTGCATTAAGGCTCCCCTGGGGAGTCCAGTTGTAACCAAAGCCTTCCTCTGGGGGCACTTTTGGATGGGCGAATTAGGCTTTTAATGCATTTTCTGAGGCCCGCTTTTTCAGTCTTCTCCCATTGCGCCGAGGGCTATATTTAGGCTTGCGGTGAAAGAGTGAACCCGGAGGGTCCAGTTGCATGTGGGGCAGCATAAAGGCTCCCCTGGGGAGTTCAGTTGTACCCAAAGCCTTCCTTTGGGGGCACTTCTGGATGGGTGAATGGGGCTTGAAACGCATTTTCTGTGGCCCGAGTTTTCAGTCTTCTGCCATGGTGGCTAGGGTTATATTTAGGGTTGCTCGTAAACAGTGAATACGGAGGGTCCAGTTGCATGTGGGGCTGCATAAAGGCTCCCCTGGGGAGTTCACTTGTACCCAAAGCCTTCCTTTGGGGGCATTTCTGGATGGGCGAAAGGGGCTTGAAACGCTTTTTCTGTGGCCCGAGTTTTCAGTCTTCTGTCATGCTGGCTAGGGTTATATTTAGGGTTGCTGTAAAGAGCGAACACGGAGGGTCCAGTTGCATGTGGGGCTGCGTTAAGGCTCCCCTGGGGAGTTCACTTGTACCCAAAGCCTTCCTCTGGGGGCACTTTTGGATGGGCGAATTAGGCTTTTAACGCATTTTCTGGGGCCCGAGTTTTCAGTCGACTGCCAGGCGGGCCAAAGCTATATTTAGGTTTGCTGTGAAAGAGCGAATACGGAGGGTCCAGTTGCATGTGGGGCTGCGTTAAGGCTCCCCTGGGGAGTTCACTTGTACCCAAAGCCTTCCTTTAAGGGCACTTCTGGGTGGGTGAATGGGGCTTGAAATGCATTTTCTGGAGCCCGAGTTTTCAGTCTTCTGCCATGGTGGCTAGGGGTATATTTAGGGTTGCTCGTAAACAGTGAACAAGGAGGGTCCAGTTGCATGTGGGGCTGCGTTAAGGCTCCCCTGGGGAGTCCAGTTGTACCCAAAGCCTTCCTTTGGGGGCACTTCTGGATGGTCCAAGGGGAATCGCAATGCGTTTTCTGAGGCCCGCTTTTTCAGTCTTCTCCCATTGCGCCGAGGGCTATATTTAGGGTTGCTGTGAAAGAGTGAAACCGGAGGGTCCCGTTGCATGTGGGGCTGCAGAAAGGCTCCCCTGGGGAGTTCAGTTGTACCCAAAGCCTTCCTTTGGGGGCACTTCTGGATGGGTAAATGGGGCTTGAAACGCATTTTCTGGGGCCCGAGTTTTCAGTCTTCTGCCATGGTGGCTAGGGGTATATTTAGGGTTGCTGTAAAGAGCGAACACGGAGGGTCCAGTTGCATGTGGGGCTGCATAAAGGCTCCCCTGGGGAGTTCAGATGTACCCAAAGCCTTCCTTTGGGGGCACTTTTGGATGGGCGAATGGGGCTTGAAACGCTTTTTCTGTGGCCCGAGCTTTCAGTCGACTGCCAGGCGTGCTAGGGCTATATTTAGGCTTGCGGTGAAAGAGTGAACCCGGAGGGTCCAGTTGCATGTGGGGCTGCATAAAGGCTCCTCTGGGGAGTTCAGTTGTACCCAAAGCCTTCCTTTGGGGGCACTTCTGGATGGGTGAATGGGGCTTGAAACGCATTTTCTGGAGCCCGAGTTTTCAGTCTTCTGCCATGGTGGCTAGGGGTATATTTAGGGTTGCTCGTAAACAGTGAACAAGGAGGGTCCAGTTGCATGTGGGGCTGCGTAAAGGCTCCCCTGGGGAGTTCACTTGTACCCAAAGCCTTCCTCTGGGGGCACTTTTGGATGGGCGAATTAGGCTTTTAATGCATTTTCTGGGGCCCGAGTTTTCAGTCGACTGCCAGGCGGGCCAGGGCTATATTTAGGGTTGCTGTGAAAGAGCGAATACGGAGGGTCCAGTTGCATGTGGGGCTGCGTTAAGGCTCCCCTGGGGAGTTCAGTTGTACCCAAAGCCTTCCTTTGGGGGCACTTCTGGATGGGCGAATGGGGCTTGAAACGCATTTTCTGGAGCCCGAGTTTTCAGTCTTCTGCCATGCTGGCTAGGGTTATATTTAGGGTTGCTGTAAAGAGCGAATACGGAGGGTCCAGTTGCATGTGGGGCTGCGTTAAGGCTCCCCTGGGGAGTTCAGTTGTTCCCAAAGCCTTCCTTTGGGGGCACTTTTGGATGGTCCAAGGGGAATCGCAATGCGTTTTCTGAGGCCCGCTTTTTCAGTCTTCTCCCATTCCGCCGAGGGCTATATTTAGGCTTGAGTTGAAAGAGTGAACCCAGAGGGTCCAGTTGCATGTGGGGCTGCATAAAGGCTCCCCTGGGGAGTTCACTTGTACCCAAAGCCTTCCTTTGGGGGCACTTCTCGATGGGTGAATGGGGCTTGAAACGCATTTTCTGGAGCCCGAGTTTTCAGTCTTCTGCCATGGTGGCTAGGGGTATATTTAGGGTTGCTCGTAAACAGTGAACAAGGAGGGTCCAGTTGCATGTGGGGCTGCATAAAGGCTCCCCTGGGGAGTTCAGTTGTACCCAAAGCCTTCCTTTGGGGGCACTTTTAGATGGGCGAAAGGGGCTTGAAACGCTTTTTCTGTGGCCCGAGCTTTCAGTCGACTGCCAGGCTTGCTAGGGCTATATTTAGGCTTGCGGTGAAAGAGTGAACCCGGAGAGTCCAGTTGCATGTGGGGCTGCATAAAGGCTCCCCTGGGGAGTTCAGTTGTACCCAAAGCCTTCCTCTGGGGGCACTTTTGGATGGGCGAATTAGGCTTTTAATGCATTTTCTGGAGCCCGAGTTTTCAGTCTTCTGCCATGGTGGCTAGGGGTATATTTAGGGTTGCTCGTAAACAGTGAACAAGGAGGGTCCAGTTGCATGTGGGGCTGCATAAAGGCTCCCCTGGGGAGTTCACTTGTACCCAAAGCCTTCCTTTGGGGGCACTTCTGGATGGGCGAATGGGGCTTGAAACGCTTTTTCTGTGGCCCGAGTTTTCAGTCTTCTGCCATGCTGGCTAGGGTTATATTTAGGGTTGCTGTAAAGAGCGAACACAGAGGGTCCAGTTGCATGTGGGGCTGCGTAAAGGCTCCCCTGGGGAGTTCTAATGTACCCAAAGCCTTCCTTTGGGGGCACTTTTGGATGGGCGAATGGGGCTTGAAACGCTTTTTCTGTGGCCCGAGCTTTCAGTCGACTGCCAGGCGTGCTAGGGCTATATTTAGGCTTGCGGTGAAAGAGTGAACCCGGAGGGTCCAGTTGCATGTGGGGCTGCATAAAGGCTCCCCTGGGGAGTTCAGTTGTACCCAAAGCCTTCCTTTCGGGGCACTTCTGGATGGGTGAATGGGGCTTGAAACGCATTTTCTGGAGCCCGAGTTTTCAGTCTTATGCCATGGTGGCTAGGGGTATATTTAGGGTTGCTCGGAAACAGTGAACAAGGAGGGTCCAGTTGCATGTGGGGCTGCATAAAGGCTCCCCTGGGGAGTTCAGTTGTACCCAAAGCCTTCCTCTGGGGGCACTTTTGGATGGGCGAATTAGGCTTTTAATGCATTTTCTGGGGCCCGAGTTTTCAGTCGACTGCCAGGCGGGCCAGGGCTATATTTAGGGTTGCTGTGAAAGAGCGAACACAGAGGGTCCAGTTGCATGTGGGGCTGCATTAAGGCTCCCCTGGGGAGTCCAGTTGTAACCAAAGCCTTTTTTTGGGGGCACTTTTGCATGGTCCAAGGGGAATCGCAATGCGTTTTCTGAGGCCCGCTTTTTCAGTCTTCTCCCATTGCGCCGAGGGCTATATTTAGGCTTGCGGTGAAAGAGTGAACCCGGAGGGTCCAGTTGCATGTGGGGCAGCATAAAGGCTCCCCTGGGGAGTTCAGTTGTACCCAAAGCCTTCCTTTGGGGGCACTTCTGGATGGGTGAATGGGGCTTGAAACGCATTTTCTGTGGCCCGAGTTTTCAGTCTTCTGCCATGGTGGCTAGGGTTATATTTAGGGTTGCTCGTAAACAGTGAATACGGAGGGTCCAGTTGCATGTGGGGCTGCATAAAGGCTCCCCTGGGGAGTTCACTTGTACCCAAAGCCTTCCTTTGGGGGCATTTCTGGATGGGCGAAAGGGGCTTGAAACGCTTTTTCTGTGGCCCGAGTTTTCAGTCTTCTGCCATGCTGGCTAGGGTTATATTTAGGGTTGCTGTAAAGAGCGAACACGGAGGGTCCAGTTGCATGTGGGGCTGCGTTAAGGCTCCCCTGGGGAGTTCACTTGTACCCAAAGCCTTCCTTTGGGGGCACTTTTGGATGGGCGAATGGGGCTCGTAACACATTTTCTGTGGCCCGAGCTTTCAGTCGACTGCCAGGCGTGCTAGGGCTATATTTAGGCTTGCGGTGAAAGAGTGAACCCTGAGGGTCCAGTTGCATGTGGGGCTGCATAAAGGCTCCCCTGGGGAGTTCACTTGTACCCAAAGCCTTCCTTTGGGGGCATTTTTGGATGGGCGAATGGGGCTTGAAACGCTTTTTCTGTGGCCCGAGCTTTCAGTCGACTGCCAGGCTTGCTAGGGCTATATTTAGGCTTGCGGTGAAAGAGTGAACCCTGAGGGTCCAGTTGCATGTGGGGCTGCGTTAAGGCTCCCCTGGGGAGTCCAGTTGTACCCAAAGCCTTCCTTTGGGGGCACTTTTGGATGGTCCAAGGGGAATCGCAATGCGTTTTCTGAGGCCCGCTTTTTCAGTCTTCTCCCATTGCGCCGAGGGCTATATTTAGGCTTGCGGTGAAAGAGTGAACCCGGAGGGTCTAGTTGCATGTGGGGCTGCATAAAGGCTCCCCAGGGGAGTTCAGTTGTACCCAAAGCCTTCCTTTGGGGGCACTTCTGGATGGGTGAATGGGGCTTGAAACGCATTTTCTGGAGCCCGAGTTTTCAGTCTTCTGCCATGGTGGCTAGGGGTATATTTAGGGTTGCTTGTAAACAGTGAACAAGGAGGGTCCAGTTGCATGTGGGGCTGCGTAAAGGCTCCCCTGGGGAGTTCAGTTGTACCCAAAGCCTTCCTCTGGGGGCACTTTTGGATGGGCGAATTAGGCTTTTAACGCATTTTCTGGGGCCCGAGTTTTCAGTCGACTGGCAGGCGGGCCAGGGCTATATTTAGGGTTGCTGTGAAAGAGCGAATACGGAGGGTCCAGTTGCATGTGGGGCTGCATAAAGGCTCCCCTGGGGAGTTCAGTTGTACCCAAAGCCTTCCTCTGGGGGAACTTTTGGATGGGTGAATTAGGCTTTTAACGCATTTTCTGGGGCCCGAGTTTTCAGTCGACTGCCAGGCGGGCCAGGGTTATATTTAGGGTTGCTGTGAAAGAGTGAACAAGGAGGGTCCAGTTGCATGTGGGGCTGCATAAAGGCTCCCCTGGGGAGTTCAGTTGTACCCAAAGCCTTCCTTTGGGGGCACTTCTGGATGGGCGAATGGGGCTTGAAACGCTTTTTCTGTGGCCCGAGTTTTCAGTCTTCTGCCATGCTGGCTAGTGTTATATTTAGTGTTGCTTGTAAACAGCGAACATCGGGGGTCTAGTTGCGTATGGGGCTGCGTTAAGGCTCCCCTGGGGAGTTCAGTTGTACCCAAAGCCTTCCTCTGGGGGCACTTTTGGATGGGCGAAAGGGGCTTGAAACGCTTTTTCTGTGGCCAGAGTTTTCAGTCTTCTGCCATGGTGGCTAGGGGTATATTTAGGGTTGCTCGTAAACAGTGAACAAGGTGGGTCCAATTGCATGTGGGGCTGCGTAAAGGCTCCCCTGGGGAGTTCAGTTGTACCCAAAGCCTTCCTCTGGGGGCACTTTTGGATGGGCGAATTAGGCTTTTAACAGTTTTTCTGGGGCCCGAGTTTTCAGTCGACTGCCAGGCGGGCCAGGGCTATATTTAGGGTTGCTGTGAAAGAGCGAATACGGAGGGTCCAGTTGCATGTGGGGCTGCGTTAAGGCTCCCCTGGGGAGTCCAGTTTTACCCAAAGCCTTCCTTTGGGGGCACTTCTGGATGGTCCAAGGGGAATCGAAATGGGTTTTCTGAGGCCCGCTTTTTCAGTCTTCTCCCATTGCGCCGAGGGCTATATTTAGGCTTGCGGTGAAAGAGTGAACCCGGAGGGTCCAGTTGCATGTGGGGCTGCATAAAGGCTCCCCTGGGGAGTTCACTTGTACCCAAAGCCTTCCTTTGGGGGCACTTGTGGATGGGTGAATGGGGCTTGAAACGCATTTTCTGGAGCCCGAGTTTTCAGTCTTATGCCATGGTGGCTAGGGGTATATTTAGGGTTGCTCGTAAACAGTGAACAAGGAGGGTCCAGTTGCATGTGGGGCTGCGTAAAGGCTCCCCTGGGGAGTTCAGTTGTACCCAAAGCCTTCCTCTGGGGGCACTTTTGGATGGGCGAATTAGGCTTTTAACAGTTTTTCTGGGGCCCGAGTTTTCAGTCGACTGCCAGGCGGGCCAGGGCTATATTTAGGGTTGCTGTGAAAGAGCGAATACGGAGGGTCCAGTTGCATGTGGGGCTGCGTTAAGGCTCCCCTGGGGAGTCCAGTTGTACCCAAAGCCTTCCTTTGGGGGCACTTTGGGATGGTCCAAGGGGAATCGCAATGCATTTTCTGAGGCCCGCTTTTTCAGTCTTCTCCCATTGCGCCGAGGGCTATATTTAGGCTTGCGGTGAAAGAGTGAACCCGGAGGGTCCAGTTGCATGTGGGGCTGCATAAAGGCTCCCCTGGGGAGTTCACTTGTACCCAAAGCCTTCCTTTGGGGGCACTTCTGGATGGGTGAATGGGGTTTGAAACGCATTTTCTGGAGCCCGAATTTTCAGTCTTCTGCCATGGTGGCCAGGGTTATATTTAGGGTTGCTGTGAAAGAGCGAATACGGAGGGTCCAGTTGCATGTGGGGCTGCATAAAGGCTCCCCTGGGGAGTTCACTTGTACCCAAAGACTTCCTTTGGGGGCACTTTTGGATGGTCGAATGGGGCTTGTAGCACGTTTTCTGGGGCCCGATTTTTCAGTCGTCTGCCATGCAGGCCAGGGTTATATTTAGGGTTGCTGTGAAAGAGCGAATACGGAGGGTCCAGTTGCATGTGGGGCTGCATAAAGGCTCCCCTGGGGAGTTCACTTGTACCCAAAGCCTTCCTTTGGGGGCACTTCTGGATGGGCGAAAGGGGCTTGAAATGCTTTTTCTGTGGCCCGAGTTTTCAGTCTTCTGCCATGCTGGCTAGGGTTATATTTAGGGTTGCTGTAAAGAGCGAACACGTAGGGTCCAGTTGCATGTCGGGCTGCGTAAAGGCTCCCCTGGGGAGTTCAGATGTACCCAAAGCCTTCCTCTGGGGGCACTTTTGGATGGGCGAATGGGGCTCGTAACACATTTTCTGTGGCCCGAGCTTTCAGTCGACTGCCAGGCGTGCTAGGGCTATATTTAGGGTTGCTCGTAAACAGTGAACAAGGAGGGTCCAGTTGCATGTGGGGCTGCATAAAGGCTCCCCTGGGGAGTTCACTTGTACCCAAAGCCTTCCTTTGGGGGCACTTCTGGATGGGCGAAAGGGGCTTGAAACGCTTTTTCTGTGGCCCGAGTTTTCATTCTTCTGCCATGCTGGCTAGGGTTATATTTAGGGTTGCTGTAAAGAGCGAACACAGAGGGTCCAGTTGCATGTGAGGCTGCGTAAAGGCTCCCCTGGGGAGTTCAGATGTACCCAAAGCCTTCCTTTGGGGGCAATTTTGGATGGGCGAATGGGGCTCGTAACACATTTTCTGTGGCCCGAGCTTTCAGTCGACTGCCAGGCGTGCTAGGGCTATATTTAGGCTTGCGGTGAAAGAGCGAATACGGAGGGTCCAGTTGCATGTGGGGCTGCATAAAGGCTCCCCTGGGGAGTTCAGTTGTACCCAAAGCCTTCCTTTCGGGCACTTCTGGATGGGTGAATGGGGCTTGAAACGCATTTTCTGGAGCCCGAGTTTTCAGTCTTCTGCCATGGTGGCTAGGGGTATATTTAGGGTTGCTCGTAAACAGTGAACAAGGAGGGTCCAGTTGCATGTGGGGCTGCGTAAAGGCTCCCCTGGGGAGTTCAGTTGTACCCAAAGCCTTCCTCTGGGGGCACTTTTGGATGGGCGAATTAGGCTTTTAACAGTTTTTCTGGGGCCCGAGTTTTCAGTCGACTGCCAGGCGGGCCAGGGCTATATTTAGGGTTGCTGTGAAAGAGTGAATACGGAGGGTCCAGTTGCATGTGGGGCTGCGTTAAGGCTCCCCTGGGGAGTCCAGTTGTACCCAAAGCCTTCCTTTGGGGGCACTTTGGGATGGTCCAAGGGGAATCGCAATGCGTTTTCTGAGGCCCGCTTTTTCAGTCTTCTCCCATTGCGCCGAGGGCTATATTTAGGCTTGCGGTGAAAGAGTGAACCCGGAGGGTCCAGTTGCATGTGGGGCTGCATAAAGGCTCCCCTGGGGAGTTCACTTGTACCCAAAGCCTTCCTTTGGGGGCACTTCTGGATGGGTGAATGGGGCTTGAAACGCATTTTCTGGAGCCCGAATTTTCAGTCTTCTGCCATGGTGGCCAGGGTTATATTTAGGGTTGCTGTGAAAGAGCGAATACGGAGGGTCCAGTTGCATGTGGGGCTGCATAAAGGCTCCCCTGGGGAGTTCACTTGTACCCAAAGACTTCCTTTGGGGGCACTTTTGGATGGTCGAATGGGGCTTGTAGCACGTTTTCTGGGGCCCGATTTTTCAGTCGTCTGCCATGCAGGCCAGGGTTATATTTAGGGTTGCTGTGAAAGAGCGAATACGGAGGGTCCAGTTGCATGTGGGGCTGCATAAAGGCTCCCCTGGGGAGTTCACTTGTACCCAAAGCCTTCCTTTGGGGGCACTTCTGGATGGGCGAAAGGGGCTTGAAATGCTTTTTCTGTGGCCCGAGTTTTCAGTCTTCTGCCATGCTGGCTAGGGTTATATTTAGGGTTGCTGTAAAGAGCGAACACGTAGGGTCCAGTTGCATGTCGGGCTGCGTAAAGGCTCCCCTGGGGAGTTCAGATGTACCCAAAGCCTTCCTCTGGGGGCACTTTTGGATGGGCGAATGGGGCTCGTAACACATTTTCTGTGGCCCGAGCTTTCAGTCGACTGCCAGGCGTGCTAGGGCTATATTTAGGGTTGCTCGTAAACAGTGAACAAGGAGGGTCCAGTTGCATGTGGGGCTGCATAAAGGCTCCCCTGCGGAGTTCACTTGTACCCAAAGCCTTCCTTTGGGGGCACTTCTGGATGGGCGAAAGGGGCTTGAAACGCTTTTTCTGTGGCCCGAGTTTTCATTCTTCTGCCATGCTGGCTAGGGTTATATTTAGGGTTGCTGTAAAGAGCGAACACAGAGGGTCCAGTTGCATGTGAGGCTGCGTAAAGGCTCCCCTGGGGAGTTCAGATGTACCCAAAGCCTTCCTTTGGGGGCAATTTTGGATGGGCGAATGGGGCTCGTAACACATTTTCTGTGGCCCGAGCTTTCAGTCGACTGCCAGGCGTGCTAGGGCTATATTTAGGCTTGCGGTGAAAGAGTGAACCCGGAGGGTCCAGTTGCATGTGGGGCTGCATAAAGGCTCCCCTGGGGAGTTCACTTGTACCCAAAGCCTTCCTTTGGGGGCACTTGTGGATGGGTGAATGGGGCTTGAAACGCATTTTCTGGAGCCCGAGTTTTCAGTCTTATGCCATGGTGGCTAGGGGTATATTTAGGGTTGCTCGGAAACAGTGAACAAGGAGGGTCCAGTTGCATGTGGGGCTGCGTAAAGGCTCCCCTGGGGAGTTCAGTTGTACCCAAAGCCTTCCTCTGGGGGCACTTTTGGATGGGCGAATTAGGCTTTTAACGCATTTTCTGGGGCCCGAGTTTTCAGTCGACTGCCAGGCGGGCCAGGGCTATATTTAGGGTTGCTGTGAAAGAGCGAATACGGAGGGTCCAGTTGCATGTGGGGCTGCGTCAAGGCTCCCCTGGGGAGTCCAGTTGTACCCAAAGCCTTCCTTTGGGGGCACTTTGGGATGGTCCAAGGGGAATCGCAATGCGTTTTCTGAGGCCCGCTTTTTCAGTCTTCTCCCATTGCGCCGAGGGCTATATTTAGGCTTGCGGTGAAAGAGCGAACCCGGAGGGTCCAGTTGCATGTGGGGCTGCAGAAAGGCTCCCCTGGGGAGTTCAGTTGTACCCAAAGCCTTCCTTTGGGGGCACTTCTGGATGGGTGAATGGGGCTTGAAACGCATTTTCTGGAGCCCGAGTTTTCAGTCTTCTGCCATGGTGGCTAGGGGTATATTTAGGGTTGCTCGTAAACAGTGAACAAGGAGGGTCCAGTTGCATGTGGGGCTGCGTAAAGGCTCCCCTGGGGAGTTCAGTTGTACCCAAAGCCTTCCTCTGGGGGCACTTTTGGATGGGCGAATTAGGCTTTTAATGCATTTTCTGGGGCCCGATTTTTCAGTCGTCTGCCATGCGGGCCAGGGTTATATTTAGGGTTGCTGTGAAAGAGTGAACCCGGAGGGTCCAGTTGCATGTGGGGCTGCATAAAGGCTCCCCTGGGGAGTTCACTTGTACCCAAAGCCTTCCTTTGGGGGAATTCTGGAGGGGCAAAAGGGGCTTGAAACGCTTTTTCTGTGGCCCGAGTTTTCAGTCTTCTGCCATGCTGGCTAGGGTTATATTTAGCGTTGCTGTAAAGAGCGAACACGGAGGGTCCAGTTGCATGTGGGGCTGCGTAAAGGCTCCCCTGGGGAGTTCAGATGTACCCAAAGCCTTCCTTTGGGGGCACTTTTGGATGGGCGAATGGGGCTCGTAACACATTTTCTGTGGCCCGAGCTTTCAGTCTTCTGCCATGGTGGCTAGGGGTATATTTAGGGTTGCTCGTAAACAGTGAACAAGGAGGGTCCAGTTGCATGTGGGGCTGCGTAAAGGCTCCCCTGGGGAGTTCAGTTGTACCCAAAGCCTTCCTCTGGGGGCACTTTTGGATGGGCGAATTAGGCTTTTAATGCATTTTCTGGGGCCCGAGTTTTCAGTCTTCTGCCATGCTGGCTAGGGGTATATTTAGGGTTGCTGTGAAAGAGGGAATACGGAGGGTCCAGTTGCATGTGGGGCTGCATGAAGGCTCCCCTGGGGAGTTCAGTTGTACCACAAGCCTTCCTTTGGAGGCACTTCTGGATGGGCGAAAGGGGCTTGAAACGCTTTTTCTGTGGCCCGAGTTTTCAGTCTTCTGCCATGCTGGCTAGGGTTATATTTAGGGTTGCTGTGAAAGAGCGAACACGGAGGGTCCAGTTGCATGTGGGTCTGTGTAAAGGCTCCCCTGGGGAGTTCAGATGTACCCAAAGCCTTCCTTTGGGGGCACTTTTGGATGGGCGAATGGGGCTCGTAACACATTTTCTGTGGCCCGAGCTTTCAGTCGACTGCCAGGCGTGCTAGGGCTATAGTTAGGCTTGCGGTGAAAGAGTGAACCCGGAGGGTCCAGTTGCATGTGGGGCTGCATAAAGGCTCCCCTGGGGAGTTCAGTTTTACCCAAAGCCTTCCTTTGGGGGCACTTCTGGATGGGTGAATGGGGCTTGAAACGCATTTTCTGGAGCCCGAGTTTTCAGTCTTCTGCCATGGTGGCTAGGGGTATATTTAGGGTTGCTCGTAAACAGTGAACAAGGAGGGTCCAGTTGCATGTGGGGCTGCGTTAAGGCTCCCCTGGGGAGTTCAGTTGTACCCAAAGCCTTCCTTTGGGGGCACTTCTGGATGGTCCAAGGGGAATCGCAATGCGTTTTCTGAGGCCCGCTTTTTCAGTCTTCTCCCATTGCGCCGAGGGCTATATTTAGGGTTGCTGTGAAAGAGTGAACCCGGAGGGTCCCGTTGCATGTGGGGCTGCGTTAAGGCTCCCCTGGGGAGTTCAGTTGTACCCAAAGCCTTCCTTTGGGGGCACTTCTGGATGGGTGAATGGGGCTTGAAACGCATTTTCTGGAGCCCGAGTTTTCAGTCTTCTGCCATGGTGGCTAGGGGTATATTTAGGGTTGCTCGTAAACAGTGAACAAGGAGGGTCCAGTTGCATGTGGGGCTGAGTTAAGGCTCCCCTGGGGAGTTCACTTGTACCCAAAGCCTTCCTTTGGGGGCACTTCAGGATGGGCAAAAGGGGCTTGAAACGCTTTTTCTGTGGCCCGAGTTTTCAGACTTCTGCCATGCTGGCTAGTGTTATATTTAGGGTTGCTGTAAAGAGCGAACACGGAGGGTCCAGTTGCATGTGGGGCTGCATAAAGGCTCCCCTGGGGAGTTCAGTTGTACCCAAAGCCTTCCTTTGGGGGCACTTCTGGATGGGCGAAAGGGGCTTGAAACGCTTTTTCTGTGGCCCGAGTTTTCAGTCTTCTGCCATGCTGGCTAGGGGTATATTTAGGGTTGCTGTAAAGAGCGAACATGGAGGGTCCAGTTGCATGTGGGTCTGTGTAAAGGCTCCCCTGGGGAGTTCAGATGTACCCAAAGCCTTCCTTTGGGGGCACTTCTGGATGGGTGAATGGGGCTTGAAACGCATTTTCTGTGGCCCGAGCTTTCAGTCGACTGCCAGGCGTGCTAGGGCTATAGTTAGGCTTGCTGTGAAAGAGTGAACCCGGAGGGTCCAGTTGCATGTGGGGCTGCGTTAAGGCTCCCCTGGGGAGTTCAGTTGTACTTACAGCCTTCCTTTGGGGGCACTTTTGGATGGGTGAATGGGGCTTGAAACGCTTTTTCTGTGGCCCGAGCTTTCAGTCGACTGCCAGGCGTGCTAGGGCTATATTTAGGCTTGCGGTGAAAGAGTGAACCCGGAGGGTCCAGTTGCATGTGGGGCTGCATAAAGGCTCCCCTGGGGAGTTCACTTGTACCCAAAGCCTTCCTTTGGGGGCACTTCTGGATGGGTGAATGGGGCTTGAAACGCATTTTCTGGAGCCTGAGTTTTCAGTCTTCTGCCATGGTGGCTAGGGGTATATTTAGGGTTGCTCGTAAACAGTGAACAAGGAGGGTCCAGTTGCATGTGGGGCTGCGTAAAGGCTCCCCTGGGGAGTTCAGATGTACCCAAAGCCTTCCTCTGGGGGCACTTTTGGATGGGCGAATTAGCCTTTTAATGCATTTTCTGGGGCCTGAGTTTTCAGTCGACTGCCAGGCGGGCTAGGGCTATATTTAGGGTTGCTGTGAAAGAGTGAACCCGGAGGGTCCAGTTGCATGTGGGGCTGCATAAAGGCTCCCCTGGGGAGTTCAGTTGTACCCAAAGCCTTCCTCTGGGGGCACTTCTGGATGGGTGAATGGGGCTTGAAACGCTTTTTCTGTGGCCGGAGTTTTCAGACTTCTGCCATGCTGGCTAGGGTTATATTTAGGGTTGCTGTAAAGAGCGAACACGGAGGGTCCCGTTGCATTTGGGGCTGCATAAAGGCTCCCCTGGGGAGTTCAGTTGTACCCAAAGCCTTCCTTTGGGGGCACTTCTGGATGGGTGAATGGGGCTTGAAACTCATTTTCTGGAGCCCTAGCTTTCAGTTTTCTGCCATGCTGGCTAGGGGTATATTTAGGGTTGCTCGTAAACAGTGAACAAGGAGGGTCCAGTTGCATGTGGGGCTGCATAAAGTCTCCCCTGGGGAGTTCAGTTGTACCCAAAGCCTTCCTTTGGGGGCACTTCTGGATGGGCGAAAGGGGCTTGAAACGCATTTTCTGGAGCCCGAGTTTTCAGTTTTCTGCCATGCTGGCTAGGGTTATATTTAGGGTTGCTCGTAAACAGTGAACAAGGAGGGTCCAGTTGCATGTGGGGCTGCATAAAGGCTCCCCTGGGGAGTTCACTTGTACCCAAAGCCTTCCTTTGGGGGCACTTCTGGATGGGCGAAAGGGGCTTGAAACGCTTTTTCTGTGGCCCGAGTTTTCAGTCTTCTGCCATGTTGGCTAGTGTTATATTTAGGGTTGCTGTAAAGAGCGAACACGGAGGGTCCAGTTGCATGTGGGGCTGCATAAAGGCTCCCCTGGGGAGTTCAGTTTTACCCAAAGCCTTCCTTTGGGGGCACTTCTGGATGGGTGAATGGGGCTTGAAACGCATTTTCTGGAGCCCGAGTTTTCAGTCTTCTGCCATGGTGGCTAGGGGTATATTTAGGGTTGCTCGTAAACAGTGAACAAGGAGGGTCCAGTTGCATGTGGGGCTGCGTAAAGGCTCCCCTGGGGAGTTCAGATGTACCCAAAGCCTTCCTTTGGGGGCACTTTTGGATGGGCGAATTAGCCTTTTAACGCATTTTCTGGGGCCCGAGTTTTCAGTCGACTGCCAGGCGGGCCAGGGCTATATTTAGGGTTGCTCGTAAACAGTGAACAAGGAGGGTCCAGTTGCATGTGGGGCTGCGTAAAGGCTCCCCTGGGGAGTTCAGTTGTACCCAAAGCCTTCCTCTGGGGGCACTTTTGGATGGGCGAATTAGGCTTTTAATGCATTTTCTGGAGCCCGAATTTTCAGTTTTCTGCCATGCTGGCTAGGGCTATATTTAGGGTTGCTCGTAAACAGTGAACAAGGAGGGTCCAGTTGCATGTGGGGCTGCATAAAGGCTTTCCTGGGGAGTTCACTTGTACCCAAAGCCTTCCTTTGGGGGCACTTCTGGATGGGCGAATGGGGCTTGAAACGCTTTTTCTGTGGCCCGAGTTTTCAGTCTTCTGCCATGCTGGCTAGGGTTATATTTAGGGTTGCTGTGAAAGAGGGAATACGAAGGGTCCAGTTGCATGTGGGGCTGCATAAAGGCTCCCCTGGGGAGTTCAGTTGTACCCAAAGCCTTCCATTGGGGGCACTTCTGGATTGGTGAATGGGGCTTGAAACGCATTTTCTGGAGCCCAAGTTTTCAGTCTTCTGCCATGGTGGCTAGGGGTATATTTAGGGTTGCTCGTAAACAGTGAACAAGGAGGGTCCAGTTGCATGTGGGGCTGCATAAAGGCTCCCCTGGGGAGTTCAGTTGTACCCAGAGCCTTCCTCTGGGGGCACTTTTGGATGGGCGAATTAGGCTTTTAATGCATTTTCTGGGGCCCGAGTTTTCAGTCGACTGCCAGGTGGGCCAGGGCTATATTTAGGGTTGCTGTGAAAGAGCGAATACGGAGGGTCCAGTTGCATGTGGGGCTGCGTTAAGGCTCCCCTGGGGAGTCCAGTTGTACCCAAAGCCTTCCTTTGGGGGCACTTTGGGATGGTCCAAGGGGAATCGCAATGCGTTTTCTGAGGCCCGCTTTTTCAGTCTTCTCCCATTGCGCCGAGGGCTATATTTAGGCTTGCGGTGAAAGAGTGAACCCGGAGGGTCCAGTTGCATGTGGGGCTGCATAAAGGCTCCCCTGGGGAGTTCAGTTGTACCCAAAGCCTTCCTCTGGGGGCACTTTTGGATGGGCGAATTAGGCTTTTAATGCATTTTCTGGGGCCTGAGTTTTCAGTCGACTGCCAGGCGGGCCAGGGCTATATTTAGGGTTGCTCGTAAACAGTGAACAAGGAGGGTCCAGTTGCATGTGGGGCTGCGTAAAGGCTCCCCTGGGGAGTTCACTTGTACCCAAAGCCTTCCTCTGGGGGCACTTTTGGATGGGCGAATTAGGCTTTTAATGCATTTTCTGGGGCCTGAGTTTTCAGTCGACTGCCAGGCGGGCCAGGGCTATATTTAGGGTTGCTCGTAAACAGTGAACAAGGAGGGTCCAGTTGCATGTGGGGCTGCGTAAAGGCTCCCCTGGGGAGTTCACTTGTACCCAAAGCCTTCCTTTGGGGGCACTTCTGGATGGGCGAAAGGGGCTTGAATCGCTTTTTCTGTGGCCCGAGTTTTCAGTCTTCTGCCATGCTGGCTAGGGGTATATTTAGGGTTGCTCGTAAACAGTGAATACGGAGGGTCCAGTTGCATGTGGGGCTGCATAAAGGCTCCCCTGGGGAGTTCAGTTGTACCCAAAGCCTTCCTTTGGGGGCACTTCTGGATGGGCGAAAGGGGCTTGAAACGCTTTTTCTGTGGCCCGAGTTTTCAGACTTCTGCCATGCTGGCTAGGGTTATATTTAGGATTGCTGTAAAGAGCGAACACGGAGGGTCCAGTTGCATGTGGGGCTGCATAAAGGCTCCCCTGCGGAGTTCAGTTGTACCCAAAGCCTTCCTTTGGGGGCACTTCTGGATGGGTGAATGGGGCTTGAAACGCATTTTCTGGAGCCCGAGTTTTCAGTCTTCTGCCATGGTGGCTAGGGGTATATTTAGGGTTGCTCGTAAACAGTGAACAAGGAGGGTCCAGTTGCATGTGGGGCTGCGTAAAGGCTCCCCTGGGGAGTTCAGTTGTACCCAAAGCCTTCCTCTGGGGGCACTTTTGGATGTTCGAATGGGGCTTGTAGCACGTCTTCTGTGGCCCGAGTTTTCAGTCGACTGCCAGGCGGGCCAGGGCTATATTTAGGGTTGCTGTGAAAGAGTGAACCCGGAGGGTCCAGTTGCATGTGGGGCTGCATAAAGGCTCCCCTGGGGAGTTCACTTGTACCCAAAGCCTTCCTTTGGGGGCACTTCTGGATGGGTGAATGGGGCTTGAAACGCTTTTTCTGTGGCCCGAGTTTTCAGTTTTCTGCCATGCTGGCTAGTGTTATATTTAGGGTTGCTTGTAAACAGCGAACACGGGGGGTCCAGTTGCGTATGGGCCTGCATAAAGGCTCCCCTGGGGAGTTCAGATGTACCCAAAGCCTTCCTTTGGGGGCACTTTTGGATGGTCGAATGGGGCTTGTAGCACGTTTTCTGGGGCCCGATTTTTCAGTCGTCTGCCATGCGGGCCAGGGTTATATTTAGGGTTGCTGTGAAAGAGCGAATACGGAGGGTCCAGTTGCATGTGGGGCTGCATAAAGGCTCCCCTGGGGAGTTCACTTGTACCCAAAGCCTTCCTTTGGGGGCACTTCTGGATAGGCGAAAGGGGCTTGAAACGCTTTTTCTGTGGCCCGAGTTTTCAGTCTTCTGCCATGCTGGCTAGGGTTATATTTAGGGTTGCTGTAAAGAGCGAATACGGAGGGTCCAGTTGCATGTGGGGCTGCGTAAAGGCTCCCCTGGGGAGTTCAGATGTACCCAAAGCCTTCCTCTGGGGGCACTTTTGGATTGGCGAATTAGGCTTTTAATGCATTTTCTGGGGCACAAGTTTTCAGTCGACTGCCAGGCGGGCCAGGGCTATATTTAGGGTTGCTGTGAAAGAGCGAATACGGAGGGTCCAGTTGCATGTGGGGCTGCATAAAGGCTCCCCTGGGGAGTTCAGTTGTACCCAAAGCCTTCCTCTGGGGTCACTTTTGGATGGGAGAATTAGGCTTTTAATGCATTTTCTCTAGCCCGAGTTTTCAGTCTTCTGCCATGGTGGCTAGGGGTATATTTAGGGTTGCTCGTAAACAGTGAACAAGGAGGGTCCAGTTGCATGTGGGGCTGCATAAAGGCTCCCCTGGGGAGTTCACTTGTACCCAAAGCCTTCCTTTGGGGGCACTTCTGGATGGGCGAATGGGGCTTGAAACGCTTTTTCTGTGGCCCGAGCTTTCAGTCGACTGCCAGGCGTGCTAGGGCTATATTTAGGCTTGCGGTGAAAGAGTGAACCCGGAGGGTCCAGTTGCATGTGGGGCTGCATAAAGGCTCCTCTGGGAAGTTCAGTTGTACCCAAAGCCTTCCTTTGGGGGCACTTCTGGATGGGTGAATGGGGCTTGAAACGCATTTTCTGGAGCCCGAGTTTTCAGTCTTCTGCCATGGTGGCTAGGGGTATATTTAGGGTTGCTCGTAAACAGTGAACAAGGAGGGTCCAGTTGCATGTGGGGCTGCGTAAAGGCTCCCCTGGGGAGTTCAGTTGTACCCAAAGCCTTCCTCTGGGGGCACTTTTGGATGGGCGAATTAGGCTTTTAATGCATTTTCTGGAGCCCGAGTTTTCAGTCTTCTGCCATGGTGGCTAGGGGTATATTTAGGGTTGCTCGTAAACAGTGAACAAGGAGGGTCCAGTTGCATGTGGGGCTGCATAAAGGCTTTCCTGGGGAGTTCACTTGTACCCAAAGCCTTCCTTTGGGGGCACTTCTGGATGGGCGAATGGGGCTTGAAACGCTTTTTCTGGGGCCCGAGTTTTCAGTCTTCTGCCATGCTGGCTAGGGTTATATTTAGGGTTGCTGTAAAGAGCGAACACAGAGGGTCCAGTTGCATGTGGGGCTGCGTTAAGGCTCCCCTGGGGAGTTCAGATGTACCCAAAGCCTTCCTTTGGGGGCACTTTTGGATGGGCGAATGGGGCTCGTAACACATTTTCTGTGGCCCGAGCTTTCAGTCGACTGCCAGGCGTGCTAGGGCTATATTTAGGCTTGCGGTGAAAGAGTGGACCCGGAGGGTCCAGTTGCATGTGGGGCTGCATAAAGGCTCCCCTGGGGAGTTCAGTTGTACCCAAAGCCTTCCTTTGGGGGCACTTCTGGATGGGTGAATGGGGCTTGAAACGCATTTTCTGGAGCCCGAGTTTTCAGTCTTCTGCCATGGTGGCTAGGGGTATATTTAGGGTTGCTCGTAAATAGTGAACAAGGAGGGTCCAGTTGCATGTGGGGCTGCGTAAAGGCTCCCCTGGGGAGTTCAGTTGTACCCAAAGCCTTCCTTTGGGGGCACTTCTGGATGGGTGAATGGGGCTTGAAACGCATTTTCTGGAGCCCGAGTTTTCAGTCTTCTGCCATGGTGGCTAGGGGTATATTTAGGGTTGCTGTAAAGAGCGAACACAGAGGGTCCAGTTGCATGTGGGGCTGCGTAAAGGCTCCCCTGGGGAGTTCAGATGTACCCAAAGCCTTCCTTTGGGGGCACTTTTGGATGGGCGAATTAGGCTTTTAACGCATTTTCTGTGGCTTGAGCTTTCAGTCGACTGCCAGGCGGGCCAGGGCTATATTTAGGGTTGCTGTGAAAGAGCGAATACGGAGGGTCCAGTTGCATGTGGGGCTGCATAAAGGCTCCCCTGGGGAGTTCACTTGTACCCAAAGCCTTCCTCTGGTGGCACTTTTGGATGGGCGAATTAGGCTTTTAACGCATTTTCTGGGGCCCGAGTTTTCAGTCGACTGCCAGGCGGGCCAGGGCTATATTTAGGGTTGCTGTGAAAGAGTGAACCCGGAGGGTCCAGTTGCATGTGGGGCTGCATAAAGGCTCCCCTGGGGAGTTCACTTGTACCCAAAGCCTTCCTTTGGGGGCACTTCTGGATGGGTGAATGGGGCTTGAAACGCTTTTTCTGTGGCCCAAGTTTTCAGTTTTCTGCCATGCTGGCTAGTGTTATATTTAGGGTTGCTTGTAAATAGCGAACACGGGGGGTCCAGTTGCGTATGGGCCTGCATAAAGGCTCCCCTGGGGAGTTCAGATGTACCCAAAGCCTTCCTTTGGGGGCACTTTTGGATGGTCGAATGGGGCTTGTAGCACGTTTTCTGGGGCTTGATTTTTCAGTCGTCTACCATGCGGGCCAGGGTTATATTTAGGGTTGCTGTGAAAGAGCGAATATGGAGGGTCCAGTTGCATGTGGGGCTGCATAAAGGCTCCCCTGGGGAGTTCACTTGTACCCAAAGCCTTCCTTTGGGGGCACTTCTGGATGGGCGAAAGGGGCTTGAAACGCTTTTTCTGTGGCCCGAGTTTTCAGTCTTCTGCCATGCTGGCTAGGATTATATTTAGGGTTGCTGTAAAGAGCGAATACGGAGGGTCCAGTTGCATGTGGGGCTGCGTAAAGGCTCCCCTGGGGAGTTCAGATGTACCCAAAGCCTTCCTTTGGGGGCACTTTTGGATGGGCGAATGGGGCTCGTAACACATTTTCTGTGGCCCGAGCTTTCAGTCGACTGCCAGGCGTGCTAGGGCTATATTTAGGCTTGCGGTGAAAGAGTGAACCCGGAGGGTCCAGTTGCATGTGGGGCTGCATTAAGGCTCCCCTGGGGAGTTCACTTGTACCCAAAGCCTTCCTTTGGGGACACTTCTGGATGGGTGAATGGGGCTTGAAACGCATTTTCTGGAGCCCGAGTTTTCAGTCTTCTGCCATGGTGGCTAGGGGTATATTTAGGGTTGCTCGTAAACAGTGAACAAGGAGGGTCCAGTTGCATGTGGGGCTGCATAAAGGCTCCCCTGGGAAGTTCAGTTGTACCCAAAGCCTTCCTCTGGGGGCACTTTTGGATGGGCAAATTAGGCTTTTAACGCATTTTCTGGGGCCCGAGTTTTCAGTCGACTGCCAGGCGGGCCAGGGCTATATTTAGGGTTGCTGTGAAAGAGCGAATACGGAGGGTCCAGTTGCATGTGGGGCTGCGTTAAGGCTCCCCTGGGGAGTTCACTTGTACCCAAAGCCTTCCTTTGGGGGCACTTCTGGATGGGTGAATGGGGCTTGAAACCCTTTTTCTGTGGCCCAAGTTTTCAGTTTTCTGCCATGCTGGCTAGTGTTATATTTAGGGTTGCTTGTAAACAGCAAACACGGGGGGTCCAGTTGCGTATGGGCCTGCATAAAGGCTCCCCTGGGGAGTTCAGATGTACCCAAAGCCTTCCTTTGGGGGCACTTTTGGATGGTCGAATGGGGCTTGTAGCACGTTTTCTGGGGCTTGATTTTTCAGTCGTCTACCATGCGGGCCAGGGTTATATTTAGGGTTACTGTGAAAGAGAGCATACGGAGGGTCCAGTTGCATGTGGGGCTGCATAAAGGCTCCCCTGGGGAGTTCACTTGTACCCAAAGCCTTCCTTTGGGGGCACTTCTGGATGGGCGAAAGGGGCTTGAAACGCTTTTTCTGTGGCCCGAGTTTTCAGTCTTCTGCCATGCTGGCTAGGGTTATATTTAGGGTTGCTGTAAAGAGCGAATACGGAGGGTCCAGTTGCATGTGGGGCTGCGTTAAGGCTCCCCTGGGGAGTTCAGATGTACCCAAAGCCTTCCTTTGGGGGCGCTTTTGGATGGGCGAATGGGGCTCGTAACACATTTTCTGTGGCCCGAGCTTTCAGTCGACTGCCAGGCGTGCTAGGGCTATATTTAGGCTTGCGGTGAAAGAGTGAACCCGGAGGGTCCAGTTGCATGTGGGGCTGCATTAAGGCTCCCCTGGGGAGTTCACTTGTACCCAAAGCCTTCCTTTGGGGGCACTTCTGGATGGGCGAATGGGGCTTGAAACGCATTTTCTGGAGCCCGAGTTTTCAGTCTTCTGCCATGGTGGCTAGGGGTATATTTAGGGTTGCTCGTAAACAGTGAACAAGGAGGGTCCAGTTGCATGTGGGGCTGCGTTAAGGCTCCCCTGGGGAGTTCAGTTGTACCCAAAGCCTTCCTTTGGGGGCACTTTTGGATGGGCGAATTAGGCTTTTAATGCATTTTCTGGGGCACGAGTTTTCAGTCGACTGCCAGGCGGGCCAGGGCTATATTTAGGGTTGCTGTGAAAGAGCGAATACGGAGGGTCCAGTTGCATGTGGGGCTGCGTTAAGGCTCCCCTGGGGAGTCCAGTTGTACCTTAAGCCTTCCTTTGGGGGCACTTTTGGATGGGTGAATGGGGCTTGAAACGCATTTTCTGTGGCCCGAGCTTTCAGTCGACTGCCAGGCGTGCAAGGGCTATATCTAGGCTTGTGGTGATAGAGCAAATACGGAGGGTCCAGTTGCATGTGGGGCTGCGTTAAGGCTCCCCTGGGGAGTTCAGTTGTACCCAAAGCCTTCCTCTGGGGGCACTTTTGGATGGGCGAATTAGGCTTTTAACGCATTTTCTGGGGCCCAAGTTTTCAGTCGACTGCCAGGCGTGCTAGGGCTATATTTAGGGTTGCTGTGAAAGAGTGAACCCGGAGGGTCCAGTTGCATGTGGGGCTGCATAAAGGCTCCCCTGGGGAGTTCACTTGTACCCAAAGCCTTCCTTTGGGGGCACTTTTGGATGGTCAAATGGGGCTTGTAGCACGTTTTCTGGGGCCCGATTTTTCAGTCGTCTGCCATGCAAACCAGGGTTATATTTAGGGTTGCTGTGAAAGAGCGAATACGGAGGGTCCAGTTGCATGTGGGGCTGCATAAAGGCTCCCCTAGGGAGTTCACTTGTACCCAAAGCCTTCCTTTGGGGGCACTTCTGGATGGTCGAATGGGGCTTGTAGCACGTTTTCTGTGGCCCGAGTTTTCAGTCGTCTGCCATGCGGGCCAGGGTTATATTTAGGGTTGCTGTGAAAGAGCGAATACGGAGGGTCCAGTTGCATGTGGGGCTGCGTAAAGGCTCCCCTGGGGAGTTCACTTGTACCCAAAGCCTTCCTCTGGGGGCACTTTTGGATGGGCGAATTAGGCTTTTAACGCATTTTCTGGGGCCCGAGTTTTCAGTCGACTGCCAGGCGGGCCAGGGCTATATTTAGGGTTGCTGTGAAAGAGTGAACCCCGAGGGTCCAGTTGCATGTGGGGCTGCGTTAAGGCTCCCCTGGGGAGTTCAGTTGTACCCAAAGCCTTCCTCTGGGGGCACTTTTGGATGGGCGAATTAGGCTTTTAACGCATTTTCTGGGGCCCGAGTTTTCAGTCGACTGCCAGGCGGGCCAGGGCTATATTTAGGGTTGCTGTGAAAGAGCGAATACGGAGGGTCCAGTTGCATGTGGGGCTGCATAAAGGCTCCCCTGGGGAGTTCACTTGTACCCAAAGCCTTCCTTTGGGGGCACTTCTGGATGGGTGAATGGGGCTTGAAACCCTTTTTCTGTGGCCCAAGTTTTCAGTTTTCTGCCATGCTGGCTAGTGTTATATTTAGGGTTGCTTGTAAACAGCAAACACGGGGGGTCCAGTTGCGTATGGGCCTGCATAAAGGCTCCCCTGGGGAGTTCAGATGTACCCAAAGCCTTCCTTTGGGGGCACTTTTGGATGGTCGAATGGGGCTTGTAGCACGTTTTCTGGGGCTTGATTTTTCAGTCGTCTACCATGCGGGCCAGGGTTATATTTAGGGTTGCTGTGAAAGAGAGCATACGGAGGGTCCAGTTGCATGTGGGGCTGCATAAAGGCTCCCCTGGGGAGTTCACTTGTACCCAAAGCCTTCCTTTGGGGGCACTTCTGGATGGGCGAAAGGGGCTTGAAACGCTTTTTCTGTGGCCCGAGTTTTCAGTCTTCTGCCATGCTGGCTAGGGGTATATTTAGGGTTGCTCGTAAATAGTGAACAAGGAGGGTCCAGTTGCATGTGGGGCTGCGTAAAGGCTCCCCTGGGGAGTTCAGTTGTACCCAAAGCCTTCCTTTGGGGGCACTTCTGGATGGGTGAATGGGGCTTGAAACGCATTTTCTGGAGCCCGAGTTTTCAGTCTTCTGCCATGGTGGCTAGGGGTATATTTAGGGTTGCTGTAAAGAGCGAACACAGAGGGTCCAGTTGCATGTGGGGCTGCGTAAAGGCTCCCCTGGGGAGTTCAGATGTACCCAAAGCCTTCCTTTGGGGGCACTTTTGGATGGGCGAATTAGGCTTTTAACGCATTTTCTGTGGCTTGAGCTTTCAGTCGACTGCCAGGCGGGCCAGGGCTATATTTAGGGTTGCTGTGAAAGAGCGAATACGGAGGGTCCAGTTGCATGTGGGGCTGCATAAAGGCTCCCCTGGGGAGTTCACTTGTACCCAAAGCCTTCCTCTGGTGGCACTTTTGGATGGGCGAATTAGGCTTTTAACGCATTTTCTGGGGCCCGAGTTTTCAGTCGACTGCCAGGCGGGCCAGGGCTATATTTAGGGTTGCTGTGAAAGAGTGAACCCGGAGGGTCCAGTTGCATGTGGGGCTGCATAAAGGCTCCCCTGGGGAGTTCACTTGTACCCAAAGCCTTCCTTTGGGGGCACTTCTGGATGGGTGAATGGGGCTTGAAACGCTTTTTCTGTGGCCCAAGTTTTCAGTTTTCTGCCATGCTGGCTAGTGTTATATTTAGGGTTGCTTGTAAATAGCGAACACGGGGGGTCCAGTTGCGTATGGGCCTGCATAAAGGCTCCCCTGGGGAGTTCAGATGTACCCAAAGCCTTCCTTTGGGGGCACTTTTGGATGGTCGAATGGGGCTTGTAGCACGTTTTCTGGGGCTTGATTTTTCAGTCGTCTACCATGCGGGCCAGGGTTATATTTAGGGTTGCTGTGAAAGAGCGAATATGGAGGGTCCAGTTGCATGTGGGGCTGCATAAAGGCTCCCCTGGGGAGTTCACTTGTACCCAAAGCCTTCCTTTGGGGGCACTTCTGGATGGGCGAAAGGGGCTTGAAACGCTTTTTCTGTGGCCCGAGTTTTCAGTCTTCTGCCATGCTGGCTAGGATTATATTTAGGGTTGCTGTAAAGAGCGAATACGGAGGGTCCAGTTGCATGTGGGGCTGCGTAAAGGCTCCCCTGGGGAGTTCAGATGTACCCAAAGCCTTCCTTTGGGGGCACTTTTGGATGGGCGAATGGGGCTCGTAACACATTTTCTGTGGCCCGAGCTTTCAGTCGACTGCCAGGCGTGCTAGGGCTATATTTAGGCTTGCGGTGAAAGAGTGAACCCGGAGGGTCCAGTTGCATGTGGGGCTGCATTAAGGCTCCCCTGGGGAGTTCACTTGTACCCAAAGCCTTCCTTTGGGGACACTTCTGGATGGGTGAATGGGGCTTGAAACGCATTTTCTGGAGCCCGAGTTTTCAGTCTTCTGCCATGGTGGCTAGGGGTATATTTAGGGTTGCTCGTAAACAGTGAACAAGGAGGGTCCAGTTGCATGTGGGGCTGCATAAAGGCTCCCCTGGGAAGTTCAGTTGTACCCAAAGCCTTCCTCTGGGGGCACTTTTGGATGGGCAAATTAGGCTTTTAACGCATTTTCTGGGGCCCGAGTTTTCAGTCGACTGCCAGGCGGGCCAGGGCTATATTTAGGGTTGCTGTGAAAGAGCGAATACGGAGGGTCCAGTTGCATGTGGGGCTGCGTTAAGGCTCCCCTGGGGAGTTCACTTGTACCCAAAGCCTTCCTTTGGGGGCACTTCTGGATGGGTGAATGGGGCTTGAAACCCTTTTTCTGTGGCCCAAGTTTTCAGTTTTCTGCCATGCTGGCTAGTGTTATATTTAGGGTTGCTTGTAAACAGCAAACACGGGGGGTCCAGTTGCGTATGGGCCTGCATAAAGGCTCCCCTGGGGAGTTCAGATGTACCCAAAGCCTTCCTTTGGGGGCACTTTTGGATGGTCGAATGGGGCTTGTAGCACGTTTTCTGGGGCTTGATTTTTCAGTCGTCTACCATGCGGGCCAGGGTTATATTTAGGGTTACTGTGAAAGAGAGCATACGGAGGGTCCAGTTGCATGTGGGGCTGCATAAAGGCTCCCCTGGGGAGTTCACTTGTACCCAAAGCCTTCCTTTGGGGGCACTTCTGGATGGGCGAAAGGGGCTTGAAACGCTTTTTCTGTGGCCCGAGTTTTCAGTCTTCTGCCATGCTGGCTAGGGTTATATTTAGGGTTGCTGTAAAGAGCGAATACGGAGGGTCCAGTTGCATGTGGGGCTGCGTTAAGGCTCCCCTGGGGAGTTCAGATGTACCCAAAGCCTTCCTTTGGGGGCGCTTTTGGATGGGCGAATGGGGCTCGTAACACATTTTCTGTGGCCCGAGCTTTCAGTCGACTGCCAGGCGTGCTAGGGCTATATTTAGGCTTGCGGTGAAAGAGTGAACCCGGAGGGTCCAGTTGCATGTGGGGCTGCATTAAGGCTCCCCTGGGGAGTTCACTTGTACCCAAAGCCTTCCTTTGGGGGCACTTCTGGATGGGCGAATGGGGCTTGAAACGCATTTTCTGGAGCCCGAGTTTTCAGTCTTCTGCCATGGTGGCTAGGGGTATATTTAGGGTTGCTCGTAAACAGTGAACAAGGAGGGTCCAGTTGCATGTGGGGCTGCGTTAAGGCTCCCCTGGGGAGTTCAGTTGTACCCAAAGCCTTCCTTTGGGGGCACTTTTGGATGGGCGAATTAGGCTTTTAATGCATTTTCTGGGGCACGAGTTTTCAGTCGACTGCCAGGCGGGCCAGGGCTATATTTAGGGTTGCTGTGAAAGAGCGAATACGGAGGGTCCAGTTGCATGTGGGGCTGCGTTAAGGCTCCCCTGGGGAGTCCAGTTGTACCTTAAGCCTTCCTTTGGGGGCACTTTTGGATGGGTGAATGGGGCTTGAAACGCATTTTCTGTGGCCCGAGCTTTCAGTCGACTGCCAGGCGTGCAAGGGCTATATCTAGGCTTGTGGTGATAGAGCAAATACGGAGGGTCCAGTTGCATGTGGGGCTGCGTTAAGGCTCCCCTGGGGAGTTCAGTTGTACCCAAAGCCTTCCTCTGGGGGCACTTTTGGATGGGCGAATTAGGCTTTTAACGCATTTTCTGGGGCCCAAGTTTTCAGTCGACTGCCAGGCGTGCTAGGGCTATATTTAGGGTTGCTGTGAAAGAGTGAACCCGGAGGGTCCAGTTGCATGTGGGGCTGCATAAAGGCTCCCCTGGGGAGTTCACTTGTACCCAAAGCCTTCCTTTGGGGGCACTTTTGGATGGTCAAATGGGGCTTGTAGCACGTTTTCTGGGGCCCGATTTTTCAGTCGTCTGCCATGCAAACCAGGGTTATATTTAGGGTTGCTGTGAAAGAGCGAATACGGAGGGTCCAGTTGCATGTGGGGCTGCATAAAGGCTCCCCTAGGGAGTTCACTTGTACCCAAAGCCTTCCTTTGGGGGCACTTCTGGATGGTCGAATGGGGCTTGTAGCACGTTTTCTGTGGCCCGAGTTTTCAGTCGTCTGCCATGCGGGCCAGGGTTATATTTAGGGTTGCTGTGAAAGAGCGAATACGGAGGGTCCAGTTGCATGTGGGGCTGCGTAAAGGCTCCCCTGGGGAGTTCACTTGTACCCAAAGCCTTCCTCTGGGGGCACTTTTGGATGGGCGAATTAGGCTTTTAACGCATTTTCTGGGGCCCGAGTTTTCAGTCGACTGCCAGGCGGGCCAGGGCTATATTTAGGGTTGCTGTGAAAGAGTGAACCCCGAGGGTCCAGTTGCATGTGGGGCTGCGTTAAGGCTCCCCTGGGGAGTTCAGTTGTACCCAAAGCCTTCCTCTGGGGGCACTTTTGGATGGGCGAATTAGGCTTTTAACGCATTTTCTGGGGCCCGAGTTTTCAGTCGACTGCCAGGCGGGCCAGGGCTATATTTAGGGTTGCTGTGAAAGAGCGAATACGGAGGGTCCAGTTGCATGTGGGGCTGCGTTAAGGCTCCCCTGGGGAGTTCAGTTGTACCCAAAGCCTTCCTTTGGGGGCACTTCTGGATGGGTGAATGGGGCTTGAAACCCTTTTTCTGTGGCCCAAGTTTTCAGTTTTCTGCCATGCTGGCTAGTGTTATATTTAGGGTTGCTTGTAAACAGCAAACACGGGGGGTCCAGTTGCGTATGGGCCTGCATAAAGGCTCCCCTGGGGAGTTCAGATGTACCCAAAGCCTTCCTTTGGGGGCACTTTTGGATGGTCGAATGGGGCTTGTAGCACGTTTTCTGGGGCTTGATTTTTCAGTCGTCTACCATGCGGGCCAGGGTTATATTTAGGGTTGCTGTGAAAGAGAGCATACGGAGGGTCCAGTTGCATGTGGGGCTGCATAAAGGCTCCCCTGGGGAGTTCACTTGTACCCAAAGCCTTCCTTTGGGGGCACTTCTGGATGGGCGAAAGGGGCTTGAAACGCTTTTTCTGTGGCCCGAGTTTTCAGTCTTCTGCCATGCTGGCTAGGGTTATATTTAGGGTTGCTGTAAAGAGCGAATACGGAGGGTCCAGTTGCATGTGGGGCTGCGTTAAGGCTCCCCTGGGGAGTTCAGATGTACCCAAAGCCTTCCTTTGGGGGCGCTTTTGGATGGGCGAATGGGGCTCGTAACACATTTTCTGTGGCCCGAGCTTTCAGTCGACTGCCAGGCGTGCTAGGGCTATATTTAGGCTTGCGGTGAAAGAGTGAACCCGGAGGGTCCAGTTGCATGTGGGGCTGCATTAAGGCTCCCCTGGGGAGTTCACTTGTACCCAAAGCCTTCCTTTGGGGGCACTTCTGGATGGGCGAATGGGGCTTGAAACGCATTTTCTGGAGCCCGAGTTTTCAGTCTTCTGCCATGGTGGCTAGGGGTATATTTAGGGTTGCTCGTAAACAGTGAACAAGGAGGGTCCAGTTGCATGTGGGGCTGCGTTAAGGCTCCCCTGGGGAGTTCAGTTGTACCCAAAGCCTTCCTCTGGGGGCACTTTTGGATGGGCGAATTAGGCTTTTAATGCATTTTCTGGGGCACGAGTTTTCAGTCGACTGCCAGGCGGGCCAGGGCTATATTTAGGGTTGCTGTGAAAGAGCGAATACGGAGGGTCCAGTTGCATGTGGGGCTGCGTTAAGGCTCCCCTGGGGAGTCCAGTTGTACCTTAAGCCTTCCTTTGGGGGCACTTTTGGATGGGTGAATGGGGCTTGAAACGCATTTTCTGTGGCCCGAGCTTTCAGTCGACTGCCAGGCGTGCAAGGGCTATATTTAGGCTTGTGGTGATAGAGCAAATACGGAGGGTCCAGTTGCATGTGGGGCTGCGTTAAGGCTCCCCTGGGGAGTTCAGTTGTACCCAAAGCCTTCCTCTGGGGGCACTTTTGGATGGGCGAATTAGGCTTTTAACGCATTTTCTGGGGCCCAAGTTTTCAGTCGACTGCCAGGCGTGCTAGGGCTATATTTAGGGTTGCTGTGAAAGAGTGAACCCGGAGGGTCCAGTTGCATGTGGGGCTGCATAAAGGCTCCCCTGGGGAGTTCACTTGTACCCAAAGCCTTCCTTTGGGGGCACTTTTGGATGGTCAAATGGGGCTTGTAGCACGTTTTCTGGGGCCCGATTTTTCAGTCGTCTGCCATGCAAACCAGGGTTATATTTAGGGTTGCTGTGAAAGAGCGAATACGGAGGGTCCAGCTGCATGTGGGGCTGCATAAAGGCTCCCCTAGGGAGTTCACTTGTACCCAAAGCCTTCCTTTGGGGGCACTTCTGGATGGTCGAATGGGGCTTGTAGCACGTTTTCTGTGGCCAGAGTTTTCAGTCGTCTGCCATGCGGGCCAGGGTTATATTTAGGGTTGCTGTGAAAGAGCGAATACGGAGGGTCCAGTTGCATGTGGGGCTGCGTAAAGGCTCCCCTGGGGAGTTCACTTGTACCCAAAGCCTTCCTCTGGGGGCACTTTTGGATGGGCGAATTAGGCTTTTAACGCATTTTCTGGGGCCCGAGTTTTCAGTCGACTGCCAGGCGGGCCAGGGCTATATTTAGGGTTGCTGTGAAAGAGTGAACCCCGAGGGTCCAGTTGCATGTGGGGCTGCGTTAAGGCTCCCCTGGGGAGTTCAGTTGTACCCAAAGCCTTCCTCTGGGGGCACTTTTGGATGGGCGAATTAGGCTTTTAACGCATTTTCTGGGGCCCGAGTTTTCAGTCGACTGCCAGGCGGGCCAGGGCTATATTTAGGGTTGCTGTGAAAGAGCGAATACGGAGGGTCCAGTTGCATGTGGGGCTGCGTTAAGGCTCCCCTGGGGAGTCCAGTTGTACCCAAAGCCTTCCTTTGGGGGCACTTTTGCATGGTCCAAGGGGAATCGCAATGCGTTTTCTGAGGCCCGCTTTTTCAGTCTTATACCATTGCGCCGAGGGCTATATTTAGGGTTGCTGTGAAAGAGTGAACCCGGAGGGTCCAGTTGCATGTGGGGCTGCATAAAGGCTCCCCTGGGGAGTTCAGTTGTACCCAAAGCCTTCCTTTGGGGGCACTTTTGCATGGTCAAATGGGGCTTGTAGCACGTTTTCTGGGGCCCGATTTTTCAGTCGTCTGCCATGCGGGCCAGGGTTATATTTAGGGTTGCTGTGAAAGAGCGAATACGGAGGGTCCAGTTGCATGTGGGGCTGCATAAAGGCTCCCCTGGGGAGTTCACTTGTACCCAAAGCCTTCCTTTGGGGGCACTTTTGCATGGTCAAATGGGGCTTGTAGCACGTTTTCTGGGGCCCGATTTTTCAGTCGTCTGCCATGCGGGCCAGGGTTATATTTAGGGTTGCTGTGAAAGAGCGAACACGGGGGGTCCAGTTGCATATGGGCCTGCATAAAGGCTCCCCTGGGGAGTTCACTTGTACCCAAAGCCTTCCTCTGGGGGCACTTTTGGATGGTCGAATGGGACTTGTAGCACATTTTCTGTGGCCCGACTTTTCAGTCTTCTGCCATGCTGGCTAGGGTTATATTTAGGGTTGCTGTAAAGAGCGAACACGGAGGGTCCAGTTGCATGTGGGGCTGCGTAAAGGCTCCCCTGGGGAGTTCAGATGTACCCAAAGCCTTCCTTTGGAGGCACTTTTGGATGGGCGAATGGGGCTCGTAACACATTTTCTGTGGCCCGAGCTTTCAGTCGACTGCCAGGCGTGCTAGGGCTATATTTAGGCTTGCGGTGAAAGAGTGAACCCGGAGGGTCCAGTTGCATGTGGGGATGCATAAAGGCTCCCCTGGGGAGTTCAGATGTACCCAAAGCCTTCCTCTGGGGGCACTTCTGGATGGGTGAATGGGGCTTGAAACACATTTTCTGGAGCCCGAGTTTTCAGTCTTCTGCCATGGTGGCTAGGGGTATATTTAGGGTTGCTCGTAAACCATGAACAAGGAGGGTCCAGTTGCATGTGGTGCTGCGTAAAGGCTCCCCTGGAGAGTTCAGTTGTACCCAAAGCCTTCCTCTGGGGGCACTTTTGGATGGGCGAATTAGGCTTTTAACAGTTTTTCTGGGGCCCGATTTTTCAGTCGTCTGCCATGCAAACCAGGGTTATATTTAGGGTTGCTGTTAAAGAGCGAATACGGAGGGTCCAGTTGCATGTGGGGCTGCATAAAGGCTCCCCTGGGGAGTTCAGTTGTACCCAAAGCCTTCCTCTGGGGGCACTTCTGGATGGGCGAATTAGGCTTTTAACAGTTTTTCTGTGGCCCGAGTTTTCAGTTTTCTGCCATGCTGGCTAGTGTTATATTTAGGGTTGCTTGTAAACAGCGAACACGGGGGGTCCAGTTGCGTATGGGCCTGCATAAAGGCTTTCCTGGGGAGTTCACTTGTACCCAAAGCCTTCCTTTGGGGGCACTTCTGGATGGGCGAAAGGGGCTTGAAACGCTTTTTCTGTGGCCCGAGTTTTCAGTCTTCTGCCATGCTGGCTAGGGTTATATTTAGGGTTTCTTGTAAACAGCGAACACGGGGGGTCCAGTTGCGTATGGGCCTGCATAAAGGCTTTCCTGGGGAGTTCACTTGTACCCAAAGCCTTCCTTTGGGGGCACTTCTGGATGGGCGAAAGGGGCTTGTAGCACGTTTTCTGTGGCCCGAGTTTTCAGTCGTCTGCCATGCGGGCCAGGGTTATATTTAGGGTTGCTGTGAAAGAGCGAATACGGAGGGTCCAGTTGCATGTGGGGCTGCGTAAAGGCTCCCCTGGGGAGTTCACTTGTACCCAAAGCCTTCCTCTGGGGGCACTTTTGGATGGGCGAATTAGGCTTTTAACGCATTTTCTGGGGCCCGAGTTTTCAGTCGACTGCCAGGCGGGCCAGGGCTATATTTAGGGTTGCTGTGAAAGAGCGAATACGGAGGGTCCAGTTGCATGTGGGGCTGCGTTAAGGCTCCCCTGGGGAGTCCAGTTGTACCCAAAGCCTTCCTTTGGGGGCACTTTTGCATGGTCCAAGGGGAATCGCAATGCGTTTTCTGAGGCCCGCTTTTTCAGTCTTATACCATTGCGCCGAGGGCTATATTTAGGCTTGCTGTGAAAGAGTGAACCCGGAGGGTCCAGTTGAATGTGGGGCTGCATAAAGGCTCCCCTGGGGAGTTCAGTTGTACCCAAAGCCTTCATTTGGGGGCACTTCTGGATGGGTGAATGGGGCTCGTAACACATTTTCTGTGGTCCGAGTTTTCAGTCTTCTGCCATGGTGGCTAGGGGTATATTTAGGGTTGCTCATAAACAGTGAACAAGGAGGGTCCAGTTGCATGTGGGGCTGCATAAAGGCTCCCCTGGGGAGTTCACTTGTACCCAAAGCCTTCCTTTGGGGGCACTTCTGGATGGGTGAAAGGGGCTTGAAACGCTTTTTCTGTGGCCCGACTTTTCAGTCTTCTGCCATGCTGGCTAGGGTTATATTTAGGGTTGCTGTAAAGAGCGAACACGGAGGGTCCAGTTGCATGTGGGGCTGCCTAAAGGCTCCCCTGGGGAGTTCAGATGTACCCAAAGCCTTCCTTTGGGGGCACTTTTGGATGGGCGAATGGGGCTCGTAACACATTTTCTGTGGCCCGAGCTTTCAGTCGACTGCCAGGCGTGCTAGGGCTATATTTAGGCTTGCGGTGAAAGAGTGAACCCGGAGGGTCCAGTTGCATGTGGGGCTGCATAAAGGCTCCCCTGGGGAGTTCAGTTGTACCCAAAGCCTTCCTCTGGGGGCACTTCTGGATGGGTGAATGGGGCTTGAAACACATTTTCTGGAGCCCGAGTTTTCAGTCTTCTGCCATGGTGGCTAGGGGTATATTTAGGGTTGCTCGTAAACCATGAACAAGGAGGGTCCAGTTGCATGTGGGGCTGCGTAAAGGCTCCCCTGGAGAGTTCAGTTGTACCCAAAGCCTTCCTCTGGGGGCACTTTTGGATGGGCGAATTAGGCTTTTAACAGTTTTTCTGGGGCCCGAGTTTTCAGTCGACTGCCAGGCGGGCCAGGGCTATATTTAGGGTTGCTGTGAAAGAGCGAATACGGAGGGTCCAGTTGCATGTGGGGCTTTGTTAAGGCTCCCCTGGGGAGTTCACTTGTACCCAAAGCCTTCCTCTGGGGGCACTTTTAGATGGGCGAATTAGGCTTTTAACGCATTTTCTGGGGCCCGAGTTTTCAGTCCACTGCCCGGCGGGCCAGGGCTATATTTAGGGTTGCTGTGAAAGAGTGAACCCGGAGGGTCCAGTTGCATGTGGGGCTGCATAAAGGCTCCCCTGGGGAGTTCAGTTGTACCCAAAGCCTTCCTTTGGGGGCACTTCTGGATGGGTGAATGGGGCTTGAAACGCATTTTCTGGAGCCTGAGTTTTCAGTCTTCTGCCATGGTGGCTAGGGGTATATTTAGGGTTGCTTGTAAACAGCGAAGACGGGGGGTCCAGTTGCGTATAGGCCTGCATAAAGGCTCCCCTGGGGAGTTCACTTGTACCCAAAGCCTTCCTTTGGGGGCACTTTTGGATGGTCGAATGGGGCTTGTAGCACGTTTTCTGGGGCCCGAGTTTTCAGTCGTCTGCCATGCTGGCCAGGGTTATATTTAGGGTTGCTGTAAAGAGCGAACACGGAGGGTCCAGTTGCATGTGGGGCTGCATAAAGGCTCCCCTGGGGAGTTCACTTGTGCCCAAAGCCTTCCTTTGGGGGCACTTTTGGATGGTCGAATGGGGCTTGTAGCACGTTTTCTGGGGCCCGAGTTTTCAGTCTTCTGCCATGCTGGCTAGGGTTATATTTAGGCTTGCGGTGAAAGAGTGAACCCGGAGGGTCCAGTTGCATGTGGGGCTGCATAAAGGCTCACCTGGGGAGTTCACTTGTACCCAAAGCCTTCCTTTGGGGGCACTTCTGGATGGGTGAATGGGGCTTGAAACGCATTTTCTGGAGCCCGAGTTTTCAGTCTTCTGCCATGGTGGCTAGGGGTATATTTAGGGTTGCTCGTAAACAGTGAACAAGGAGGGTCCAGTTGCATGTGGGGCTGCGTAAAGGCTCCCCTGGGGAGTTCAGTTGTACCCAAAGCCTTCCTCTGGGGGCACTTTTGGATGGGCGAATTAGGCTTTTAACGCATTTTCTGGGGCCCGAGATTTCAGTCGACTGCCAGGCGGGCCAGGGCTATATTTAGGGTTGCTGTGAAAGAGTGAACCCGGAGGGTCCAGTTGCGTATGGGCCTGCATAAAGGCTCCCCTGGGGAGTTCAGTTGTACCCAAAGCCTTCCTCTGGGGGCACATTTGGATGGGCGAATTAGGCTTTTAACAGTTTTTCTGTGGCCCGAGTTTTCAGTTTTCTGCCATGCTGGCTAGTGTTATATTTAGGGTTGCTTGTAAACAGCGAACACGGGGGGTCCAGTTGCGTATGGGCGTGCATAAAGGCTCCCCTGGGGAGTTCACTTGTACCCAAAGCCTTCCTTTGGGGGCACTTCTGCATGAGTGAATGGGGCTTGAAACGCATTTTCTGGAGCCCGAGTTTTCAGTCTTATGCCATGGTGGCTAGGGGTATATTTAGGGTTGCTCGTAAACAGTGAATACGGAGGGTCCAGTTGCATGTGGGGCTGCATAAAGGCTCCCCTGGGGAGTTCACTTGTACCCAAAGCCTTCCTTTGGGGGCACTTCTGGATGGGCGAATGGGGCTTGAAACGCTTTTTCTGTGGCCCGAGTTTTCAGTCGTCTGCCATGCGGGCCAGGGTTATATTTAGGGTTGCTGTGAAAGAGCGAATACGGAGGGTCCAGTTGCATGTGGGGCTGCGTTAAGGCTCCCCTGGGGAGTTCAGATGTACCCAAAGCCTTCCTTTGGGGGCACTTTTGGATGGTCCAAGGGGAATCGCAATGCGTTTTCTGAGGCCCGCTTTTTCAGTCTTCTCCCATTGCGCCGAGGGCTATATTTAGGGTTGCTGTGAAAGAGTGAACCCGGAGGGTCCAGTTGCATGTGGGGCTGCGTAAAGGCTCCCCTGGGGAGTTCAGTTGTACCCAAAGCCTTCCTTTGGGGGCACTTCTGGATGGGCGAAAGGGGCTTGTAGCACGTTTTCTGTGGCCCGAGTTTTCAGTCGACTGCCAGGCGGGCCAGGGCTATATTTAGGGTTGCTGTGAAAGAGCAAATACGGAGGGTCCAGTTGCATGTGGGGCTGCGTTAAGGCTCCCCTGGGGAGTTCAGTTGTACCCAAAGCCTTCCTTTGGGGGCACTTCTGGATGGGCGAAAGGGGCTTGAAACGCTTTTTCTGTGGCCCGACTTTTCAGTCTTCTGCCATGCTGGCTAGGGTTATATTTAGGGTTGCTGTAAAGAGCGAACACGGAGGGTCCAGTTGCATGTGGGGCTGTGTAAAGGCTCCCCTGGGGAGTTCAGATGTACCCAAAGCCTTCCTTTGGGGGCACTTTTGGATGGGCGAATGGGGCTCGTAACACATTTTCTGTGGCCCGAGCTTTCAGTCGACTGCCAGGCGTGCTAGGGCTATATTTAGGCTTGCGGTGAAAGAGTGAACCCGGAGGGTCCAGTTGCATGTGGGGCTGCATAAAGGCTCCCCTGGGGAGTTCAGTTGTACCCAAAGCCTTCCTCTGGGGGCACTTCTGGATGGGTGAATGGGGCTTGAAACACATTTTCTGGAGCCCGAGTTTTCAGTCTTCTGCCATGGTGGCTAGGGGTATATTTAGGGTTGCTCGTAAACCATGAACAAGGAGGGTCCAGTTGCATGTGGTGCTGCGTAAAGGCTCCCCTGGAGAGTTCACTTGTACCCAAAGCCTTCCTCTGGGGGCACTTTTGGATGGGCGAATTAGGCTTTTAACAGTTTTTCTGGGGCCCGAGTTTTCAGTCGACTGCCAGGCGGGCCAGGGCTATATTTAGGGTTGCTGTGAAAGAGCGAATACGGAGGGTCCAGTTGCATGTGGGGCTTTGTTAAGGCTCCCCTGGGGAGTTCACTTGTACCCAAAGCCTTCCTCTGGGGGCACTTTTAGATGGGCGAATTAGGCTTTTAACGCATTTTCTGGGGCCCGAGTTTTCAGTCCACTGCCCGGCGGGCCAGGGCTATATTTAGGGTTGCTGTGAAAGAGTGAACCCGGAGGGTCCAGTTGCATGTGGGGCTGCATAAAGGCTCCCCTGGGGAGTTCAGATGTACCCAAAGCCTTCCTTTGGGGGCACTTCTGGATGGGTGAATGGGGCTTGAAACGCATTTTCTGGAGCCTGAGTTTTCAGTCTTCTGCCATGGTGGCTAGGGGTATATTTAGGGTTGCTCGTAAACAGTGAACAAGGAGGGTCCAGTTGCATGTGGGGCTGTATAAAGGCTCCCCTGGGGAGTTCAATTGTACCCAAAGCCTTCCTTTGGGGGCACTTTTGGATGGTCAAATGGGGCTTGTAGCAGGTTTTCGGGGGCCCGATTTTTCAGTCGTCTGCCATGCGGGCCAGGGTTATATTTAGGGTTGCTGTGAAAGAGCGAATACGGAGGGTCCAGTTGCATGTGGGGCTGCATAAAGGCTCCCCTGGGGAGTTCACTTGTACCCAAAGCCTTCCTTTGGGGCACTTCTGGATGGGTGAATGGGGCTTGAAACGCTTTTTCTGTGGCGCGAGTTTTCAGTTTTCTGCCATGCTGGCTGGTGTTATATTTAGGGTTGCTTGTAAACAGCGAAGACGGGGGGTCCAGTTGCGTATAGGCCTGCATAAAGGCTCCCCTGGGGAGTTCACTTGTACCCAAAGCCTTCCTTTGGGGGCACTTTTGGATGGTCGAATGGGGCTTGTAGCACGTTTTCTGGGGCCCGAGTTTTCAGTCGTCTGCCATGCTGGCTAGGGTTATATTTAGGGTTGCTGTAAAGAGCGAACACGGAGGGTCCAGTTGCATGTGGGGCTGCATAAAGGCTCCCCTGGGGCGTTCACTTGTGCCCAAAGCCTTCCTTTGGGGGCATTTTTGGATGGTCGAAAGGGGCTTGTAGCACGTTTTCTGGGGCCCGAGTTTTCAGTCTTCTGCCATGCTGGCTAGGGTTATATTTAGGCTTGCGGTGAAAGAGTGAACCCGGAGGGTCCAGTTGCATGTGGGGCTGCATAAAGGCTCACCTGGGGAGTTCAGCTGTACCCAAAGCCTTCCTTTGGGGGCACTTCTGGATGGGTGAATGGGGCTTGAAACGCATTTTCTGGAGCCCGAGTTTTCAGTCTTCTGCCATGGTGGCTAGGGGTATATTTAGGGTTGCTCGTAAACAGTGAACAAGGAGGGTCTAGTTGCATGTGGGGCTGCGTAAAGGCTCCCCTGGGGAGTTCAGTTGTACCCAAAGCCTTCCTCTGGGGGCACTTTTGGATAGGCGAATTAGGCTTTTAACGCATTTTCTGGGGCCCGAGATTTCAGTTGACTGCCAGGCGGGCCAGGGCTATATTTAGGGTTGCTGTGAAAGAGTGAACCCGGAGGGTCCAGTTGCGTATGGGCCTGCATAAAGGCTCCCCTGGGGAGTTCAGTTGTACCCAAAGCCTTCCTCTGGGGGCACATTTGGATGGGCGAATTAGGCTTTTAACAGTTTTTCTGTGGCCCGAGTTTTCAGTTTTCTGCCATGCTGGCTAGTGTTATATTTAGGGTTGCTTGTAAACAGCGAACACGGGGGGTCCAGTTGCGTATGGGCGTGCATAAAGGCTCCCCTGGGGAGTTCACTTGTACCCAAAGTCTTCCTTTGGGGGCACTTCTGCATGAGTGAATGGGGCTTGAAACGCATTTTCTGGAGCTCGAGTTTTCAGTCTTCTGCCATGGTGGCTAGGGTTATATTTAGGGTTGCTCGTAAACAGTGAATACGGAGGGTCCAGTTGCATGTGGGGCTGCATAAAGGCTCCCCTGGGGAGTTCACTTGTACCCAAAGCCTTCCTTTGGGGGCACTTCTGGATGGGCGAATGGGGCTTGAAACGCTTTTTCTGTGGCCCGAGTTTTCAGTCGTCTGCCATGCGGGCCAGGGTTATATTTAGGGTTGCTGTGAAAGAGCGAATACGGAGGGTCCAGTTGCATGTGGGGCTGCGTTAAGGCTCCCCTGGGGAGTTCAGTTGTACCCAAAGCCTTCCTTTGGGGGCACTTCTGGATGGGCGAATGGGGCTTGAAACGCTTTTTCTGTGGCCCGAGTTTTCAGTCGTCTGCTATGCGGGCCAGGGTTATATTTAGGGTTGCTGTGAAAGAGCGAATACGGAGGGTCCAGTTGCATGTGGGGCTGCATAAAGGCTCCCCTGGGGAGTTCACTTGTACCCAAAGCCTTCCTTTGGGGGCACTTCTGGATGGTCGAATGGGGCTTGTAGCACGTTTTCTGTGGCCCGATTTTTCAGTCGTCTGCCATGCGGGCCAGGGTTATATTTAGGGTTGCTGTGAAAGAGCGAATACGGAGGGTCCAGTTGCATGTGGGGCTGCGTTAAGGCTCCCCTGGGGAGTTCAGTTGTACCCAAAGCCTTCCTTTGGGGGCACTTCTGCATGAGTGAATGGGGCTTGAAACGCATTTTCTGGAGCCCGAGTTTTCAGTCTTCTGCCATGGTGGCTAGGGTTATATTTAGCGTTGCTCGTAAACAGTGAATACGGAGGGTCCAGTTGCATGTGGGGCTGCATAAAGGCTCCCCTGGGGAGTTCACTTGTACCCAAAGCCTTCCTTTGGGGGCACTTCTGGATGGGCGAATGGGGCTTGAAACGCATTTTCTGGAGCCCAAGTTTTCAGTTTTCTGCCATGCTGGCTAGTGTTATATTTAGGGTTGCTTGTAAACAGCGAACAAGGAGGGTCCAGTTGCATGTGGGGCTGCATAAAGGCTCCCCTGGGGAGTTCACTTGTACCCAAAGCCTTCCTTTGGGGGCACTTCTGGATGGGTGAATGGGGCTTGAAACGCATTTTCTGGAGCCCGAGTTTTCAGTCTTCTGCCATGGTGGCTAGGGGTATATTTAGGGTTGCTCGTAAACAGTGAACAAGGAGGGTCCAGTTGCATGTGGGGCTGCATAAAGGCTCCCCTGGGGAGTTCACTTGTACCCAAAGCCTTCCTTTGGGGGACTTTTGGATGGTCAAATGGGGCTTGTAGAACGTTTTTAGTTTTTTTTTTTTATGGTTGCTGTGAAAGAGCGAATACGGAGGGTCCAGTTGCATGTGGGGCTGCGTTAAGGCTCCCCTGGGGAGTCCAGTTGTACCCAAAGTCTTCCTTTGGGGGCACTTTTGGATGATCCAAGGGGAATCGCAATGCGTTTTCTGAGGCCCGCTTTTTCAGTCTTCTCCCATTGCGCCGAGGGCTATATTTAGGCTTGCGGTGAAAGAGTGAACCCGGAGGGTCCAGTTGCATGTGGGGCTGCATAAAGGCTCCCCTGGGGAGTTCAGTTGTACCCAAAGCCTTCCTTTGGGGGCACTTCTGGATGGGTGAATGGGGCTTGAAACGCATTTTCTGGAGCCCGAGTTTTCAGTCTTCTGCCATGGTGGCTAGGGGTATATTAAGGGTTGCTCGTAAACAGTGAACAAGGAGGGTCCAGTTGCATGTGGGGCTGCATAAAGGCTCCCCTGGGGAGTTCACTTGTACCCAAAGCCTTCCTTTGGGGGCACTTCTGGATGGGCGAAAGGGGCTTGAAACGCTTTTTCTGTGGCCCGAGTTTTCAGTCTTCTGCCATGCTGGCTAGGGTTATATTTAGGGTTGTTGTAAAGAGCGAACACGGAGGGTCCAGTTGCATGTGGGGCTGTGTAAAGGCTCCCCTGGGCAGTTCAGATGTACCCAAAGCCTTCCTTTGGGGGCACTTTTGGATGGGCAAAATGGGGCTCGTAACACATTTTCTGTGGCCCGAGCTTTCAGTCGACTGCCAGGCGTGCTAGGGCTATATTTACGCTTGCGGTGAAAGAGTGAACCCGGAGGGTCCAGTTGCATGTGGGGCTGCATAAAGGCTCCCCTGGGGAGTTCACTTGTACCCAAAGCCTACCTCTGGGGGCACTTGTGGATGGGCGAATTAGGCTTTTAACAGTTTTTCTGGGGCCCGAGTTTTCAGTCGACTGCCAGGCGGGCCAGGGCTATATTTAGGGTTGCTGTGAAAGAGCGAATACGGAGGGTCCAGTTGCATGTGGGGCTGCGTTAAGGCTCCCCTGGGGAGTCCAGTTGTACCCAAAGCCTTCCTTTGGGGGTACTTTTGGATGGTCCAAGGGGAATCGCAATGCGTTTTCTAAGGCCCGCTTTTTCAGTCTTCTCCCATTGCGCCGAGGGCTATATTTAGGCTTGCGGTGAAAGAGTGAACCCGGAGGGTCCAGTTGCATGTGGGGCTGCATAAAGGCTCCCCTGGGGAGATCAGTTGTACCTAAAGCCTTCCTTTGGGGGCACTTCTGGATGGGTGAATGGGGCTTGAAACGCATTTTCTGGAGCCCGAGTTTTCAGTCTTCTGCCATGGTGGCTAGGGGTATATTTAGGGTTGCTCGTAAACAGTGAACAAGGAGGGTCCAGTTGCATGTGGGGCTGCGTAAAGGCTCCCCTGGGGAGTTCAGTTGTACCCAAAGCCTTCCTCTGGGGGCACTTTTGGATGGACGAATTAGGATTATAACAGTTTTTCTGGGGCCCGAGTTTTCAGTCGACTGCCAGGCGGGCCAGGGTTATATTTAGGGTTGCTGTGAAAGAGCGAAAACGGAGGGTCCAGTTGCATGTGGGGCTGCGTAAAGGCTCCCCTGGGGAGTTCACTTGTACCCAAAGCCTTCCTCTGGGGGCACTTTTGGATGGGCGAATTAGGCTTTTAACGCATTTTCTGGGGCCCGAGTTTTCAGTCGACTGCCAGGCGGGCCAGGGCTATATTTAGGGTTGCTGTGAAAGAGTGAACCCGGAGGGTCCAGTTGCATGTGGGGCTGCATAAAGGCTCCTCTGGGGAGTTCAGTTGTACCCAAAGCCTTCCTTTGGGGGCACTTCTGGATGGGTGAATGGGGCTTGAAACGCTTTTTCTGTGGCCCGAGTTTTCAGTTTTCTGCCATGCTGGCTGGTGTTATATTTAGGGTTGCTTGTAAACAGCGAAGACGGGGGGTCCAGTTGCGTATAGGCCTGCATAAAGGCTCCCCTGGGGAGTTCAGTTGTACCCAAAGCCTTCCTTTGGGGGCACTTTTGGATGGTCGAATGGGGCTTGTAGCACGTTTTCTGGGGCCCGAGTTTTCAGTCGTCTGCCATGCTGGCTAGGGTTATATTTAGGGTTGCTGTAAAGAGCGAACACGGAGGGTCCAGTTGCATGTGGGGCTGCATAAAGGCTCCCCTGGGGCGTTCACTTGTGCCCAAAGCCTTCCTTTGGGGGCACTTTTGGATGGTCGAATGGGGCTTGTAGCACGTTTTCTGGGGCCCGAGTTTTCAGTCTTCTGCCATGGTGGCTAGGGGTATATTTAGGGTTGCTCGTAAACAGTGAACAAGGAGGGTCCAGTTGCATGTGGGGCTGCGTAAAGGCTCCCCTGGGGAGTTCAGTTGTACCCAAAGCCTTCCTCTGGGGGCACTTTTGGATGGGCGAATTAGGCTTTTAACGCATTTTCTGGGGCCCGAGATTTCAGTCGACTGCCAGGCGGGCCAGGGCTATATTTAGGGTTGCTGTAAAAGAGCGAATACGGAGGGTCCAGTTGCATGTGGGGCTGCGTTAAGGCTCCCCTGGGCAGTTCAGTTGTACCCAAAGCCTTCCTCTGGGGGCACTTTTGGATGGGCGAATTAGGCTTTTAACGCATTTTCTGGGGCCCGAGTTTTCAGTCGACTGCCATGCTGGCTAGGGTTATATTTAGGGTTGCTGTAAAGAGCGAATACGGAGGGTCCAGTTGCATGTGGGGCTGCGTTAAGGCTCCCCTGGGGAGTTCAGATGTACCCAAAGCCTTCCTTTGGGGGCACTTTTGGATGGGCGAATGGGGCTCGTAACACATTTTCTGTGGCTTGAGCTTTCAGTCGACTGCCAGGCGTGCTAGGGCTATATTTAGGGTTGCGGTGAAAGAGTGAACCCGGAGGGTCCAGTTGCATGTGGGGCTGCATAAAGGCTCCCCTGGGGAGTTCACTTGTACCCAAAGCCTTCCTTTGGGGACACTTCTGGATGGGTGAATGGGGCTTGAAACGCATTTTCTGGAGCCCGAGTTTTCAGTCTTCTGCCATGGTGGCTAGGGGTATATTTAGGGTTGCTCGTAAACAGTGAACAAGGAGGGTCCAGTTGCATGTGGGGCTGCATAAAGGCTCCCCTGGGGAGTTCACTTGTACCCAAAGCCTTCCTCTGGGGGCACTTTTGGATGGACGAATTAGGATTATAACAGTTTTTCTGGGGCCCGAGTTTTCAGTCGACTGCCAGGCGGGCCAGGGCTATATTTAGGGTTGCTGTGAAAAAGCGAATACGGAGGGTCCAGTTGCATGTGGGGCTGCATAAAGGCTCCCCTGGGGAGTTCACTTGTACCCAAAGCCTTCCTTTGGGGGCACTTTTGGATGGTCAAATGGGGCTTGTAGCACGTTTTTAGGGTTTTTTTTTTATGGTTGCTGTGAAAGAGCGAATACGGAGGGTCCAGTTGCATGTGGGGCTGCGTTAAGGCTCCCCTGGGGAGTCCAGTTGTACCCAAAGTCTTCCTTTGGGGGCACTTTTGGATGGTCCAAGGGGAATCGCAATGCGTTTTCTGAGGCCCGCTTTTTCAGTCTTCTCCCATTGCGCCGAGGGCTATATTTAGGCTTGCGGTGAAAGAGTGAACCCGGAGGGTCCAGTTGCATGTGGGGCTGCGTAAAGGCTCCCCTGGGGAGTTCAGTTGTACCCAAAGCCTTCCTCTGGGGGCACTTTTGGATGGACGAATTAGGATTATAACAGTTTTTCTGGGGCCCGAGTTTTCAGTCGACTGCCAGGCGGGCCAGGGTTATATTTAGGGTTGCTGTGAAAGAGCGAAAACGGAGGGTCCAGTTGCATGTGGGGCTGCGTAAAGGCTCCCCTGGGGAGTTCACTTGTACCCAAAGCCTTCCTCTGGGGGCACTTTTGGATGGGCGAATTAGGCTTTTAACGCATTTTCTGGGGCCCGAGTTTTCAGTCGACTGCCAGGCGGGCCAGGGCTATATTTAGGGTTGCTGTGAAAGAGTGAACCCGGAGGGTCCAGTTGCATGTGGGGCTGCATAAAGGCTCCTCTGGGGAGTTCAGTTGTACCCAAAGCCTTCCTTTGGGGGCACTTCTGGATGGGTGAATGGGGCTTGAAACGCTTTTTCTGTGGCCCGAGTTTTCAGTTTTCTGCCATGCTGGCTGGTGTTATATTTAGGGTTGCTTGTAAACAGCGAAGACGGGGGGTCCAGTTGCGTATAGGCCTGCATAAAGGCTCCCCTGGGGAGTTCAGTTGTACCCAAAGCCTTCCTTTGGGGGCACTTTTGGATGGTCGAATGGGGCTTGTAGCACGTTTTCTGGGGCCCGAGTTTTCAGTCGTCTGCCATGCTGGCTAGGGTTATATTTAGGGTTGCTGTAAAGAGCGAACACGGAGGGTCCAGTTGCATGTGGGGCTGCATAAAGGCTCCCCTGGGGCGTTCACTTGTGCCCAAAGCCTTCCTTTGGGGGCACTTTTGGATGGTCGAATGGGGCTTGTAGCACGTTTTCTGGGGCCCGAGTTTTCAGTCTTCTGCCATGGTGGCTAGGGGTATATTTAGGGTTGCTCGTAAACAGTGAACAAGGAGGGTCCAGTTGCATGTGGGGCTGCGTAAAGGCTCCCCTGGGGAGTTCAGTTGTACCCAAAGCCTTCCTCTGGGGGCACTTTTGGATGGGCGAATTAGGCTTTTAACGCATTTTCTGGGGCCCGAGATTTCAGTCGACTGCCAGGCGGGCCAGGGCTATATTTAGGGTTGCTGTAAAAGAGCGAATACGGAGGGTCCAGTTGCATGTGGGGCTGCGTTAAGGCTCCCCTGGGGAGTTCACTTGTACCCAAAGCCTTCCTCTGGGGGCACTTTTGGATGGGCGAATTAGGCTTTTAACGCATTTTCTGGGGCCCGAGTTTTCAGTCGACTGCCATGCTGGCTAGGGTTATATTTAGGGTTGCTGTAAAGAGCGAATACGGAGGGTCCAGTTGCATGTGGGGCTGCGTTAAGGCTCCCCTGGGGAGTTCAGATGTACCCAAAGCCTTCCTTTGGGGGCACTTTTGGATGGGCGAATGGGGCTCGTAACACATTTTCTGTGGCTTGAGCTTTCAGTCGACTGCCAGGCGTGCTAGGGCTATATTTAGGGTTGCGGTGAAAGAGTGAACCCGGAGGGTCCAGTTGCATGTGGGGCTGCATAAAGGCTCCCCTGGGGAGTTCACTTGTACCCAAAGCCTTCCTTTGGGGACACTTCTGGATGGGTGAATGGGGCTTGAAACGCATTTTCTGGAGCCCGAGTTTTCAGTCTTCTGCCATGGTGGCTAGGGGTATATTTAGGGTTGCTCGTAAACAGTGAACAAGGAGGGTCCAGTTGCATGTGGGGCTGCATAAAGGCTCCCCTGGGAGTTCACTTGTACCCAAAGCCTTCCTCTGGGGGCACTTTTGGATGGACGAATTAGGATTATAACAGTTTTTCTGGGGCCCGAGTTTTCAGTCGACTGCCAGGCGGGCCAGGGCTATATTTAGGGTTGCTGTGAAAGAGCGAATACGGAGGGTCCAGTTGCATGTGGGGCTGCATAAAGGCTCCCTGGGGAGTTCACTTGTACCCAAAGCCTTCCTTTGGGGGCACTTTTGGATGGTCAAATGGGGCTTGTAGCACGTTTTTAGGGTTTTTTTTTTATGGTTGCTGTGAAAGAGCGAATACGGAGGGTCCAGTTGCATGTGGGGCTGCGTTAAGGCTCCCCTGGGGAGTCCAGTTGTACCCAAAGTCTTCCTTTGGGGGCACTTTTGGATGGTCCAAGGGGAATCGCAATGCGTTTTCTGAGCCCGCTTTTTCAGTCTTCTCCCATTGCGCCGAGGGCTATATTTAGGCTTGCGGTGAAAGAGTGAACCCGGAGGGTCCAGTTGCATGTGGGGCTGCATAAAGGCTCCCTGGGGAGTTCAGTTGTACCCAAAGCCTTCCTTTGGGGGCACTTCTGGATGGGTGAATGGGGCTTGAAACGCTTTTTCTGTGGCCCGAGTTTTCAGTTTTCTGCCATGCTGGCTAGTGTTATATTTAGGGTTGCTTGTAAACAGCGAAAACGGGGGGGCCAGTTGCATATGGGCGTGCATAAAGGCTCCCCTGGGGAGTTCACTAGTACCCAAAGCCTTCCTTTGGGGGCACTTTTGGATGGTCGAATGGGGCTTGTAGCACGATTTCTGTGGCCCGAGTTTTCAGTCGTCTGCCATGCTGGCTAGGGTTATATTTAGGGTTGCTGTAAAGAGCGAACATGGAGGGTCCAGTTGCATGTGGGGCTGCATAAAGTCTCCCCTGGAGAGTTCAGATGTACCCAAAGCCTTCCTTTGGGGGCACTTCTGGATGGGCGAAAGGGGCTTGAAACGCTTTTTCTGTGGCCCGAGTTTTCAGTCTTCTGCCATGCTGGTTAGGGTTATATTTAGGGTTGCTGTAAAGAGCGAACACGGAGGGTCCAGTTGCATGTGGGGCTGCGTAAAGGCTCCCCTGGGGAGTTCAGATGTACCCAAAGCCTTCCTTTGGGGGCACTTTTGGATGGGCGAATGGGGCTCGTAACACATTTTCTGTGGCCCGAGCTTTCAGTCGACTGCCAGGCGTGCTAGGGCTATATTTAGGCTTGCGGTGAAAGAGTGAACCCGGAGGGTCCAGTTGCATGTGGGGCTGCATAAAGGCTCCCCTGGGGAGTTCACTTGTACCCAAAGCCTTCCTTTGGGGACACTTCTGGATGGGTGAATTGGGCTTGAAACGCATTTTCTGGAGCCCGAGTTTTCAGTCTTCTGCCATGGTGGCTAGGGGTATATTTAGGGTTGCTCGTAAACAGTGAACAAGGAGGGTCCAGTTGCATGTGGGGCTCCATAAAGGCTCCCCTGGGGAGTTCAGTTGTACCCAAAGCCTTCCTCTGGGGGCACTTTTGGATGGACGAATTAGGCTTTTAACAGTTTTTCTGGGGCCCGAGTTTTCAGTCGACTGCCAGGCAGGCCAGGGCTATATTTAGGGTTGCTGTGAAAGAGCGAATACGGAGGGTCCAGTTGCATGTGGGGCTGCATAAAGGCTCCCCTGGGGAGTTCACTTGTACCCAAAGTTTTCCTCTGGGGGCACTTTTGGATGGGCGAATTAGTTTTTTAACGCATTTTCTGGGGCCCGAGTTTTCATTCGACTGCCAGGCGGGCCAGGGCTATATTTAGGGGTGCTGTGAAAGAGTGAACCCGGAGGGTCCAGTTGCATGTGGGGCTGCATAAAGGCTCCTCTGGGGAGTTCACTTGTACCCAAAGCCTTCCTTTGGGGGCACTTCTGGATGGGTGAATGGGGCTTGAAACGCTTTTTCTGTGGCCCGAGTTTTCAGTTTTCTGCCATGCTGGCTAGTGTTATATTTAGGGTTGCTTGTAAACAGCGAAAACGGGGGGTCCAGTTGCGTATGGGCGTGCATAAAGGCTCCCCTGGGGAGTTCACTAGTACCCAAAGCCTTCCTTTGGGGGCACTTTTGGATGCTCGAATGGGGCTTGTAGCACGATTTCTGTGGCCCGAGTTTTCAGTCGTCTGCCATGCTGGCTAGGGTTATATTTAGGGTTGCTGTAAAGAGCGAACACGGAGGGTCCAGTTGCATGTGGGGCTGCATAAAGGCTCCCCTGGGGAGTTCAGATGTACCCAAAGCCTTCCTTTGGGGGCACTTTTGGATGGGCGAATGGGGCTCGTAACACATTTTCTGTGGCCCGAGCTTTCAGTCGACTGCCAGGCGTGCTAGGGCTATATTTAGGCTTGCGGTGAAAGAGTGAACCCGGAGGGTCCAGTTGCATGTGGGGCTGCATAAAGGCTCCCCTGGGGAGTTCACTTGTACCCAAAGCCTTCCTTTGGGGGCACTTTTGGATGGTCGAATGGGGCTTGTAGCACGTTTTCTGGGGCCCGAGTTTTCAGTCGACTGCCATGCGGGCCAGGGTTATATTTAGGGTTGCTTGGAAAGAGCGAATACGGAGGGTCCAGTTGCATGTGGGGCTGCATAAAGGCTCCCCTGGGGAGTTCACTTGTACCCAAAGCCTTCCTTTGGGGGCACTTCTGGATGGGCGAAAGGGGCTTGAAACGCTTTTTCTGTGGCCCGAATTTTCAGTCTTCTGCCATGCTGGCTAGGGTTATATTTAGGGTTGCTGTAAAGAGCGAACACGGAGGGTCCAGTTGCATGTGGGGCTGCGTAAAGGCTCCCCTGGGGAGTTCAGTTGTACCCAAAGCCTTCCTCTGGGGGCACTTTTGGATGGGCTAATTAGGCTTTTAATGCATTTTCTGGGGCCCGAGTTTTCAGTAGACTGCCAGGCGGGCCAGGGTTATATTTAGGGTTGCTGTGAAAGAGCGAATACGGAGGGTCCAGTTGCATGTGGGGCTGCGTTAAGGCTCCCCTGGGGAGTTCACTTGTACCCAAAGCCTTCCTTTGGGGGCACTTTTGCATGGTCCAAGGGGAATCGCAATGCGTTTTCTGAGGCCCGCTTTTTCAGTCTTCTCCCATTGCGCCGAGGGCTATATTTAGGCTTGCGGTGAAAGAGTGAACCCGGAGGGTCCAGTTGCATGTGGGGCTGCATAAAGGCTCCCCTGGGGAGTTCAGTTGTACCCAAAGCCTTCCTTTGCGGGCACTTCTGGATGGGTGAATGGGGCTTGAAACGCATTTTCTGGAGCCCGAATTTTCAGTCTTCTGCCATGGTGGCTAGGGGTATATTTAGGGTTTCTCGTAAACAGTGAACAAGGAGGGTCCAGTTGCATGTGGGGCTGCATAAAGGCTCCCCTGGGGAGTTCACTTGTACCAAAAGCCTTCCTTTGGGGGCACTTCTGGATGGGTGAATGGGGCTTGAAACGCATTTTCTGGAGCCCGAGTTTTCAGTTTTCTGCAATGGTGGCTAGGTGTATATTTAGGGTATCTTGTAAACAGCGAACACGGGGGGTCCAGTTGCGTATGGGCCTGCATAAAGGCTCCCCTGGGGAGTTCAGTTGTACCCAAAGCCTTCCTTTGGGGCACTTTTGGATGGTCGAATGGGGCTCGTAACACATTTTCTGGGGCCCGATTTTTCAGTCGTCTACCATGCGGGCCATGGTTATATTTAGGGTTGCTGTAAAGAGCGAATACGGAGGGTCCAGTTGCATGTAGGGCTGCGTAAGGGCTCCGCTGGGGAGTTCACTTGTACCCAAAGCCTTCTTTTGGGGGCACTTCTGGATGGGCGAAAGGGGCTTGAAACACTTTTTCTGTGGCCCGAGTTTTCAGTCTTCTGCCATGCTGGCTAGGGTTATATTTAGGGTTGCTGTAAAGAGCGAACACGGAGGGTCCAGTTGCATGTGGGGCTGCGTAAAGGCTCCCCTGGGGAGTTCAGATGTACCCAAAGCCTTCCTTTGGGGGCACTTTTGGATGGGCGAATGGGGCTCGTAACACATTTTCTGTGGCCCGAGCTTTCAGTCGACTGCCAGGCGTGCTAGGGCTATATTTAGGCTTGCGGTGAAAGAGTGAACCCGGAGGGTCCAGTTGCATGTGGGGCTGCATAAAGGCTCCCCTGGGGAGTTCAGCTGATCCCAAAGCCTTCCTTTGGGGGCACATCTGGATGGGTGAATGGGGCTTGAAACGCATTTTCTGGAGCCCGAGTTTTCACTCTTCTGCCATGGTGGCTAGGGGTATATTTAGGGTTGCTCGTAAACAGTGAACAAGGAGGGTCCAGTTGCATGTGGGGCTGCGTAAAGGCTCCCCTGGGGAGTTCAGATGTACCCAAAGCCTTCCTCTGGGGGCACTTTTGGATGGGCGAATTAGGCTTTTAACAGTTTTTCTGTGGCCCGAGTTTTCAGTCGACTGCCAGGCGGGCCAGGGCTATATTTAGGGTTGCTGTGAAAGAGCGAATACGGAGGGTCCAGTTGCATGTGGGGCTGCGTTAAGGCTCCCCTGGGGAGTTCAGTTGTACCCAAAGCCTTCCTCTGGGGGCACTTTTGGATGGGCGAATTAGGCTTTTAACGCATTTTCTGGGGCCCGAGTTTTCAGTCGTCTGCCATGCGGGCCAGGGTTATATTTAGGGTTGCTGTGAAAGAGCGAATACGGAGGGTCCAGTTGCATGTGGGGCTGCATAAAGGCTCCCCTGGGGAGTTCACTTGTACCCAAAGCCTTCCTTTGGGGGCACTTCTGGATGGGTGAATGGGGCTTGAAACGCATTTTCTGGAGCCCGAGTTTTCAGTCTTCTGCCATGGTGGCTAGGGGTATATTTAGGGTTGCTCGTAAACAGTGAACAAGGAGGGTCCAGTTGCATGTGGGGCTGCGTAAAGGCTCCCCTGGGGAGTTCAGATGTACCCAAAGCCTTCCTCTGGGGGCACTTTTGGATGGGCGAATGGGGCTTGTAACACATTTTCTGTGGCTCGAGCTTTCAGTCGACTGCCAGGCGTGCTAGGGCTATATTTAGGCTTGCGGTGAAAGAGTGAACCCGGAGGGTCCAGTTGCATGTGGGGCTGCATAAAGGCTCCCCTGGGGAGTTCACTTGTACCCAAAGCCTTCCTTTGGGGGCACTTCTGGATGGGTGAATGGGGCTTGAAACGCATTTTCTGGAGCCCGAGTTTTCAGTCTTCTGCCATGGTGGCTAGGGGTATATTTAGGGTTGCTCGTAAACAGTGAACAAGGAGGGTCCAGTTGTGTATGGGCCTGCATAAAGGCTCCCCTGGGGAGTTCAGTTGTACCCAAAGCCTTCCTCTGGGGGCACTTTTGGATGGTCGAATGGGGCTTGTAGCACGTTTTCTGGGGCCCGATTTTTCAGTCGTCTGCCATGCGGGCCAGGGCTATATTTAGGGTTGCTGTGAAAGAGCGAATACGGAGGGTCGAGTTGCATGTGGGGCTGCATAAAGGCTCCCCTGGGGAGTTCACTTGTACCCAAAGCCTTCCTTTGGGGGCACTTCTGGATGGGCGAAAGGGGCTTGAAACGCTTTTTCTGTGGCCCGAGTTTTCAGTCTTCTGCCATGCTGGCTAGGGTTATATTTAGGGTTGCTGTAAAGAGCGAACACGGAGGGTCCAGTTGCATGTGGGGCTGCGTAAAGGCTCCCCTGGGGAGTTCAGATGTACCCAAAGCCTTCCTTTGGGGGCACTTTTGGATGGGCGAATGGGGCTCGTAACACATTTTCTGTGGCCCGAGCTTTCAGTCGACTGCCAGGCGTGCTAGGGCTATATTTAGGCTTGCGGTGAAAGAGTGAACCCGGAGGGTCCAGTTGCATGTGGGGCTGCATAAAGGCTCCCCTGGGGAGTTCAGTTGTACCCAAAGCCTTCCTTTGGGGGCACTTCTGGATGGGCGAATTAGGCTTTAAACGCATTTTCTGGGGCCCGAGTTTTCAGTCGTCTGCCATGCGGGCCAGGGCTATATTTAGGGTTGCTGTGAAAGAGTGAACCCAGAGGGTCCAGTTTCATGTGAGGCTGCATAAAGGCTCCCCTGGGGAGTTCAGTTGTACCCAAAGCCTTCCTCTGGGGGCACTTTTGGATGGGCGAATTAGGCTTTTAACAGTTTTTCTGTGGCCCAAAGTTTCAGTTTTCTACCATGCTGGCTAGTGTTATATTTAGGGTTGCTTGTAAACAGCGAACACGGGGGGTCCAGTTGCGTATGGGCCTGCATAAAGGCTCCCCTGGGGAGTTCAGTTGTACCCAAAGCCTTCCTCTGGGGGCACTTTTGGATGGTCGAATGGGGCTTGTAGCACGTTTTCTGGGGCCCGATTTTTCAGTCGTCTGCCATGCGGGCCAGGGCTATATTTAGGGTTGCTGTGAAAGAGCGAATACGGAGGGTCGAGTTGCATGTGGGGCTGCATAAAGGCTCCCCTGGGGAGTTCACTTGTACCCAAAGCCTTCCTTTGGGGGCACTTCTGGATGGGCGAAAGGGGCTTGAAACGCTTTTTCTGTGGCCCGAGTTTTCAGTCTTCTGCCATGCTGGCTAGGGTTATATTTAGGGTTGCTGTAAAGAGCGAACACGGAGGGTCCAGTTGCATGTGGGGCTGCGTAAAGGCTCCCCTGGGGAGTTCAGATGTACCCAAAGCCTTCCTTTGGGGGCACTTTTGGATGGGCGAATGGGGCTCGTAACACATTTTCTGTGGCCCGAGCTTTCAGTCGACTGCCAGGCGTGCTAGGGCTATATTTAGGCTTGCGGTGAAAGAGTGAACCCGGAGGGTCCAGTTGCATGTGGGGCTGCATAAAGGCTCCCCTGGGGAGTTCAGTTGTACCCAAAGCCTTCCTTTGGGGGCACTTCTGGATGGGCGAATGGGGCTTGAAACGCATTTTCTGGAGCCCGAGTTTTCAGTCTTCTGCCATGGTGGCTAGGGGTATATTTAGGGTTGCTCGTAAACAGTGAACAAGGAGGGTCCAGTTGCATGTGGGGCTGCGTAAAGGCTCCCCTGGGGAGTTCACTTGTACCCAAAGCCTTCCTCTGGGGGCACTTTTGGATGGGCGAATTAGGTTTTAAACGCGTTTTCTGGGGCCCGAGTTTTCAGTCGACTGCCAGGCGGGCCAGGGCTATATTTAGGGTTGCTGTGAAAGAGCGAATACGGAGGGTCCAGTTGCATGTGGGGCTGCGTTAAGGCTCCCCTGGGGAGTTCAGTTGTACCCAAAGCCTTCCTCTGGGGGCACTTTTGGATGGGCGAATTAGGCTTTTAACAGTTTTTCTGTGGCCCAAAGTTTCAGTTTTCTACCATGCTGGCTAGTGTTATATTTAGGGTTGCTTGTAAACAGCGAACACGGGGGGTCCAGTTGCGTATGGGCCTGCATAAAGGCTCCCCTGGGGAGTTCAGTTGTACCCAAAGCCTTCCTTTGGGGGCACTTTTGGATGGTCGAATGGGGCTTGTAGCACGTTTTCTGGGCCCGATTTTTCAGTCGTCTGCCATGCGGGCCAGGGCTATATTTAGGGTTGCTGTGAAAGAGCGAATACGGAGGGTCGAGTTGCATGTGGGGCTGCATAAAGGCTCCCCTGGGGAGTTCACTTGTACCCAAAGCCTTCCTTTGGGGGCACTTCTGGATGGGCGAAAGGGGCTTGAAACGCTTTTTCTGTGGCCCGAGTTTACAGTCTTCTGCCATGCTGGCTAGGGTTATATTTAGGGTTGCTGTAAAGAGCGAACACGGAGGGTCCAGTTGCATGTGGGGCTGCGTAAAGGCTCCCCTGGGGAGTTCAGATGTACCCAAAGCCTTCCTTTGGGGGCACTTTTGGATGGGCGAATGGGGCTCGTAACACATTTTCTGTGGCCCGAGCTTTCAGTCGACTGCCAGGCGTGCTAGGGCTATATTTAGGCTTGCGGTGAAAGAGTGAACCCGGAGGGTCCAGTTGCATGTGGGGCTGCATAAAGGCTCCCCTGGGGAGTTCACTTGTACCCAAAGCCTTCCTTTGGGGGCACTTCTGGATGGGCGAATGGGGCTTGAAACGCATTTTCTGGAGCCCGAGTTTTCACTCTTCAGCCATGGTGGCTAGGGGTATATTTAGGGTTGCTCGTAAACAGTGAACAAGGAGGGTCCAGTTGCATGTGGGGCTGCGTAAAGGCTCCCCTGGGGAGTTCACTTGTACCCAAAGCCTTCCTCTGGGGGCACTTTTGGATGGGCGAATTAGGCTTTAAACGCATTTTCTGGGGCCCGAGTTTTCAGTCGTCTGCCATGCGGGCCAGGGCTATATTTAGGGTTGCTGTGAAAGAGTGAACCCAGAGGGTCCAGTTTCATGTGAGGCTGCATAAAGGCTCCCCTGGGGAGTTCAGTTGTACCCAAAGCCTTCCTCTGGGGGCACTTTTGGATGGGCGAATTAGGCTTTTAACAGTTTTTCTGTGGCCCAAAGTTTCAGTTTTCTACCATGCTGGCTAGTGTTATATTTAGGGTTGCTTGTAAACAGCGAACACGGGGGGTCCAGTTGTGTATGGGCCTGCATAAAGGCTCCCCTGGGGAGTTCAGTTGTACCCAAAGCCTTCCTCTGGGGGCACTTTTGGATGGTCGAATGGGGCTTGTAGCACGTTTTCTGGGGCCCGATTTTTCAGTCGTCTGCCATGCGGGCCAGGGCTATATTTAGGGTTGCTGTGAAAGAGCGAATACGGAGGGTCGAGTTGCATGTGGGGCTGCATAAAGGCTCCCCTGGGGAGTTAACTTGTACCCAAAGCCTTCCTTTGGGGGCACTTCTGGATGAGCGAAAGGGGCTTGAAACGCTTTTTCTGTGGCCCGAGTTTTCAGTCTTCTGCCATGCTGGCTAGGGTTATATTTAGGGTTGCTGTAAAGAGCGAACACGGAGGGTCCAGTTGCATGTGGGGCTGCGTAAAGGCTCCCCTGGGGAGTTCAGATGTACCCAAAGCCTTCCTTTGGGGGCACTTTTGGATGGGCGAATGGGGCTCGTAACACATTTTCTGTGGCCCGAGCTTTCAGTCGACTGCCAGGCGTGCTAGGGCTATATTTAGGCTTGCGGTGAAAGAGTGAACCCGGAGGGTCCAGTTGCATGTGGGGCTGCATAAAGGCTCCCCTGGGGAGTTCAGTTGTACCCAAAGCCTTCCTTTGGGGGCACTTCTGGATGGGCGAATGGGGCTTGAAACGCATTTTCTGGAGCCCGAGTTTTCAGTCTTCTGCCATGGTGGCTAGGGGTATATTTAGGGTTGCTCGTAAACAGTGAACAAGGAGGGTCCAGTTGCATGTGGGGCTGCGTAAAGGCTCCCCTGGGGAGTTCACTTGTACCCAAAGCCTTCCTCTGGGGGCACTTTTGGATGGGCGAATTAGGCTTTAAACGCATTTTCTGGGGCCCGAGTTTTCAGTCGTCTGCCATGCGGGCCAGGGCTATATTTAGGGTTGCTGTGAAAGAGTGAACCCAGAGGGTCCAGTTTCATGTGAGGCTGCATAAAGGCTCCCCTGGGGAGTTCACTTGTACCCAAAGCCTTCCTCTGGGGGCACTTTTGGATGGGCGAATTAGGCTTTTAACAGTTTTTCTGTGGCCCAAAGTTTCAGTTTTCTACCATGCTGGCTAGTGTTATATTTAGGGTTGCTTGTAAACAGCGAACACGGGGGGTCCAGTTGTGTATGGGCCTGCATAAAGGCTCCCCTGGGGAGTTCAGTTGTACCCAAAGCCTTCCTCTGGGGGCACTTTTGGATGGTCGAATGGGGCTTGTAGCACGTTTTCTGGGGCCCGATTTTTCAGTCGTCTGCCATGCGGGCCAGGGCTATATTTAGGGTTGCTGTGAAAGAGCGAATACGGAGGGTCGAGTTGCATGTGGGGCTGCATAAAGGCTCCCCTGGGGAGTTCACTTGTACCCAAAGCCTTCCTTTGGGGGCACTTCTGGATGGGCGAAAGGGGCTTGAAACGCTTTTTCTGTGGCCCGAGTTTTCAGTCTTCTGCCATGCTGGCTAGGGTTATATTTAGGGTTGCTGTAAAGAGCGAACACGGAGGGTCCAGTTGCATGTGGGGCTGCGTAAAGGCTCCCCTGGGGAGTTCAGATGTACCCAAAGCCTTCCTTTGGGGGCACTTTTGGATGGGCGAATGGGGCTCGTAACACATTTTCTGTGGCCCGAGCTTTCAGTCGACTGCCAGGCGTGCTAGGGCTATATTTAGGCTTGCGGTGAAAGAGTGAACCCGGAGGGTCCAGTTGCATGTGGGGCTGCATAAAGGCTCCCCTGGGGAGTTCAGTTGTACCCAAAGCCTTCCTTTGGGGGCACTTCTGGATGGGCGAATGGGGCTTGAAATGCATTTTCTGGAGCCCGAGTTTTCAGTCTTCTGCCATGGTGGCTAGGGGTATATTTAGGGTTGCTCGTAAACAGTGAACAAGGAGGGTCCAGTTGCATGTGGGGCTGCGTAAAGGCTCCCCTGGGGAGTTCACTTGTACCCAAAGCCTTCCTCTGGGGGCACTTTTGGATGGGCGAATTAGGTTTTAAACGCGTTTTCTGGGGCCCGAGTTTTCAGTCGACTGCCAGGCGGGCCAGGGCTATATTTAGGGTTGCTGTGAAAGAGCGAATACGGAGGGTCCAGTTGCATGTGGGGCTGCGTTAAGGCTCCCCTGGGGAGTTCAGTTGTACCCAAAGCCTTCCTCTGGGGGCACTTTTGGATGGGCGAATTAGGCTTTTAACAGTTTTTCTGTGGCCCAAAGTTTCAGTTTTCTACCATGCTGGCTAGTGTTATATTTAGGGTTGCTTGTAAACAGCGAACACGGGGGGTCCAGTTGCGTATGGGCCTGCATAAAGGCTCCCCTGGGGAGTTCAGTTGTACCCAAAGCCTTCCTTTGGGGGCACTTTTGGATGGTCGAATGGGGCTTGTAGCACGTTTTCTGGGCCCGATTTTTCAGTCGTCTGCCATGCGGGCCAGGGCTATATTTAGGGTTGCTGTGAAAGAGCGAATACGGAGGGTCCAGTTGCATGTGGGGCTGCATAAAGGCTCCCCTGGGGAGTTCACTTGTACCCAAAGCCTTCCTTTGGGGGCACTTCTGGATGGGCGAAAGGGGCTTGAAACGCTTTTTCTGTGGCCCGAGTTTACAGTCTTCTGCCATGCTGGCTAGGGGTATATTTAGGGTTGCTCGTAAACAGTGAACAAGGAGGGTCCAGTTGCATGTGGGGCTGCGTAAAGGCTCCCCTGGGGAGTTCAGATGTACCCAAAGCCTTCCTCTGGGGGCACTTTTGGATGGGCGAATGGGGCTCGTAACACATTTTCTGTGGCCCGAGCTTTCAGTCGACTGCCAGGCGTGCTAGGGCTATATTTAGGCTTGCGGTGAAAGAGTGAACCCGGAGGGTCCAGTTGCATGTGGGGCTGCATAAAGGCTCCCCTGGGGAGTTCAGTTGTACCCAAAGCCTTCCTTTGGGGGCACTTCTGGATGGGCGAATGGGGCTTGAAACGCATTTTCTGGAGCCCGAGTTTTCACTCTTCAGCCATGGTGGCTAGGGGTATATTTAGGGTTGCTCGTAAACAGTGAACAAGGAGGGTCCAGTTGCATGTGGGGCTGCGTAAAGGCTCCCCTGGGGAGTTCACTTGTACCCAAAGCCTTCCTCTGGGGGCACTTTTGGATGGGCAAATTAGGCTTTAAACGCGTTTTCTGGGGCCCGAGTTTTCAGTCGACTGCCAGGCGGGCCAGGGCTATATTTAGGGTTCCTGTGAAAGAGCGAATACGGAGGGTCCAGTTGCATGTGGGGCTGCGTTAAGGCTCCCCTGGGGAGTTCAGTTGTACCCAAAGCCTTCCTCTGGGGGCACTTTTGGATGGGCGAATTAGGCTTTTAACGCATTTTCTGGGGCCCGAGTTTTCAGTCGACTGCCAGGCGGGCCAGGGCTATATTTAGGGTTGCTGTGAAAGAGTGAACCTGGAGGGTCCAGTTGCATGTGGGGCTGCATAAAGGCTCCCCTGGGGAGTTCAGTTGTACCCAAAGCCTTCCTTTGGGGCACTTCTGGATGGGCGAATGGGGCTTGAAACGCATTTTCTGGAGCCCGAGTTTTCAGTCTTCTGCCATGGTGGCTAGGGGTATATTTAGGGTTGCTCGTAAACAGTGAACAAGGAGGGTCCAGTTGCATGTGGGGCTGCGTAAAGGCTCCCCTGGGGAGTTCACTTGTACCCAAAGCCTTCCTCTGGGGGCACTTTTGGATGGGCGAATTAGGCTTTAAACGCGTTTTCTGGGGCCCGAGTTTTCAGTCGACTGCCAGGCGGGCCAAGGCTATATTTAGGGTTGCTGTGAAAGAGCGAATACGGAGGGTCCAGTTGCATGTGGGGCTGCGTTAAGGCTCCCCTGAGGAGTTCAGTTGTACCCAAAGCCTTCCTCTGGGGCACTTTTGGATGGGCGAATTAGGCTTTTAACAGTTTTTCTGTGGCCCAAAGTTTCAGTTTTCTACCATGCTGGCTAGTGTTATATTTAGGGTTGCTTGTAAACAGCGAACACGGGGGGTCCAGTTGCGTATGGGCCTGCATAAAGGCTCCCCTGGGGAGTTCAGTTGTACCCAAAGCCTTCCTTTGGGGGCACTTTTGGATGGTCGAATGGGGCTTGTAGCACGTTTTCTGGGCCCGATTTTTCAGTCGTCTGCCATGCGGGCCAGGGCTATATTTAGGGTTGCTGTGAAAGAGCGAATACGGAGGGTCCAGTTGCATGTGGGGCTGCATAAAGGCTCCCCTGGGGAGTTCACTTGTACCCAAAGCCTTCCTTTGGGGGCACTTCTGGATGGGCGAAAGGGGCTTGAAACGCTTTATCTGTGGCCCGAGTTTTCAGTCTTCTGCCATGCTGGCTAGGGTTATATTTAGGGTTGCTGTAAAGAGCGAACACGGAGGGTCCAGTTGCATGTGGGGCTGCGTAAAGGCTCCCCTGGGGAGTTCAGATGTACCCAAAGCCTTCCTTTGGGGGCACTTTTGGATGGGCGAATGGGGCTCGTAACACATTTTCTGTGGCCCGAGCTTTCAGTCGACTGCCAGGCGTGCTAGGGCTATATTTAGGCTTGCGGTGAAAGAGTGAACCCGGAGGGTCCAGTTGCATGTGGGGCTGCATAAAGGCTCCCCTGGGGAGTTCAGTTGTACCCAAAGCCTTCCTTTGGGGGCACTTCTGGATGGGCGAATGGGGCTTGAAACGCATTTTCTGGAGCCCGAGTTTTCACCCTTCAGCCATGGTGGCTAGGGGTATATTTAGGGTTGCTCGTAAACAGTGAACAAGGAGGGTCCAGTTGCATGTGGGGCTGCGTAAAGGCTCCCCTGGGGAGTTCACTTGTACCCAAAGCCTTCCTCTGGGGGCACTTTTGGATGGGCGAATTAGGCTTTAAACGCGTTTTCTGGGGCCCGAGTTTTCAGTCGACTGCCAGGCGGGCCAGGGCTATATTTAGGGTTCCTGTGAAAGAGCGAATACGGAGGGTCCAGTTGCATGTGGGGCTGCGTTAAGGCTCCCCTGGGGAGTTCAGTTGTACCCAAAGCCTTCCTCTGGGGGCACTTTTGGATGGGCGAATTAGGCTTTTAACGCATTTTCTGGGGCCCGAGTTTTCAGTCGACTGCCAGGCGGGCCAGGGCTATATTTAGGGTTGCTGTGAAAGAGTGAACCCGGAGGGTCCAGTTGCATGTGGGGCTGCATAAAGGCTCCCCTGGGGAGTTCACTTGTACCCAAAGCCTTCCTTTGGGGGCACTTCTGGATGGGTGAATGGGGCTTGAAACGCTTTTTCTGTGGCCCGAGTTTTCAGTTTTCTGCCATGCTGGCTAGGGTTATATTTAGGGTTGCTTGTAAACAGCGAACACGGGGGGTCCTGTTGCGTATGGGCCTGCATAAAGGCTCCCCTGGGGAGTAAACTTGTACCCAAAGCCTTCCTTTGGGGGCACTTTTGGATGGTCGAATGGGGCTTGTAGCACGTTTTCTGGGGCCCGATTTTTCAGTCGTCTGCCATGCGGGCCAGGGTTATATTTAGGGTTGCTGTGAAAGAGCGAATACGGAGGGTCCAGTTGCATGTGGGGCTGCATAAAGGCTCCCCTGGGGAGTCCAGTTGTACCCAAAGCCTTCCTTTGGGGGCACTTCTGGATGATCCAAGGGGAATCGCAATGCGTTTTCTGAGGCCCGCTTTTTCAGTCTTCTCCCATTGCGCCGAGGGCTATATTTAGGCTTGCGGTGAAAGAGTGAACCCGGAGGGTCCAGTTGCATGTGGGGCTGCATAAAGGCTCCCCTGGGGAGTTCAGTTGTACCCAAAGCCTTCCTTTGGGGGCACTTCTGGATGGGCGAATGGGGCTTGAAACGCATTTTCTGGAGCCCGAGTTTTCACTCTTCAGCCATGGTGGCTAGGGGTATATTTAGGGTTGCTCCTAAACAGTGAACAAGGAGGGTCCAGTTGCATGTGGGGCTGCGTAAAGGCTCCCCTGGGGAGTTCACTTGTACCCAAAGCCTTCCTCTGGGGGCACTTTTGGATGGGCGAATTAGGCTTTAAACGCGTTTTCTGGGGCCCGAGTTTTCAGTCGACTGCCAGGCGGGCCAGGGCTATATTTAGGGTTCCTGTGAAAGAGCGAATACGGAGGGTCCAGTTGCATGTGGGGCTGCGTTAAGGCTCCCCTGGGGAGTTCAGTTGTACCCAAAGCCTTCCTCTGGGGGCACTTTTGGATGGGCGAATTAGGCTTTTAACGCATTTTCTGGGGCCCGAGTTTTCAGTGTTCTGCCATGCTGGCTAGGGCTATATTTAGGGTTGCTGTGAAAGAGTGAACCCGGAGGGTCCAGTTGCATGTGGGGCTGCATAAAGGCTCCCCTGGGGAGTTCAGTTGTACCCAAAGCCTTCCTTTGGGGGCACTTCTGGATGGGTGAATGGGGCTTTAAACGCTTTTTCTGTGGCCCGAGTTTTCAGTTTTCTGCCATGCTGGCTAGGGTTATATTTAGGGTTGCTTGTAAACAGCGAACACGGGGAGTCCAGTTGCGTATGGGCCTGCATAAAGGCTCCCCTGGGGAGAAAACTTGTACCCAAAGCCTTCCTTTGGGGGCACTTTTGGATGGTCGAATGGGGCTTGTAGCACGTTTTCTGGGGCCCGATTTTTCAGTCGTCTGCCATGCGGGCCAGGGTTATATTTAGGGTTGCTGTGAAAGAGCGAATACGGAGGGTCCAGTTGCATGTGGGGCTGCATAAAGGCTCCCCTGGGGAGTTCACTTGTACCCAAAGCCTTCCTTTGGGGGCACTTCTGGATGGCCGAAAGGGGCTTGAAACGCTTTTTCTGTGGCCCGAGTTTTCAGTCTTCTGCCATGCTGGCTAGGGTTATATTTAGGGTTGCTGTAAAGAGCAAACACGGAGGGTCCAGTTGCATGTGGGGCTGTGTAAAGGCTCCCCTGGGCAGTTCAGTTGTACCCAAAGCCTTCCTTTGGGGGCACTTTTGGATGGTCGAATGGGGCTTGTAGCACGTTTTCTGGGGCCCGATTTTTCAGTCGTCTGCCATGCGGGCCAGGGCTATATTTAGGGTTGCTGTGAAAGAGCGAATACGGAGGGTCCAGTTGCATGTGGGGCTGCATAAAGGCTCCCCTGGGGAGTTCACTTGTACCCAAAGCCTTCCTTTGGGGGCACTTCTGGATGGGCGAAAGGGGCTTGAAACGCTTTTTCTGTGGCCCGAGTTTACAGTCTTCTGCCATGCTGGCTAGGGTTATATTTAGGGTTGCTGTAAAGAGCGAACACGGAGGGTCCAGTTGCATGTGGGGCTGCGTAAAGGCTCCCCTGGGGAGTTCAGATGTACCTAAAGCCTTCCTTTGGGGGCACTTTTGGATGGGCGAATGGGGCTCGTAACACATTTTCTGTGGCCCGAGCTTTCAGTCGACTGCCAGGCGTGCTAGGGCTATATTTAGGCTTGCGGTGAAAGAGTGAACCCGGAGGGTCCAGTTGCATGTGGGGCTGCATAAAGGCTCCCCTGGGGAGTTCAGTTGTACCCAAAGCCTTCCTTTGGGGGCACTTCTGGATGGGCGAATTAGGCTTTAAACGCATTTTCTGGAGCCCGAGTTTTCACTCTTCAGCCATGGTGGCTAGGGGTATATTTAGGGTTGCTCGTAAACAGTGAACAAGGAGGGTCCAGTTGCATGTGGGGCTGCGTAAAGGCTCCCCTGGGGAGTTCACTTGTACCCAAAGCCTTCCTCTGGGGGCACTTTTGGATGGGCGAATTAGGCTTTAAAAGCGTTTTCTGGGGCCCGAGTTTTCAGTCGACTGCCAGGCGGGCCAGGGCTATATTTAGGGTTCCTGTGAAAGAGCGAATACGGAGGGTCCAGTTGCATGTGGGGCTGCATAAAGGCTCCCCTGGGGAGTTCAGTTGTACCCAAAGCCTTCCTCTGGGGGCACTTTTGGATGGGCGAATTAGGCTTTTAACGCATTTTCTGGGGCCCGAGTTTTCAGTCGACTGCCAGGCGGGCCAGGGCTATATTTAGGGTTGCTGTGAAAGAGTGAACCCGGAGGGTCCAGTTGCATGTGGGGCTGCATAAAGGCTCCCCTGGGGAGTTCACTTGTACCCAAAGCCTTCCTTTGGGGGCACTTCTGGATGGGTGAATGGGGCTTGAAACGCTTTTTCTGTGGCCCGAGTTTTCAGTTTTCTGCCATGCTGGCTAGGGTTATATTTAGGGTTGCTTGTAAACAGCGAACACGGGGGGTCCAGTTGCGTATGGGCCTGCATAAAGGCTCCCCTGTGGAGTTCAGTTGTACCCAAAGCCTTCCTTTGGGGGCACTTTTGGATGGTCGAATGGGGCTTGTAGCACGTTTTCTGGGGCCCGATTTTTCAGTCGTCTGCCATGCGGGCCAGGGTTATATTTAGGGTTGCTGTAAAGAGCGAATACGGAGGGTCCAGTTGCATGTGGGGCTGCATAAAGGCTCCCCTGGGGAGTTCACTTGTACCCAAAGCCTTCCTTTGGGGGCACTTCTGGATGGGCGAAAGGGGCTTGAAACGCTTTTTCTGTGGCCCGAGTTTTCAGTCTTCTGCCATGCTGGCTAGGGTTATATTTAGGGTTGCTGTAAAGAGCAAACACGGAGGGTCCAGTTGCATGTGGGGCTGCGTAAAGGCTCCCCTGGGGAGTTCAGATGTACCCAAAGCCTTCCTTTGGAGGCACTTTTAGATGGGCGAATGGGGCTCGTAACACATTTTCTGTGGCCCGAGCTTTCAGTCGACTACCAGGCGTGCTAGGGATATATTTAGGCTTGCGGTGAAAGAGTGAACCCGGAGGGTCCAGTTGCATGTGGGGCTGCATAAAGGCTCCCCTGGGGAGTTCAGTTGTACCCAAAGCCTTCCTTTGGGGGCACTTCTGGATGGGCGAAAGGGGCTTGAAACGCATTTTCTGGAGCCCGAGTTTTCAGTCTTCTGCCATGGTGGCTAGGGGTATATTTAGGGTTGCTCGTAAACAGTGAACAAGGAGGGTCCAGTTGCATGTGGGGCTGCGTAAAGGCTCCCCTGGGGAGTTCACTTGTACCCAAAGCCTTCCACTGGGGGCACTTTTGGATGGGCGAATTAGGCTTTTAACGCATTTTCTGGGGCCCGAGTTTTAAGTCGACTGCCAGGCGGGCCAGGGCTATATTTAGGGTTGCTGTGAAAGAGCGAATACGGAGGGTCCAGTTGCATGTGGGGCTGCGTTAAGGCTCCCCTGGGGAGTTCAGTTGTACCCAAAGCCTTCCTCTGGGGGCACTTTTGGATGGGCGAATTAGGCTTTTAACGCATTTTCTGGGGCCCGAGTTTTCAGTCGACTGCCAGGCGGGCCAGGGCTATATTTAGGGTTGCTGTGAAAGAGCGAATACGGAGGGTCCAGTTGCATGTGGGGCTGCGTTAAAGCTTCCCTGGGGAGTTCAGTTGTACCCAAAGCCTTCCTCTGGGGGCACTTTTGGATGGGCGAATTAGGCTTTTAACGCATTTTCTGGGGCCCGAGTTTTCAGTCGACTGCCAGGCGGGCCAGGGCTATATTTAGGGTTGCTGTGAAAGAGTGAACCCGGAGGGTCCAGTTGCATGTGGGGCTGCATAAAGGCTCCCCTGGGGAGTTCAGTTGTACCCAAAGCCTTCCTCTGGGGGCACTTTTGGATGGGCGAATTAGGCTTTTAACAGTTTTTCTGTGGCCCGAAGTTTCAGTTTTCTACCATGCTGGCTAGTGTTATATTTAGGGTTGCTTGTAAACAGCGAACACGGGGGGTCCAGTTGCGTATGGGCCTGCATAAAGGCTCCCCTGGGGAGTTCAGTTGTACCCAAAGCCTTCCTTTGGGGGCACTTTTAGATGGGCGAATGGGGCTCGTAACACATTTTCTGTGGCCCGAGCTTTCAGTCGACTGCCAGGCGTGCTAGGGCTATATTTAGGCTTGCGGTGAAAGAGTGAACCCGGAGGGTCCAGTTGCATGTGGGGCTGCATAAAGGCTCCCCTGGGGAGTTCAGTTGTACCCAAAGCCTTCCTTTGGGGGCACTTCTGGATGGGCGAATGGGGCTTGTAGCACTTTTTCTGGGGCCCGATTTTTCAGTCGTCTGCCATGCTGGCTAGGGTTATATTTAGGGTTGCTGTAAAGAGCGAACACGGAGGGTCCAGTTGCATGTGGGGCTGCGTAAAGACTCCCCTGGGGAGTTCAGTTGTACCCAAAGCCTTCCTTTGGGGCACTTTTGGATGGGCGAATGGGGCTCGTAACACATTTTCTGTGGCCCGAGCTTTCAGTCGACTGCCAGGCGTGCTAGGGCTATATTTAGGCTTGCGGTGAAAGAGTGAACCCGGAGGGTCCAGTTGCATGTGGGGCTGCATAAAGGCTCCCCTGGGGAGTTCAGTTGTACCCAAAGCCTTCCTTTGGGGGCACTTCTGGATGGGCGAATGGGGCTTGAAACGCATTTTCTGGAGCCCGAGTTTTCAGTCTTCTGCCATGGTGGCTAGGGGTATATTTAGGGTTGCTCGTAAACAGTGAACAAGGAGGGTCCAGTTGCATGTGGGGCTGCGTAAAGGCTCCCCTGGGGAGTTCACTTGTACCCAAAGCCTTCCTCTGGGGGCACTTCTGGATGGGCAAATTAGGCTTTAAACGCGTTTTCTGGGGCCCGAGTTTTCAGTCGACTGCCAGGCGGGCCAGAGCTATATTTAGGGTTGCTGTGAAAGAGCGAATACGGAGGGTCCAGTTGCATGTGGGGCTGCATAAAGGCTCCCCTGGGGAGTTCACTTGTACCCAAAGCCTTCCTTTGGGGGCACTTCTGGATGGGCGAAAGGGGCTTGAAACGCTTTTTCTGTGGCCCGAGTTTTCAGTCTTCTGCCATGCTGGCTAGGGTTATATTTAGGGTTGCTGTAAAGAGCGAACACGGAGGGTCCAGTTGCATGTGGGGCTGCGTAAAGGCTCCCCTGGGGAGTTCAGTTGTACCCAAAGCCTTCCTTTGGGGCACTTTTGGATGGGCGAATGGGGCTCGTAACACATTTTCTGTGGCCCGAGCTTTCAGTCGACTGCCAGGCGTGCTAGGGCTATATTTAGGCTTGCGGTGAAAGAGTGAACCCGGAGGGTCCAGTTGCATGTGGGGCTGCATAAAGGCTCCCCTGGGGAGTTCAGTTGTACCCAAAGCCTTCCTCTGGGGGCACTTTTGGATGGGCGAATTAGTCTTTTAACGCATTTTCTGGGGCCCGAGTTTTCAGTCGACTGCCAGGCGGGCCAGGGCTATATTTAGGGTTACTGTGAAAGAGTGAACCCGGAGGGTCCAGTTGCATGTGGGGCTGCGTAAAGGCTGCCCTGCGGAGTTCACTTGTACCCAAAGCCTTCCTTTGGGGGCACTTCTGGATGGGCGAATGGGGCTTGAAACGCATTTTCTGGAGCCCGAGTTTTCAGTCTTCTGCCATGGTGGCTAGGGGTATATTTAGGGTTGCTCGTAAACAGTGAACAAGGAGGGTCCAGTTGCATGTGGGGCTGCGTAAAGGCTCCCCTGGGGAGTTCACTTTTACCCAAAGCCTTCCTCTGGGGGCACTTTTGGATGGGCGAATTAGGCTTTTAACGCATTTTCTGGGGCCCGAGTTTTCAGTCGACTGCCAGGCGGGCCAGGGCTATATTTAGGGTTGCTGTGAAAGAGTGAACCCAGAGGGTCCAGTTGCATGTGGGGCTGCATAAAGGCTCCCCTGGGGAGTTCAGTTGTACCCAAAGCCTTCCTTTGGGGGCACTTTTGGATGGTCGAATGGGGCTTGAAACGCCTTTTCTGGAGCCCGAGTTTTCAGTCTTCTGCCATGGTGGCTAGGGGTATATTTTAGGGTTGCTCGTAAACAGTGAACAAGGAGGGTCCAGTTGCATGTGGGGCTGCGTAAAGGCTCCCCTGGGGAGTTCACTTGTACCCAAAGCCTTCCTCTGGGGGCACTTTTGGATGGGCGAATTAGGCTTTAAACGCGTTTTCTGGGGCCCGAGTTTTCAGTCGACTGCCAGGCGGGCCAGGGCTATATTTAGGGTTGCTGTAAAGAGCGAACACGGAGGGTCCAGTTGCATGTGGGGCTGCGTAAAGGATCCCCTGGGGAGTTCAGATGTACCCAAAGCCTTCCTTTGGGGCACTTTTGGATGGGCGAATGGGGCTCGTAACACATTTTCTGTGGCCCGAGCTTTCAGTCGACTGCCAGGCGTGCTAGGGCTATATTTAGGCTTGCGGTGAAAGAGTGAACCCGGAGGGTCCAGTTGCATGTGGGGCTGCATAAAGGCTCCCCTGGGGAGTTCACTTGTACCCAAAGCCTTCCTCTGGGGGCACTTTTGGATGGTCGAATTAGGCTTTTAACGCATTTTCTGGGGCCCGAGTTTTCAGTCGACTGCCAGGCGGGCCAGGGCTATATTTAGGGTTGCTGTGAAAGAGTGAACCCGGAGGGTCCAGTTGCATGTGGGGCTGCATAACGGCTCCCCTGGGGAGTTCACTTGTACCCAAAGCCTTCCTCTGGAGGCACTTTTGGATGGTCGAATGGGGCTTGTAGCACGTTTTCTGTGGCCCGAGTTTTCAGTCGTCTGCCATGCTGGCTAGGGTTATATTTAGGGTTGCTGTAAAGAGCGAACACGGAGGGTCCAGTTGCATGTGGGGCTGCGTAAAGGCTCCCCTGGGGAGTTCAGTTGTACCCAAAGCCTTCCTCTGGGGGCACTTTTGGATGGGCGAATGGGGCTTTTAACAGTTTTTCTGTGGCCCGAGCTTTCAGTTTTCTACCATGCTGGCTAGTGTTATATTTAGGGTTGCTTGTAAACAGCGAACACGGGGGGTCCAGTTGCGTATGGGCCTGCATAAAGGCTCCCCTGGGGAGTTCAGTTGTACCCAAAGCCTTCCTCTGGGGGCACTTTTGGATGGGCGAATGGGGCTCGTAACACATTTTCTGTGGCCCGAGTTTTCAGTGTTCTGCCATGCTGGCTAGGGCTATATTTAGGGTTGCTGTGAAAGAGTGAACCCGGAGGGTCCAGTTGCATGTGGGGCTGCATAAAGGCTCCCCTGGGGAGTTCACTTGTACCCAAAGCTTTCCTTTGGGGGCACTTCTGGATGGGCGAATGGGGCTTGAAACGCATTTTCTGGAGCCCGAGCTTTCACTCTTCAGCCATGGTGGCTAGGGGTATATTTAGGGTTGCTCGTAAACAGTGAACAAGGAGGGTCCAGTTGCATGTGGGGCTGCGTAAAGGCTGCCCTGCGGAGTTCAGTTGTACCCAAAGCCTTCCTCTGGGGGCACTTTTGGATGGGCGAATTAGGCTTTTAACGCATTTTCTGGGGCCCGAGTTTTCAGTCGACTGCCAGGCGGGCCAGGGCATTATTTAGGGTTGCTGTGAAAGAGTGAACCCAGAGGGTCCAGTTGCATGTGGGGCTGCATAAAGGCTCCCCTGGGGAGTTCAGTTGTACCCAAAGCCTTCCTTTGGGGGCACTTTTGGATGGGCGAATGGGGCTTGAAACGCATTTTCTGGAGCCCGAGTTTTCAGTCTTCTGCCATGGTGGCTAGGGGTATATTTTAGGGTTGCTCGTAAACAGTGAACAAGGAGGGTCCAGTTGCATGTGGGGCTGCGTAAAGGCTCCCCTGGGGAGTTCACTTGTACCCAAAGCCTTCCTCTGGGGGCACTTTTGGATGGGCGAATTAGGCTTTAAACGCGTTTTCTGGGGCCCGAGTTTTCAGTCGACTGCCAGGCGGGCCAGGGCTATATTTAGGGTTGCTGTAAAGAGCGAACACGGAGGGTCCAGTTGCATGTGGGGCTGCGTAAAGGATCCCCTGGGGAGTTCAGATGTACCCAAAGCCTTCCTTTGGGGCACTTTTGGATGGGCGAATGGGGCTCGTAACACATTTTCTGTGGCCCGAGCTTTCAGTCGACTGCCAGGCGTGCTAGGGCTATATTTAGGCTTGCGGTGAAAGAGTGAACCCGGAGGGTCCAGTTGCATGTGGGGCTGCATAAAGGCTCCCCTGGGGAGTTCACTTGTACCCAAAGCCTTCCTCTGGGGGCACTTTTGGATGGTCGAATTAGGCTTTTAACGCATTTTCTGGGGCCCGAGTTTTCAGTCGACTGCCAGGCGGGCCAGGGCTATATTTAGGGTTGCTGTGAAAGAGTGAACCCGGAGGGTCCAGTTGCATGTGGGGCTGCATAACGGCTCCCCTGGGGAGTTCACTTGTACCCAAAGCCTTCCTCTGGAGGCACTTTTGGATGGTCGAATGGGGCTTGTAGCACGTTTTCTGTGGCCCGAGTTTTCAGTCGTCTGCCATGCTGGCTAGGGTTATATTTAGGGTTGCTGTAAAGAGCGAACACGGAGGGTCCAGTTGCATGTGGGGCTGCGTAAAGGCTCCCCTGGGGAGTTCAGTTGTACCCAAAGCCTTCCTCTGGGGGCACTTTTGGATGGGCGAATGGGGCTTTTAACAGTTTTTCTGTGGCCCGAGCTTTCAGTTTTCTACCATGCTGGCTAGTGTTATATTTAGGGTTGCTTGTAAACAGCGAACACGGGGGGTCCAGTTGCGTATGGGCCTGCATAAAGGCTCCCCTGGGGAGTTCAGTTGTACCCAAAGCCTTCCTCTGGGGGCACTTTTGGATGGGCGAATGGGGCTCGTAACACATTTTCTGTGGCCCGAGTTTTCAGTGTTCTGCCATGCTGGCTAGGGCTATATTTAGGGTTGCTGTGAAAGAGTGAACCCGGAGGGTCCAGTTGCATGTGGGGCTGCATAAAGGCTCCCCTGGGGAGTTCACTTGTACCCAAAGCTTTCCTTTGGGGGCACTTCTGGATGGGCGAATGGGGCTTGAAACGCATTTTCTGGAGCCCGAGTTTTCACTCTTCAGCCATGGTGGCTAGGGGTATATTTACGGTTGCTCGTAAACAGTGAACAAGGAGGGTCCAGTTGCATGTGGGGCTGCGTAAAGGCTGCCCTGCGGAGTTCAGTTGTACCCAAAGCCTTCCTCTGGGGGCACTTTTGGATGGGCGAATTAGGCTTTTAACGCATTTTCTGGGGCCCGAGTTTTCAGTCGACTGCCAGGCGGGCCAGGGCATTATTTAGGGTTGCTGTGAAAGAGTGAACCCAGAGGGTCCAGTTGCATGTGGGGCTGCATAAAGGCTCCCCTGGGGAGTTCAGTTGTACCCAAAGCCTTCCTTTGGGGGCACTTTTGGATGGGCGAATGGGGCTTGAAACGCATTTTCTGGAGCCCGAGTTTTCACTCTTCTGCCATGGTGGCTAGGGGTATATTTAGGGTTGCTCGTAAACAGTGAACAAGGAGGGTCCAGTTGCATGTGGGGCTGCGTAAAGGCTCCCCTGGGGAGTTCACTTGTACCCAAAGCCTTCCTCTGGGGGCACTTTTGGATGGGCGAATTAGGCTTTAAACGCGTTTTCTGGGGCCCGAGTTTTCAGTCGACTGCCAGGCGGGCCAGGGCTATATTTAGGGTTGCTGTGAAAGAGTGAACCCGGAGGGTCCAGTTGCATGTGGGGCTGCATAAAGGCTCCCCTGGGGAGTTCAGTTGTACCCAAAGCCTTCCTTTGGGGGCACTTTTGGATGGTCGAATGGGGCTTGTAGCACTTTTTCTGGGGCCCGATTTTTCAGTCATCTGCCATGCGGGCCAGGGCTATATTTAGGGTTGCTGTGAAAGAGCGAATACGGAGGGTCCAGTTGCATGTGGGGCTGCATAAAGGCTCCCCTGGGGAGTTCAGTTGTACCCAAAGCCTTCCTTTGGGGGCACTTCTGGATGGGCGAAAGGGGCTTGAAACGCTTTTTCTGTGGCCCGAGTTTAGAGTTTTCTGCCATGCTGGCTAGGGTTATATTTAGGGTTGCTTGTAAACAGCGAACACGGGGGGTCCAGTTGCGTATGGGCCTGCATAAAGGCTCCCCTGGGGAGTTCAGTTGTACCCAAAGCCTTCCTTTGGGGGCACTTTTGGATGGTCGAATGGGGCTTGAAACGCTTTTTCTGTGGCCCGAGTTTTCAGTCTTCTGCCATGCTGGCTAGGGTTATATTTAGGGTTGCTGTAAAGAGCGAACACGGAGGGTCCAGTTGCATGTGGGGCTGCGTAAAGGCTCCCCTGGGGAGTTCAGATGTACCCAAAGCCTTCCTTTGGGGCACTTTTGGATGGGCGAATGGGGCTCGTAACACATTTTCTGTGGCCCGAGCTTTCAGTCGACTGCCAGGCGTGCTAGGGCTATATTTAGGCTTGCGGTGAAAGAGTGAACCCGGAGGGTCCAGTTGCATGTGGGGCTGCGTAAAGGCTCCCCTGGGGAGTTCAGTTGTACCCAAAGCCTTCCTCTGGGGGCACTTTTGGATGGGCGAATTAGTCTTTTAACGCATTTTCTGGGGCCCGAGTTTTCAGTCGACTGCCAGGCGGGCCAGGGCTATATTTAGGGTTGCTGTGAAAGAGTGAACCCGGAGGGTCCAGTTGCATGTGGGGCTGCATAAAGGCTCCCCTGGGGAGTTCAGTTGTACCCAAAGCCTTCCTTTGGGGGCACTTCTGGATGGGCGAATGGGGCTTGAAACGCATTTTCTGGAGCCCGAGTTTTCACTCTTCTGCCATGGTGGCTAGGGGTATATTTAGGGTTGCTCGTAAACAGTGAACAAGGAGGGTCCAGTTGCATGTGGGGCTGCGTAAAGGCTCCCCTGGGGAGTTCACTTGTACCCAAAGCCTTCCTTTGGGGGCACTTCTGGATGGGCGAAAGGGGCTTGAAACGCTTTTTCTGTGGCCCGAGTTTTCAGTCTTCTGCCATGCTGGCTAGGGTTATATTTAGGGTTGCTGTAAAGAGCGAACACGGAGGGTCCAGTTGCATGTGGGGCTGCGTAAAGGCTCCCCTGGGGAGTTCAGATGTACCCAAAGCCTTCCTTTGGGGCACTTTTGGATGGGCGAATGGGGCTCGTAACACATTTTCTGTGGCCCGAGCTTTCAGTCGACTGCCAGGTGTGCTAGGGCTATATTTAGGGTTGCGGTGAAAGAGTGAACCCGGAGGGTCCAGTTGCATGTGGGGCTGCATAAAGGCTCCCCTGGGGAGTTCAGTTGTACCCAAAGCCTTCCTCTGGGGGCACTTTTGGATGGGCGAATTAGTCTTTTAACGCATTTTCTGGGGCCCGAGTTTTCAGTCGACTACCAGGCGGGCCAGGGCTATATTTAGGGTTACTGTGAAAGAGTGAACCCGGAGGGTCCAGTTGCATGTGGGGCTGCATAAAGGCTCCCCCGGGGAGTTTACTTGTACCCAAAGCCTTCCTCTGGGGGCACTTTTGGATGGTCGAATGGGGCTTGTAGCACGTTTTCTGTGGCCCGAGTTTTCAGTCGTCTGCCATGCTGGCTAGGGTTATATTTAGGGTTGCTGTAAAGAGCGAACACGGAGGGTCCAGTTGCATGTGGGGCTGCGTAAAGGCTCCCCTGGGGAGTTCAGATGTACCCAAAGCCTTCCTTTGGAGGTACTTTTAGATGGGCGAATGGGGCTCGTAACACATTTTCTGTGGCCCGAGCTTTCAGTCGACTGCCAGGCGTGCTAGGGCTATATTTAGGCTTGCGGTGAAAGAGTGAACCCGGAGGGTCCAGTTGCATGTGGGGCTGCATAAAGGCTCCCCTGGGGAGTTCAGTTGTACCCAAAGCCTTCCTTTGGGGGCACTTCTGGATGGGCGAAAGGGGCTTGAAACGCATTTTCTGGAGCCCGAGTTTTCAGTTTTCTACCATGGTGGCTAGGGGTATATTTAGGGTTGCTCGTAAACAGTGAACAAGGAGGGTCCAGTTGCATGTGGGGCTGCGTAAAGTCTCCCCTGGGGAATTCACTTGTACCCAAAGCCTTCCTCTGGGGGCACTTTTGGATGGGCGAATTAGGCTTTTAATGCATTTTCTGGGGCCCGAGTTTTCAGTCGACTGCCAGGCGGGCCAGGGCTATATTTAGGGTTGCTGTGAAAGAGCGAATACGGAGGGTCCAGTTGCATGTGGGGCTGCGTTAAGGCTCCCCTGGGGAGTTCAGTTGTACCCAAAGCCTTCCTCTGGGGGCACTTTTGGATGGGCGAATTAGGCTTTTAACGCATTTTCTGGGGCCCGAGTTTTCAGTCGTCTGCCAGGCGGGCCAGGGCTATATTTAGGGTTGCTGTGAAAGAGCGAATACGGAGGGTCCAGTTGCATGTGGGGCTGCATAAAGGCTCCCCTGGGGAGTTCAGATGTACCCAAAGCCTTCCTTTGGGGCACTTTTGGATGGGCGAATGGGGCTCGTAACACATTTTCTGTGGCCCGAGCTTTCAGTCGACTGCCAGGCGTGCTAGGGCTATATTTAGGCTTGCGGTGAAAGAGTGAACCCGGAGGGTCCAGTTGCATGTGGGGCTGCATAAAGGCTCCCCTGGGGAGTTCACTTGTACCCAAAGCCTTCCTCTGGGGGCACTTTTGGATGGGCGAATTAGGCTTTTAAAGCATTTTCTGGGGTTCGAGTTTTCAGTCGACTGCCAGGCGGGCCAGGGCTATATTTAGGGTTGCTGTGAAAGAGTGAACCCGGAGGGTCCAGTTGCATGTGGGGCTGCATAAAGGCTCCCCTGGGGAGTTCACTTGTACCCAAAGCCTTCCTTTGGGGGCACTTCTGGATGGGCGAATGGGGCTTGTAGCACGTTTTCTGTGGCCCGAGTTTTCAGTCGTCTGCCATGCTGGCTAGGGTTATATTTAGGGTTGCTGTAAAGAGCGAACACGGGGGGTCCAGTTGCATGTGGGGCTGCGTAAAGGCTCCCCTGGGGAGTTCAGATGTACCCAAAGCCTTCCTTTGGAGGCACCTTTAGATGGGCGAATGGGGCTCGTAACACATTTTCTGTGGCCCGAGCTTTCAGTCGACTGCCAGGCGTGCTAGGGCTATATTTAGGCTTGTGGTGAAAGAGTGAACCCGGAGGGTCCAGTTGCATGTGGGGCTGCATAAAGGCTCCCCTGGGGAGTTCAGTTGTACCCAAAGCCTTCCTTTGGGGGCACTTCTGGATGGGTGAATGGGGCTTGAAACGCATTTTCTGGAGCCCGAGTTTTCAGTCTTCTGCCATGGTGGCTAGGGCTATATTTAGGCTTGCGGTGAAAGAGTGAACCCGGAGGGTCCAGTTGCATGTGGGGCTGCATAAAGGCTCCCCTGGGGAGTTCAGTTGTACCCAAAGCCTTCCTCTGGGGGCACTTTTGGATGGGCGAATTAGGCTTTTAACGCATTTTCTGGGGCCCGAGTTTTCAGTCGACTGCCAGGCGTGCTAGGGCTATATTTAGGCTTGCGGTGAAAGAGTGAACCCGGAGGGTCCAGTTGCATGTGGGGCTGCATAAAGGCTCCCCTGGGGAGTTCAGTTGTACCCAAAGCCTTCCTTTGGGGGCACTTCTGGATGGGCGAAAGGGGCTTGAAACGCATTTTCTGGAGCCCGAGTTTTCAGTTTTCTACCATGGTGGCTAGGGGTATATTTAGGGTTGCTCGTAAACAGTGAACAAGGAGGGTCCAGTTGCATGTGGGGCTGCGTAAAGGCTCCCCTGGGGAGTTCACTTGTACCCAAAGCCTTCCTCTGGGGGCACTTTTGGATGGGCGAATTAGGCTTTTAATGCATTTTCTGGGGCCCGAGTTTTCAGTCGACTGCCAGGCGGGCCAGGGCTATATTTAGGGTTGCTGTGAAAGAGCGAATACGGAGGGTCCAGTTGCATGTGGGGCTGCATAAAGGATCCCCTGGGGAGTTCAGATGTACCCAAAGCCTTCCTTTGGGGCACTTTTGGATGGGCGAATGGGGCTCGTAACACATTTTCTGTGGCCCGAGCTTTCAGTCGACTGCCAGGCGTGCTAGGGCTATATTTAGGCTTGCGGTGAAAGAGTGAACCCGGAGGGTCCAGTTGCATGTGGGGCTGCATAAAGGCTCCCCTGGGGAGTTTAGTTGTACCCAAAGCCTTCCTCTGGGGGCACTTTTGGATGGGCGAATTAGGCTTTTAAAGCATTTTCTGGGGCCCGAGTTTTCAGTCGACTGCCAGGCGGGCCAGGGCTATATTTAGGGTTGCTGTGAAAGAGTGAACCCGGAGGGTCCAGTTGCATGTGGGGCTGCATAAAGGCTCCCCTGGGGAGTTCACTTGTACCCAAAGCCTTCCTCTGGGGGCACTTTTGGATGGTCGAATGGGGCTTGTAGCACGTTTTCTGTGGCCCGAGTTTTCAATCGTCTGCCATGCTGGCTAGGGTTATATTTAGGGTTGCTGTAAAGAGCGAACACGGAGGGTCCAGTTGCATGTGGGGCTGCGTAAAGGCTCCCCTGGGGAGTTCAGATGTACCCAAAGCCTTCCTTTGGGGCACTTTTGGATGGGCGAATGGGGCTCGTAACACATTTTCTGTGGCCCGAGCTTTCAGTCGACTGCCAGGCGTGCTAGGGCTATATTTAGGCTTGCGGTGAAAGAGTGAACCCGGAGGGTCCAGTTGCATGTGGGGCTGCATAAAGGCTCCCCTGGGGAGTTCAGTTGTACCCAAAGCCTTCCTCTGGGGGCACTTTTGGATGGGCGAATTAGTCTTTTAACGCATTTTCTGGGGCCCGAGTTTTCAGTCGACTGCCAGGCGGGCCAGGGCTATATTTAGGGTTGCTGTGAAAGAGTGAACCCGGAGGGTCCAGTTGCATGTGGGGCTGCATAAAGGCTCCCCCGGGGAGTTCACTTGTACCCAAAGCCTTCCTCTGGGGGCACTTTTGGATGGTCGAATGGGGCTTGTAGCTCGTTTTCTGTGGCCCGAGTTTTCAGTCGTCTGCCATGCTGGCTAGGGTTATATTTAGGGTTGCTGTAAAGAGCGAACACGGAGGGTCCAGTTGCATGTGGGGCTGCGTAAAGGCTCCCCTGGGGAGTTCAGATGTACCCAAAGCCTTCATTTGGAGGCACTTTTAGATGGGCGAATGGGGCTCGTAACACATTTTCTGTGGCCCGAGCTTTCAGTCGACTGCCAGGCGTGCTAGGGCTATATTTAGGCTTGCGGTGAAAGAGTGAACCCGGAGGGTCCAGTTGCATGTTGGGCTGCATAAAGGCTCCCCTGGGGAGTTCAGTTGTACCCAAAGTCTTCCTTTGGGGGCACTTCTGGATGGGCGAAAGGGGCTTGAAACGCATTTTCTGGAGCCCGAGTTTTCAGTTTTCTACCATGCTGGCTAGGGCTATATTTAGGGTTGCTCGTAAACAGTGAACAAGGAGGGTCCAGTTGCATGTGGGGCTGCGTAAAGGCTCCCCTGGGGAGTTCACTTGTACCCAAAGCCTTCCTCTGGGGGCACTTTTGGATGGGCGAATTAGGCTTTTAATGCATTTTCTGGGGCCCGAGTTTTCAGTCGACTGCCAGGCGGGCCAGGGCTATATATAGGGTTGCTGTGAAAGAGCGAACACGGAGGGTCCAGTTGCATGTGGGGCTGCGTTAAGGCTCCCCTGGGGAGTTCAGTTGTACCCAAAGCCTTCCTCTGGGGGCACTTTTGGATGGGCGAATTAGGCTTTTAACGCATTTTCTGGGGCCAGAGTTTTCAGTCGACTGCCAGGCGGGCCAGGGCTATATTTAGGGTTGCTGTGAAAGAGTGAACCCGGAGGGTCCAGTTGCATGTGGGGCTGCATAAAGGCTCCCCTGGGGAGTTCAGTTGTACCCAAAGACTTCCTCTGGGGGCACTTTTGGATGGGCGAATTAGGCTTTTAACAGTTTTTCTGTGGCCCGAAATTTCAGTTTTCTACCATGCTGGCTAGTGTTATATTTAGGGTTGCTTGTAAACAGCGAACACGGGGGGTCCAGTTGCGTATGGGCCTGCATAAAGGCTCCCCTGGGGAGTTCAGTTGTACCCAAAGCCTTCCTTTGGGGGCACTTTTGGATGGTCGAATGGGGCTTGTAGCACGTTTTCTGGGGCCCGATTTTTCAGTCGTCTGCCATGTGGGCCAGGGCTATATTTAGGGTTGCTGTGAAAGAGCGAATACGGAGGGTCCAGTTGCATGTGGGGCTGCATAAAGGCTCCCCTGGGGAGTTCACTTGTATACAAAGCCTTCCTTTGGGGGCACTTCTGGATGGGCTAAAGGGGCTTTAAACGCTTTTTCTGTGGCCCGAGTTTTCAGTCGACTGCCAGGCGTGCTAGGGCTATATTTAGGGTTGCTGTGAAAGAGTGAACCCGGAGGGTCCAGTTGCATGTGGGGCTGCATAAAGGCTCCCCTGGGGAGTTCAGTTGTACCCAAAGCCTTCCTTTGGGGGCACTTTTGGATGGGTGAATTAGGCTTTTAATGCATTTTCTGGGGCCCGAGTTTTCAGTCGACTGCCAGGCGGGCCAGGGCTATATTTAGGGTTGCTGTGAAAGAGCGAATACGGAGGGTCCAGTTGCATGTGGGGCTGCGTTAAGGCTCCCCTGGGGAGTTCAGTTGTACCCAAAGCCTTCCTCTGGGGGAACTTTTGGATGGGCGAATAGGCTTTTAACGCATTTTCTGCGGCCCGAGTTTTCAGTCGACTGCCAGGCGGGCCAGGGCTATATTTAGGGTTGCTGTGAAAGAGTGAACCCGGAGGGTCCAGTTGCATGTGGGGCTGCATAAAGGCTTCCCTGGGGAGTTCAGTTGTACCCAAAGCCTTCCTTTGGGGGCACTTCTGGATGGGTGAATGGGGCTTGAAACGCATTTTCTGGAGCCCGAGTTTTCAGTCTTCTGCCATGGTGGCTAGGGGTATATTTAGGGTTGCTCGTAAACAGTGAACAAGGAGGGTCCAGTTGCATGTGGGGCTGCGTAAAGGCTCCCCTGGGGAGTTCACTTGTACCCAAAGCCTTCCTCTGGGGGCACTTTTGGATGGGCGAATTAGGCTTTTAACAGTTTTTCTGGGGCCCGAGTTTTCAGTCGACTGCCAGGCGGGCCAGGGCTATATTTAGGGTTGCTGTGAAAGAGCGAATACGGAGGGTCCAGTTGCATGTGGGGCTGCGTTAAGGCTCCCCTGGGGAGTTCAGTTGTACCCAAAGCCTTCCTTTGGGGGCACTTTTGGATGGTCCAAGGGGAATCGCAATGCGTTTTCTTAGGCCCGCTTTTCAGTCTTCTCCCATTGCGCCGAGGGCTATATTTAGGCTTGCGGTGAAAGAGTGAACCCGGAGGGTCCAGTTGCATGTGGGGCTGCATAAAGGCTCCCCTGGGGAGTTCAGATGTACCCAAAGCCTTCTTTTGGAGGCACTTTTAGATGGGCGAATGGGGCTCGTAACACATTTTCTGTGGCCCGAGCTTTCAGTCGACTGCCAGGCGTAATAGGGCTACATTTAGGCTTGCGGTGAAAGAGTGAACCCGGAGGGTCCAGTTGCATGTGGGGCTGCATAAAGGCTCCCCTGGGGAGTTCACTTGTACCCAAAGCCTTCCTTTGGGGGCACTTCTGGATGGGTGAATGGGGCTTGAAACGCATTTTCTGGAGCCCGAGTTTTCAGTCTTCTGCCATGGTGGCTAGGGGTATATTTAGGGTTGCTCGTAAACAGTGAACAAGGAGGGTCCAGTTGCATGTGGGGCTGTGTAAAGGCTCCCCTGGGGAGTTCACTTGTACCCAAAGCCTTCCTCTGGGGGCACTTTTGGATGGGCGAATTAGGCTTTTAATGCATTTTCTGGGGCCCGAGTTTTCAGTCGACTGCCAGGCGGGCCAGGGCTATATTTAGGGTTGCTGTGAAAGAGCGAATACGGAGGGTCCAGTTGCATGTGGGGCTGCATAAAGGATCCCCTGGGGAGTTCAGATGTACCCAAAGCCTTCCTTTGGGGCACTTTTGGATGGGCGAATGGGGCTCGTAACACATTTTCTGTGGCCCGAGCTTTCAGTCGACTGCCAGGCGTGCTAGGGCTATATTTAGGCTTGCGGTGAAAGAGTGAACCCGGAGGGTCCAGTTGCATGTGGGGCTGCATAAAGGCTCCCCTGGGGAGTTTAGTTGTACCCAAAGCCTTCCTCTGGGGGCACTTTTGGATGGGCGAATTAGGCTTTTAAAGCATTTTCTGGGGCCCGAGTTTTCAGTCGACTGCCAGGCGGGCCAGGGCTATATTTAGGGTTGCTGTGAAAGAGTGAACCCGGAGGGTCCAGTTGCATGTGGGGCTGCATAAAGGCTCCCCTGGGGAGTTCACTTGTACCCAAAGCCTTCCTCTGGGGGCACTTTTGGATGGTCGAATGGGGCTTGTAGCACGTTTTCTGTGGCCCGAGTTTTCAATCGTCTGCCATGCTGGCTAGGGTTATATTTAGGGTTGCTGTAAAGAGCGAACACGGAGGGTCCAGTTGCATGTGGGGCTGCGTAAAGGCTCCCCTGGGGAGTTCAGATGTACCCAAAGCCTTCCTTTGGGGCACTTTTGGATGGGCGAATGGGGCTCGTAACACATTTTCTGTGGCCCGAGCTTTCAGTCGACTGCCAGGCGTGCTAGGGCTATATTTAGGCTTGCGGTGAAAGAGTGAACCCGGAGGGTCCAGTTGCATGTGGGGCTGCATAAAGGCTCCCCTGGGGAGTTCAGTTGTACCCAAAGCCTTCCTCTGGGGGCACTTTTGGATGGGCGAATTAGTCTTTTAACGCATTTTCTGGGGCCCGAGTTTTCAGTCGACTGCCAGGCGGGCCAGGGCTATATTTAGGGTTGCTGTGAAAGAGTGAACCCGGAGGGTCCAGTTGCATGTGGGGCTGCATAAAGGCTCCCCCGGGGAGTTCACTTGTACCCAAAGCCTTCCTCTGGGGGCACTTTTGGATGGTCGAATGGGGCTTGTAGCTCGTTTTCTGTGGCCCGAGTTTTCAGTCGTCTGCCATGCTGGCTAGGGTTATATTTAGGGTTGCTGTAAAGAGCGAACACGGAGGGTCCAGTTGCATGTGGGGCTGCGTAAAGGCTCCCCTGGGGAGTTCAGATGTACCCAAAGCCTTCATTTGGAGGCACTTTTAGATGGGCGAATGGGGCTCGTAACACATTTTCTGTGGCCCGAGCTTTCAGTCGACTGCCAGGCGTGCTAGGGCTATATTTAGGCTTGCGGTGAAAGAGTGAACCCGGAGGGTCCAGTTGCATGTTGGGCTGCATAAAGGCTCCCCTGGGGAGTTCAGTTGTACCCAAAGTCTTCCTTTGGGGGCACTTCTGGATGGGCGAAAGGGGCTTGAAACGCATTTTCTGGAGCCCGAGTTTTCAGTTTTCTACCATGCTGGCTAGGGCTATATTTAGGGTTGCTCGTAAACAGTGAACAAGGAGGGTCCAGTTGCATGTGGGGCTGCGTAAAGGCTCCCCTGGGGAGTTCACTTGTACCCAAAGCCTTCCTCTGGGGGCACTTTTGGATGGGCGAATTAGGCTTTTAATGCATTTTCTGGGGCCCGAGTTTTCAGTCGACTGCCAGGCGGGCCAGGGCTATATATAGGGTTGCTGTGAAAGAGCGAACACGGAGGGTCCAGTTGCATGTGGGGCTGCGTTAAGGCTCCCCTGGGGAGTTCAGTTGTACCCAAAGCCTTCCTCTGGGGGCACTTTTGGATGGGCGAATTAGGCTTTTAACGCATTTTCTGGGGCCAGAGTTTTCAGTCGACTGCCAGGCGGGCCAGGGCTATATTTAGGGTTGCTGTGAAAGAGTGAACCCGGAGGGTCCAGTTGCATGTGGGGCTGCATAAAGGCTCCCCTGGGGAGTTCAGTTGTACCCAAAGACTTCCTCTGGGGGCACTTTTGGATGGGCGAATTAGGCTTTTAACAGTTTTTCTGTGGCCCGAAATTTCAGTTTTCTACCATGCTGGCTAGTGTTATATTTAGGGTTGCTTGTAAACAGCGAACACGGGGGGTCCAGTTGCGTATGGGCCTGCATAAAGGCTCCCCTGGGGAGTTCAGTTGTACCCAAAGCCTTCCTTTGGGGGCACTTTTGGATGGTCGAATGGGGCTTGTAGCACGTTTTCTGGGGCCCGATTTTTCAGTCGTCTGCCATGTGGGCCAGGGCTATATTTAGGGTTGCTGTGAAAGAGCGAATACGGAGGGTCCAGTTGCATGTGGGGCTGCATAAAGGCTCCCCTGGGGAGTTCACTTGTATACAAAGCCTTCCTTTGGGGGCACTTCTGGATGGGCTAAAGGGGCTTTAAACGCTTTTTCTGTGGCCCGAGTTTTCAGTCGACTGCCAGGCGTGCTAGGGCTATATTTAGGGTTGCTGTGAAAGAGTGAACCCGGAGGGTCCAGTTGCATGTGGGGCTGCATAAAGGCTCCCCTGGGGAGTTCAGTTGTACCCAAAGCCTTCCTTTGGGGGCACTTTTGGATGGGTGAATTAGGCTTTTAATGCATTTTCTGGGGCCCGAGTTTTCAGTCGACTGCCAGGCGGGCCAGGGCTATATTTAGGGTTGCTGTGAAAGAGCGAATACGGAGGGTCCAGTTGCATGTGGGGCTGCGTTAAGGCTCCCCTGGGGAGTTCAGTTGTACCCAAAGCCTTCCTCTGGGGGAACTTTTGGATGGGCGAATAGGCTTTTAACGCATTTTCTGCGGCCCGAGTTTTCAGTCGACTGCCAGGCGGGCCAGGGCTATATTTAGGGTTGCTGTGAAAGAGTGAACCCGGAGGGTCCAGTTGCATGTGGGGCTGCATAAAGGCTTCCCTGGGGAGTTCAGTTGTACCCAAAGCCTTCCTTTGGGGGCACTTCTGGATGGGTGAATGGGGCTTGAAACGCATTTTCTGGAGCCCGAGTTTTCAGTCTTCTGCCATGGTGGCTAGGGGTATATTTAGGGTTGCTCGTAAACAGTGAACAAGGAGGGTCCAGTTGCATGTGGGGCTGCGTAAAGGCTCCCCTGGGGAGTTCACTTGTACCCAAAGCCTTCCTCTGGGGGCACTTTTGGATGGGCGAATTAGGCTTTTAACAGTTTTTCTGGGGCCCGAGTTTTCAGTCGACTGCCAGGCGGGCCAGGGCTATATTTAGGGTTGCTGTGAAAGAGCGAATACGGAGGGTCCAGTTGCATGTGGGGCTGCGTTAAGGCTCCCCTGGGGAGTTCAGTTGTACCCAAAGCCTTCCTTTGGGGGCACTTTTGGATGGTCCAAGGGGAATCGCAATGCGTTTTCTTAGGCCCGCTTTTCAGTCTTCTCCCATTGCGCCGAGGGCTATATTTAGGCTTGCGGTGAAAGAGTGAACCCGGAGGGTCCAGTTGCATGTGGGGCTGCATAAAGGCTCCCCTGGGGAGTTCAGATGTACCCAAAGCCTTCTTTTGGAGGCACTTTTAGATGGGCGAATGGGGCTCGTAACACATTTTCTGTGGCCCGAGCTTTCAGTCGACTGCCAGGCGTAATAGGGCTACATTTAGGCTTGCGGTGAAAGAGTGAACCCGGAGGGTCCAGTTGCATGTGGGGCTGCATAAAGGCTCCCCTGGGGAGTTCACTTGTACCCAAAGCCTTCCTTTGGGGGCACTTCTGGATGGGTGAATGGGGCTTGAAACGCATTTTCTGGAGCCCGAGTTTTCAGTCTTCTGCCATGGTGGCTAGGGGTATATTTAGGGTTGCTCGTAAACAGTGAACAAGGAGGGTCCAGTTGCATGTGGGGCTGTGTAAAGGCTCCCCTGGGGAGTTCACTTGTACCCAAAGCCTTCCTCTGGGGGCACTTTTGGATGGGCGAATTAGGCTTTAAACGCGTTTTCTGGGGCCCGAGTTTTCAGTCGACTGCCAGGCGGGCCAGAGCTATATTTAGGGTTGCTGTGAAAGAGCGAATACGGAGGGTCCAGTTGCATGTGGGGCTGCATAAAGGCTCCCCTGGGGAGTTCACTTGTACCCAAACCCTTCCTTTGGGGGCACTTCTGGATGGGCGAAAGGGGCTTGTAGCTCGTTTTCTGTGGCCCGAGTTTTCAGTCTTCTGCCATGCTGGCTAGGGTTATATTTAGGGTTGCTGTAAAGAGCGAACACGGAGGGTCCAGTTGCATGTGGGGCTGCGTAAAGGCTCCCCTGGGGAGTTCAGATGTACCCAAAGCCTTCCTTTGGGGCACTTTTGGATGGGCGAATGGGGCTCGTAACACATTTTCTGTGGCCCGAGCTTTCAGTCGACTGCCAGGCGTGCTAGGGCTATATTTAGGCTTGCGGTGAAAGAGTGAACCCGGAGGGTCCAGTTGCATGTGGGGCTGCATAAAGGCTCCCCTGGGGAGTTCAGTTGTACCCAAAGCCTTCCTCTGGGGGCACTTTTGGATGGGCGAATTAGTCTTTTAACGCATTTTCTGGGGCCCGAGTTTTCAGTCGACTGCCAGGCGGGCCAGGGCTATATTTAGGGTTGCTGTGAAAGAGTGAACCCGGAGGGTCCAGTTGCATGTGGGGCTGCATAAAGGCTCCCCCGGGGAGTTCACTTGTACCCAAAGCCTTCCTCTGGGGGCACTTTTGGATGGTCGAATGGGGCTTGTAGCTCGTTTTCTGTGGCCCGAGTTTTCAGTCGTCTGCCATGCTGGCTAGGGTTATATTTAGGGTTGCTGTAAAGAGCGAACACGGAGGGTCCAGTTGCATGTGGGGCTGCGTAAAGGCTCCCCTGGGGAGTTCAGATGTACCCAAAGCCTTCATTTGGAGGCACTTTTAGATGGGCGAATGGGGCTCGTAACACATTTTCTGTGGCCCGAGCTTTCAGTCGACTGCCAGGCGTGCTAGGGCTATATTTAGGCTTGCGGTGAAAGAGTGAACCCGGAGGGTCCAGTTGCATGTTGGGCTGCATAAAGGCTCCCCTGGGGAGTTCAGTTGTACCCAAAGTCTTCCTTTGGGGGCACTTCTGGATGGGCGAAAGGGGCTTGAAACGCATTTTCTGGAGCCCGAGTTTTCAGTTTTCTACAATGCTGGCTAGGGATATATTTAGGGTTGCTCGTAAACAGTGAACAAGGAGGGTCCAGTTGCATGTGGGGCTGCGTAAAGGCTCCCCTGGGGAGTTCACTTGTACCCAAAGCCTTCCTCTGGGGGCACTTTTGGATGGGCGAATTAGGCTTTTAATGCATTTTCTGGGGCCCGAGTTTTCAGTCGACTGCCAGGCGGGCCAGGGCTATATATAGGGTTGCTGTGAAAGAGCGAATACGGAGGGTCCAGTTGCATGTGGGGCTGCGTTAAGGCTCCCCTGGGGAGTTCAGTTGTACCCAAAGCCTTCCTCTGGGGGCACTTTTGGATGGGCGAATTAGGCTTTTAACGCATTTTCTGGGGCCAGAGTTTTCAGTCGACTGCCAGGCGGGCCAGGGCTATATTTAGGGTTGCTGTGAAAGAGTGAACCCGGAGGGTCCAGTTGCATGTGGGGCTGCATAAAGGCTCCCCTGGGGAGTTCAGTTGTACCCAAAGCCTTCCTCTGGGGGCACTTTTGGATGGGCGAATTAGGCTTTTAACAGTTTTTCTGTGGCCCGAAATTTCAGTTTTCTACCATGCTGGCTAGTGTTATATTTAGGGTTGCTTGTAAACAGCGAACACGGGGGGTCCAGTTGCGTATGGGCCTGCATAAAGGCTCCCCTGGGGAGTTCAGTTGTACCCAAAGCCTTCCTTTGGGGGCACTTTTGGATGGTCGAATGGGGCTTGTAGCACGTTTTCTGGGGCCCGATTTTTCAGTCGTCTGCCATGTGGGCCAGGGCTATATTTAGGGTTGCTGTGAAAGAGCGAATACGGAGGGTCCAGTTGCATGTGGGGCTGCATAAAGGCTCCCCTGGGGAGTTCACTTGTATACAAAGCCTTCCTTTGGGGGCACTTCTGGATGGGCTAAAGGGGCTTTAAACGCTTTTTCTGTGGCCCGAGTTTTCAGTCGACTGCCAGGCGTGCTAGGGCTATATTTAGGGTTGCTGTGAAAGAGTGAACCCGGAGGGTCCAGTTGCATGTGGGGCTGCATAAAGGCTCCCCTGGGGAGTTCAGTTGTACCCAAAGCCTTCCTTTGGGGGCACTTTTGGATGGGCGAATTAGGCTTTTAATGCATTTTCTGGGGCCCGAGTTTTCAGTCGACTGCCAGGCGGGCCAGGGCTATATTTAGGGTTGCTGTGAAAGAGCGAATACGGAGGGTCCAGTTGCATGTGGGGCTGCATAAAGGCTCCCCTGGGGAGTTCAGTTGTACCCAAAGCCTTCCTTTGGGGGCACTTCTGGATGAGTGAATGGGGCTTGAAACGCATTTTCTGGAGCCCGAGTTTTCAGTCTTCAGGCATGGTGGCTAGGGGTATATTTAGGGTTGCTCGTAAACAGTGAACAAGGAGGGTCCAGTTGCATGTGGGGCTGCGTAAAGGCTCCCCTGGGGAGTTCACTTGTACCCAAAGCCTTCCTCTGGGGGCACTTTTGGATGGGCGAATTAGGCTTTTAACGCATTTTCTGGGGCCCGAGTTTTCAGTCGACTGCCAGGCAGGCCAGGGCTATATTTAGGGTTGCTGTGAAAGAGAGAATACGGAGGGTCCAGTTGCATGTGGGGCTGCATAAAGGCTCCCCTGGGGAGTTCAGTTGTACCCAAAGCCTTCCTCTGGGGGCACTTCTTGATGGGCGAATTAGGCTTTTAACGCATTTTCTGGGGCCCGAGTTTTCAGTCGACTGCCAGGCGGGCCAGGGCTATATTTAGGGTTGCTGTGAAAGAGTGAACCCAAAGGGTCCAGTTGCATGTGGGGCTGCATAAAGGCTCCCCTGGGGAGTTCAGTTGTACCCAAAGCCTTCCTTTGGGGGCACTTCTGGATGGGTGAATGGGGCTTGAAACGCTTTTTCTGTGGCCCGAGTTTTCAGTTTTCTGCCATGCTGGCTAGTGTTATATTTAGGGTTGCTTGTAAACAGCGAACACGGGGGGTCCAGTTGCGTATGGGCCTGCATAAAGGCTCCCATGGGGAGTTCACTTGTACCCAAAGCCTTCCTTTGGGGGCACTTTTGGATGGTCGAATGGGGCTTGTAGCACGTTTTCTGGGGCCCGATTTTTCAGTCGTCTGCCGTGCGGGCCAGGGTTATATTTAGGGTTACTGTGAAAGAGTGACCCAGAGGGTCCAGCTGCATGTGGGGCTGCATAAAGGCTCCCCTGGGGAGTTCACTTGTACCCAAAGCCTTCCTTTGGGGGCACTTCTGGATGGGTGAATGGGGCTTGAAACGCATTTTCTGGAGCCCGAGTTTTCAGTCTTCTGCCATGGTGGCTAGCGGTATATTTAGGGTTGCTCGTAAACAGTGAACATGGAGGGTCCAGTTGCATGTGGGGCTGCGTAAAGGCTCCCCTGGGGAGTTCAGATGTACCCAAAGCCTTCCTTTGGGGGCACTTTTGGATGGGCGAATGGGGCTCGTAACACATTTTCTGTGGCTCGAACTTTCAGTCGACTGCCAGGCGTGCTAGGGCTATATTTAGGCTTGCGGGGAAAGAGTGAACCCGGAGGGTCCAGTTGCATGTTGGGCTGCATAAAAGCTCCCCTGGGGAGTTCACTTGTACCCAAAGCCTTCCTCTGGGGGCACTTTTGGATGGGCGAATTAGGCTTTTAACAGTATTTCTGTAACCCGAGTTTTCAGTCTTCTGCCATGCTGGCTAGGGTTATATTTAGGGTTGCTGTAAAGAGCGAACACGGAGGGTCCAGTTGCATGTGGGGCTGCGTAAAGGCTCCCCTGGGGAGTTCAGATGTACCCAAAGCCTTCCTCTGAGGGCACTTTTGGATGGGCGAATTAGGCTTTTAATGCATTTTCTGGGGCCGTAGTTTTCAGTTGACTGCCAGGCGGGCCAGGGCTATATTTAGGGTTGCTGTGAAAGAGCGAATACGGAGGGTCCAGTTGCATGTGGGGCTGCATAAAGGCTCCCCTGGGGAGTTCAGTTGTACCCAAAGCCTTCCTTTGGGGGCACTTCTGGATGGGTGAATGGGGCTTGAAACGCTTTTTCTGTGGCCCGAGTTTTCAGTTTTCTGCCATGCTGGCTAGTGTTATATTTAGGGTTGCTTGTAAACAGCGAACACGGGGGGTCCAGTTGCGTATGGGCCTGCATAAAGGCTCCCCTGGGGAGTTCAGTTGTACCCAAAGCCTTCCTTTGGGGGCACTTTTGGATGGTCGAATGGGGCTTGTAGCACGTTTTCTGTGGCCCGAGTTTTCAGTCTTCTGCCATGCTGGCTAGGGTTATATTTAGGGTTGCTGTAAAGAACGAACACGGACGGTCCAGTTGCATGTGGGGCTGCGTAAAGGCTCCCCTGGGGAGTTCAGATGTACCCAAAGCCTTCCTTTGGGGGCACTTTTGGATGGGCGAATGGGGCTCGTAACATATTTTCTGTGGCCCGAGCTTTCAGTCGACTGCCAGGCGTGCTAGGGTTATATTTAGGCTTGCGGTGAAAGAGTGAACCCGGAGGGTCCAGTTGCATGTGGGGCTGTGTAAAGGCTCCCCTGGGGAGTTCAGTTGTACCCAAAGCCTTCCTCTGGGGGCACTTTTGGATGGTCGAATTAGGCTTTTAACGCATTTTCTGGGGCCCGAGTTTTCAGTCGACTGCCAGGCGGGCCAGGGCTATATTTAGGGTTGCTGTGAAAGAGCGAATACGGAGGGTCCAGTTGCATGTGGGGCTGCATAAAGGCTCCCCTGGGGAGTTCAGTTGTACCCAAAGCCTTCCTCTGGGGGCACTTTTGGATGGGCGAATTAGGCTTTTAACAGTATTTCTGTGGCCCGAGTTTTCAGTTTTCTGCCATGCTGGCTAGTGTTATATTTAGGGTTGCTTGTAAACAGCGAACACGGGGGGTCCAGTTGCGTATGGGCCTGCATAAAGGCTCCCCTGGGGAGTTCACTTGTACCCAAAACCTTCCTTTGGGGGCAATTTTGGATGGGCGAATTAGGCTTTTAATACATTTTCTGGGGCCCAAGTTTTCAGTCGACTGCCAGGCGGGCCAGGGCTATATTTAGGGTTGCTGTGAAAGAGCGAATACGGAGGGTCCAGTTGCATGTGGGGCTGCGTTAAGGCTCCCCTGGGAAGTTCAGTTGTACCCAAAGATTTCCTTTGGGGGCACTTTTGGATGGTCCAAGGGGAATCGCAATGCGTTTTCTGAGGCCCGCTTTTTCAGTCTTCTCCCATTGCGCCGAGGGCTATATTTAGTCTTGCGGTGAAAGAGTGAACCCGGAGGGTCCAGTTGCATGTGGGGCTGCATAAAGGCTCCCCTGGGGAGTTCAGATGTACCCAAAGCCTTCCTTTGGGGGCACTTCTGGATGGGTGAATGGGGCTTGAAACGCATTTTCTGGAGCCCGAGTTTTCAGTCTTCTGCCATGGTGGCTAGGGGTATATTTAGGGTTGCTAGTAAACAGTGAACAAGGAGGGTCCAGTTGCATGTGGGGCTGCATAAAGGCTCCCCTGGGGAGTTCACTTGTACCCAAAGCCTTCCTTTGGGAGCACTTCTGGATGGGTGAATGGGGCTTGAAACGCTTTTTCTGTGGCCCGAGTTTTCAGTTTTCTGCCATGCTGGCTAGGGTTATATTTAGGGTTGCTTGTAAACAGCGAACACGGGGGGTCCAGTTGCATGTGGGCCTGCATAAAGGCTCCCCTGGGGAGTTCAGTTGTACCCAAAGCCTTCCTTTGGGGGCACTTTTGGATGGTCGAATGGGGCTCGTAACACATTTTCTGTGGCTCGAACTTTCAGTCGACTGCCAGGCGTGCTAGGGCTATATTTAGGGTTGCTGTGAAAGAGCGAATACGGAGGGTCCAGTTGCATGTGGGGCTGCATGAAGGCTCCCCTGGGGAGTTCACTTGTACCCAAAGCCTTCCTTTGGGAGCACTTCTGGATGGGTGAATGGGGCTTGAAACGCTTTTTCTGTGGCCCGAGTTTTCAGTCGTCTGCCATGCGGGCCAGGGTTATATTTAGGGTTGCTGTGAAAGAGCGAATACGGAGGGTCCAGTTGCATGTGGGGCTGCATAAGGGCTCCCCTGGGGAGTTCACTTGTACCCAAAGCCTTCCTTTGGGGGCACTTCTGGATGGGCGAAAGGGGCTTGAAACGCTTTTTCTGGAACCCGAGTTTTCAGTCTTCTGCCATGCTGGCTAGGGTTATATTTAGGGTTGTTGTAAAGAGCGAACACGGAGGGTCCAGTTGCATGTGGGGCTGCGTAAAGGCTCCCCTGGGGAGTTCAGATGTACCCAAAGCCTTCCTTTGGGGGCACTTTTGGATGGGCGAATGGGGCTCGTAACACATTTTCTGTGGCTCGAACTTTCAGTCGACTGCCAGGCGTGCTAGGGCTATATTTAGGCTTGCGGTGAAAGAGTGAACCCGGAGGGTCCAGTTGCATGTGGGGCAGCATAAAGGCTCCCCTGGGGAGTTCACTTGTACCCAAAGCCTTCCTTTGGGGGCACTTCTGGATGGGCGAAAGGGGCTTGAAACACTTTTCCTGTGGCCCGAGTTTTCAGTCTTCTGCCATGCTGGCTAGGGTTATATTTAGGGTTGCTGTAAAGAGCGAACACGGAGGGTCCAGTTGCATGTGGGGCTGCGTAAAGGCTCCCCTGGGGAGTTCAGATGTACCCAAAGCCTTCCTTTGGGGGCACTTTTGGATGGGCGAATGGGGCTCGTAACACATTTTCTGTGGCCCGAGCTTTCAGTCGACCGCCAGGCGTGCTAGGGCTATATTTAGGCTTGCGGTGAAAGAGTGAACCCGGAGGGTCCAGTTGCATGTGGGGCTGCATAAAGGCTCCCCTGGGGAGTTCAGTTGTACCCAAAGCCTTCCTTTGGGGGCACTTCTGGATGGGTGAATGGGGCTTTTTACGCATTTTCTGGAGCCCGAGTTTTCAGTCTTCTGCCATGGTGGCTAGGGGTATATTTAGGGTTGCTCGTAAACAGTGAACAAGGAGGTTCCAGTTGCATGTGGGGCTGCGTAAAGGCTCCCCTGGGGAGTTCACTTGTACCCAAAGCCTTCCTTTGGGGGCACTTTTGGATGGGTGAATGGAGCTCGTAACACATTTTCTGTGGCCCGAGCTTTCAGTCGACTGCCAGGTGTGCTAGGGCTATATTTAGGCTTGCGGTGAAAGAGTGAACCCGGAGGGTCCAGTTGCATGTGGGGCTGCATAAAGGCTCCCCTGGGGAGTTCAGCTGTACCCAAAGCCTTCCTTTGCGGGCACTTCTGGATGGGTGAATGGGGCTTGAAACGCATTTTCTGGAGCCCGAGTTTTCAGTCTTCTGCCATGGTGGCTAGGGGTATATTTAGGGTTCCTTTTAAACAGTGAACAAGGAGGGTCCAGTTGCATGTGGGGCTGCGTAAAGGCTCCCCTGGGGAGTTCACTTGTACGAAAAGCTTTCCTTTGGGGGCACTTTTGGATGGGCGAATTAGGCTTTTAATGCATTTTCAGGGGCCCGAGTTTTCAGTCGACTGCCAGGCGGGCCAGGGCTATATTTAGGGTTGCTGTGAAAGAGCGAATACGGAGGGTCCAGTTGCATGTGGGGCTGCGTTAAGGCTCCCCTGGGGAGTCCAGTTGTACCCAAATCCTTCCTTTGGGGGCACTTTTGGATGGTCCAAGGGGAATCGCAATGCGTTTTCTGAGACCCGCTTTTTCAGTCTTCTCCCATTGCGCCGAGGGCTATATTTAGGCTTGCGGTGAAAGAGTGAACCCGGAGGGTCCAGTTGCATGTGGGGCTGCATAAAGGCTCCCCTGGGGAGTTCAGTTGTACCCAAAGCCTTCCTTTGGGGGCACTTCTGGATGGGTGAATGGGGCTTGAAGCGCATTTTCTGGAGCCCGAGTTTTCAGTCGACTGCCATGGTGGCTAGGGGTATATTTAGGGTTGCTCGTAAACAGTGAACAAGGAGGGTCCAGTTGCATGTGGGGCTGCATAAAGGCTCCCCTGGGGAGTTCAGTTGTACCCAAAGCCTTCCTTTGGGGGCACTTCTGGATGGGCGAAAGGGGCTTGAAACGCTTTTTCTGTGGCCCGAGTTTTCAGTCTTCTGCCATGCTGGCTAGGGTTATATTTAGGGTTGCTGTAAAGAGCGAACACGGAGGGTCCAGTTGCATGTGGGGCTGCGTAAAGGCTCCCCTGGGGAGTTCAGATGTACCCAAAGCCTTCCTTTGGGGGCACTTTTGGATGGGCGAATGGGGCTTGTAACACATTTTCTGTGGCCCGAGCTTTCAGTCGACTGCCAGGCGTGCTAGGGCTATATTTAGGCTTGCGGTGAAAGAGTGAACCCGGAGGGTCCAGTTGCATGTGGGGCTGCATAAAGGCTCCCCTGGGGAGTTCAGTTGTACCCAAAGCCTTCCTTTGGGCGCACTTTTGGATGGTCGAATGGGGCTTGTAGCACGTTTTCTGGGGCCCGAGTTTTCAGTCGACTGCCATGCTGGCTAGGGTTATATTTAGGGTTGCTGTAAAGAGCGAACACGGAGGGTCCAGTTGCATGTGGGGCTGCGTAAAGGCTCCCCTGGGGAGTTCAGATGTACCCAAAGCCTTCCTTTGGGGGCACTTTTGGATGGGCGAATGGGGCTCGTAACACATTTTCTGTGGCCCGAGCTTTCAGTCGACTGCCAGGCGTGCTAGGGCTATATTTAGGCTTGCGGTGAAAGAGTGAACCCGGAGGGTCCAGTTGCATGTGGGGCTGCATAAAGGCTCCCCTGGGGAGTTCTGATGTACCCAACGCCTTCCTTTGGGGGCACTTCTGGATGGGCGAAAGGGGCTTGAAACGCCTTTTCTGTGGCCCGAGTTTTCAGTCTTCTGCCATGCTGGCTAGGGTTATATTTAGGGTTGCTGTAAAGAGCGAACAAGGAGGGTCCAGTTGCATGTGGGGCTGCGTAAAGGCTCCCCTGGGGAGTTCAGTTGTACCCAAAGCCTTCCTTTGGGGGCACTTCTGGATGGGTGAATGGGGCTTGAAACGCATTTTCTGGAGCCCGAGTTTTCAGTCTTCTGCCATGGTGGCTAGGGGTATATTTAGGGTTGCTCGTAAACAGTGAACAAGGAGGGTCCAGTTGCATGTGGGGCTGCGTAAAGGCTCCCCTGGGGAGTTCAGATGTACCCAAAGCCTTCCTCTGGGGGCACTTTTGGATGGGCGAATTAGGCTTTTAACGCGTTTTCTGGGGCCCGAGTTTTCAGTCGACTGCCAGGCGGGCCAGGGCTATATTTAGGGTTGCTGTGAAAGAGCGAATACGGAGGGTCCAGTTGCATGTGGGGCTGCTTAAAGGCACCCCTGTGGAGAACACTTGTACCCAAAGCCTTCCTTTGGGGGCACTTCTGGATGGGCGAAAGGGGCTTGAAACGCTTTTTCTGTGGCCCAAGTTTTCAGTCTTCTGCCATGCTGGTTAGGGTTATATTTAGGGTTGTTGTAAAGAGCGAACACGGAGGGTCCAGTTGCATGTGGGGCTGCATAAAGGCTCCCCTGGGGAGTTCAGATGTTCCCAAAGCCTTCCTTTGGGGGCACTTTTGGATGGGCGAATGGGGCTCGTAACACATTTTCTGTGGCCCGAGCTTTCAGTCGACTGCCAGGAGTGCTAGGGCTATATTTAGGCTTGCGGTGAAAGAGTGAACCCAGAGGGTCCAGTTGCATGTGGGGCTGCATAAAGGCTCCCCTGGGGAGTTCACTTGTACCCAAAGCCTTCCTTTGGGGGCACTTTTGGATGGGCGAAAGGGGCTTGAAACGCTTTTTCTGTGGCCCGAGTTTTCAGTCTTCTGCCATGCTGGCTAGGGTTATATTTAGGGTTGTTGTAAAGAGCGAACACGGAGGGTCCAGTTGCATGTGGGGCTGCATAAAGGCTCCCCTGGGGAGTTCACTTGTACCCAAAGCCTTCCTTTGGGGGCACTTCTGGATGGGTGAATGGGGCTTGAAACGCATTTTCTGGAGCCCGAGTTTTCAGTCTTCTGCCATGGTGGCTAGGGGTATATTTAGGGTTGCTCGTAAACAGTGAACAAGGAGGTTCCAGTTGCATGTGGGGCTGCGTAAAGGCTCCCCTGGGGAGTTCACTTGTACCCAAAGCCTTCCTTTGGGGGCACTTTTGGATGGGCGAATGGAGCTCGTAACACATTTTCTGTGGCCCGAGCTTTCAGTCGACTGCCAGGTGTGCTAGGGCTATATTTAGGCTTGCGGTGAAAGAGTGAACCCGGAGGGTCCAGTTGCATGTGGGGCTGCATAAAGGCTCCCCTGGGGAGTTCAGCTGTACCCAAAGCCTTCCTTTGGGGGCACTTCTGGATGGGCGAAAGGGGCTTGAAACGCTTTTTCTGTGGCCCGAGTTTTCAGTCTTCTGCCATGCTGGCTAGGGTTATATTTAGGGTTGCTGTAAAGAGCGAACAAGGAGGGTCCAGTTGCATGTGGGGCTGCGTAAAGGCTCCCCTGGGGAGTTCAGATGTACCCAAAGCCTTCCTTTGGGGGCACTTTTGGATGGACGAATGGGGCTCGTAACACATTTTCAGGGGCCCGAGCTTTCAGTCGACTGCCAGGCGTGCTAGGGCTATATTTAGGGTTGCTCGTAAACAGTGAACAAGGAGGGTCCAGTTGCATGTAAGGCTGCGTAAAGGCTCCCCTGGGGAGTTCAGATGTACCCAAAGCCTTCCTTTGGGGGCACTTCTGGGTGGGTGAATGGGGCTTGAAACGCATTTTCTGGAGCCCGAGTTTTCAGTCTTCTGCCATGGTGGCTAGGGGTATATTTAGGGTTGCTCGTAAACAGTGAACAAGGAGGGTCCAGTTGCATGTGGGGCTGCATAAAGGCTCCCCTGGGAGTTCACTTGTACCCAAAGCCTTCCTTTGGGGGCACTTCTGGATGGGTGAATGGGGCTTGAAATGCTTTTTCTGTGGCCCGAGTTTTCAGTCTTCTGCCATGCTGGCTAGGGTTATATTTAGGGTTGCTGTAAAGAGCGAACACGGAGGGTCCAGTTGCATGTGGGGCTGCGTAAAGGCTCCCCTGGGGAGTTCAGATGTACCCAAAGCCTTCCTTTGGGGGCACTTTTGGATGGGCGAATGGGGCTCGTAACACATTTTCTGTGGCCCGAGCTTTCAGTCGACTGCCAGGCGTGCTAGGGCTATATTTAGGCTTGCGGTAAAAGAGTGAACCCGGAGGGTCCAGTTGCATGTGGGGCTGCATAAAGGCTCCCCTGGGGAGTTCAGTTGTACCCAAAGCCTTCCTTTGGGGGCACTTCTGGATGGGTGAATGGGGCTTGAAACGCTTTTTCTGGAGCCCGAGTTTTCAGTCTCCTGCCATCGTGGCTAGGGGTATATTTAGGGTTGCTCGTAAACAGTGAACAAGGAGGGTCCAGTTGCATGTGGGGCTGCGTAAAGGCTCCCCTGGGGAGTTCAGATGTACCCAAAGCTTTCCTTTGGGGGCACTTTTGGATGGGCGAATTAGGCTTTTAACGCATTTTCTGGGGCCCGAGTTTTCAGTCGACTGCCAGGCGGGCCAGGGCTATATTTAGGGTTGCTGTGAAAGAGTGAACCCGGAGGGTCCAGTTGCATGTGGGGCTGCATAAAGGCTCCCCTGGGGAGTTCACTTGTACCCAAAGCCTTCCTTTGGGCGCACTTTTGGATGGTCGAATGGGGCTTGTAGCACGTTTTCTGGGGCCCGAGTTTTCAGTCTTCTGCCATGCTGGCTAGGGTTATATTTAGGGTTGCTGTAAAGAGCGAACACGGAGGGTCCAGTTGCATGTGGGGCTGCGTAAAGGCTCCCCTGGGGAGTTCAGTTGTACCCAAAGCCTTCCTTTGGGGGCACTTCTGGATGGGTGAATGGGGCTTGAAACGCATTTTCTGGAGCCCGAGTTTTCAGTCTTCTGCCATGGTGGCTAGGGGTATATTTAGGGTTGCTCGTAAACAGTGAACAAGGAGGGTCCAGTTGCATGTGGGGCTGCGTAAAGGCTCCCCTGGGGAGTTCAGTTGTACCCAAAGCCTTCCTTTGGGGGCACTTCTGGATGGGCGAAAGGGGCTTGAAACGCTTTTTCTGTGGCCCGAGTTTTCAGTCTTCTGCCATGCTGGCTAGGGTTATATTTAGGGTTGCTGTAAAGAGCGAACAAGGAGGGTCCAGTTGCATGTGGGGCTGCGTAAAGGCTCCCCTGGGGAGTTCAGATGTACCCAAAGCCTTCCTTTGGGGGCACTTTTGGATGGGCGAATGGGGCTCGTAACACATTTTCTGTGGCCCGAGCTTTCAGTCGACTGCCAGGCGTGCTAGGGCTATATTTAGGGTTGCTCGTAAACAGTGAACAAGGAGGGTCCAGTTGCATGTGGGGCTGCGTAAAGGCTCCCCTGGGGAGTTCAGATGTACCCAAAGCCTTCCTTTGGGGGCACTTCTGGATGGGTGAATGGGGCTTGAAACGCATTTTCTGGAGCCCGAGTTTTCAGTCGACTGCCAGGCGGGCCAGGGCTATATTTAGGGTTGCTGTGAAAGACTGAACCCGGAGGGTCCAGTTGCATGTGGGGCTGCATAAAGGCTCCCCTGGGGAGTTCACTTGTACCCAAAGCCTTCCGTTGGGGGCACTTCTGGATGGGTGAATGGGGCTTGAAACGCTTTTTCTGTGGCCCGAGTTTTCAGTTTTCTGCCATGCTGGCTAGGGTTATATTTAGGGTTGCTTGTAAACAGCGAACACGGGGGGTCCAGTTGCGTATGGGCCTGCATAAAGGCTCCCCTGGGGAGTTCACTTGTACCCAAAGCCTTCCTTTGGGGGCACTTTTGGATGGTCGAATGGGGCTTGTAGCACGTTTTCTGGGGCCCGATTTTTTAGTCGTCTGCCATGCTGGCCAGGGTTATATTTATGGTTGCTGTGAAAGAGCGAATACGGAGGGTCCAGTTGCATTTGGGGCTGTATAAAGGCTCCCCTGGGGAGTTCACTTGTAGCCAAAGCCTTCCTTTGGGGGCACTTCTGGATGGGCGAAAGGGGCTTGAAACCCTTTTTGTGTGGCCCGAGTTTTCAGTCTTCTGCCATGCTGGCTAGGGTTATATTTAGGGTTGCTGTAAAGAGCGAACACGGAGGGTCCAGTTGCATGTGGGGCTGCGTAAAGGCTCCCCTGGGGAGTTCAGTTGTACCCAAAGCCTTCCTTTGGGGGCACTTTGGATGGGCGAATGGGGCTCGTAACACATTTTCTGGGGCCCGTGTTTTCTGTCGACTGCCAGGCGTGCTAGGGCTATATTTAGGCTTGCGGTGAAAGAGTGAACCCGGAGGGTCCAGTTGCATGTGGGGCTGCATAAATGCTCCCCTGGGGAGTTCACTTGTACCCAAAGCCTTCCTTTGGGGGCACTTCTGGATGGGCGAAAAGGGCTTGAAACGCTTTTTCTGTGGCCCGAGTTTTCAGTCTTCTGCCATGCTGGCTAGGGTTATATTTAGGGTTGCTGTAAAGAGCGAACACGGAGGGTCCAGTTGCATGTGGGGCTGCGTAATGGCTCCCCTGGGGAGTTCAGATGTACCCAAAGCCTTCCTCTGGGGGCACTTTTGGATGGGCGAATTAGGCTTTTAACGCATTTTCTGGGGCCCGAATTTTCAGTCGTCTGCCATGCCGGCCAGGGCTATATTTAGGGTTGCTGTGAAAGAGCGAATACGGAGGGTCCAGTTGCATGTGGGGCTGCGTTAAGGCTCCCCTGGGGAGTTCAGATGTACCCAAAGCCTTCCTCTGGGGGCACTTTTGGATGGGCGAATTAGGCTTTTAACGCATTTTCTGGGGCCCGAGTTTTCAGTCGACTGCCAGGCGGGCCAGGGCTATATTTAGGGTTGCTGTGAAAGAGTGAACCCGGAGGGTCCAGTTGCATGTGGGGCTGCATAAAGGCTCCCCTGGGGAGTTCACTTGTACCCAAAGCCTTCCGTTGGGGGCACTTCTGGATGGGTGAATGGGGCTTGAAACGCTTTTTCTGTGGCCCGAGTTTTCAGTTTTCTGCCATGCTGGCTAGGGTTTTATTTAGGGTTGCTTGTAAACAGCGAACACGGGGGGTCCAGTTGCGTATGGGCCTGCATAAAGGCTCCCCTGGGGAGTTCACTTGTACCCAAAGCCTTCCTTTGGGGGCACTTTTGGATTGTCGAATGGGGCTTGTAGCACGTTTTCTGGGGCCCGAGTTTTCAGTCGTCTGCCATGCGGGCCAGGGTTATATTTAGGGTTGCTGTGAAAGAGCGAATACGGAGGGTCCAGTTGCATGTGGGACTGCATAAAGGCTCCCCTGGGGAGTTCACTTGTACCCAAAGCCTTCCTTTGGGGGCACTTTTGGATGGGCGAAAGGGGCTTGAAACGCTTTTTCTGTGGCCCGAGTTTTCAGTCTTCTGCCATGCTGGCTAGGGTTATATTTAGGGTTGTTGTAAAGAGCGAACACGGAGGGTCCAGTTGCAGGTGGGGCTGCGTAAAGGCTCCCCTGGGGAGTTCAGATGTACCCAAAGCCTTCCTTTGGGGGCACTTTTGGATGGGCGAATGGGGCTCGTAACACATTTTCTGTTGCTCGAACTTTCAGTCGACTGCCAGGCGGGCCAGGGCTATATTTAGGGTTGCTGTGAAAGAGTGAACCCGGAGGGTCCAGTTGCATGTGGGGCTGCATAAAGGCTCCCCTGGGGAGTTCAGTTGTACCCAAAGCCTTCCTTTGGGGGCACTTCTGGATGGGTGAATGGGGCTTGAAACGCATTTTCTGGAGCCCGAGTTTTCAGTCTTCTGCCATGGTGGCTAGGGTTATATTTAGGGTTGCTTCTAAACAGCGAACACGGGGGGTCCAGTTGCGTATGGGCCTGCATAAAGGCTCCCCTGGGGAGTTCACTTGTACCCAAAGCCTTCCTTTGGGGGCACTTTTGGATGGTCGAATGGGGCTTGTAGCACGTTTTCTGTGGCCCGAGTTTTCAGTCTTCTGCCATGCTGGCTAGGGTTATATTTAGGGTTGCTGTAAAGAGCGAACACGGAGGGTCCAGTTGCATGTGGGGCTGCGTAAAGGCTCTACTGGGGAGTTCAGATGTACCCAAAGCCTTCCTTTGGAGGCACTTTTGGATGGGCGAATGGGGCTCGTAACACGTTTTCTGTGGCCCGAGCTTTCAGTCGACTGCCAGGCGTGCTAGGGCTATATTTAGGCTTGCGGTGAAAGAGTGAACCCGGAGGGTCCAGTTGCATGTGGGGCTGCATAAAGGCTCCCCTGGGGAGTTCAGTTGTACCCAAAGCCTTCCTTTGGGGGCACTTCTGGATGGGTGAATGGGGCTTGAAACGCATTTTCTGGAGCCCGAGTTTTCAGTCTTCTGCCATGGTGGCTAGGGGTATATTTAGGGTTGCTCGTAAACAGTGAACAAGGAGGGTCCAGTTGCATGTGGGGCTGCGTAAAGGCTCCCCTGGGGAGTTCACTTGTACCCAAAGCCTTCCTCTGGGGGCACCTTTGGATGGGCGAATTAGGCTTTTAACGCATTTTCTTTGGCCCGAGTTTTCAGTCGACTGCCAGGCGGGCCAGGGCTATATTTAGGGTTGCTGTGAAAGAGCGAATACGGAGGGTCCAGTTGCATGTGGGGCTGCATAAAGGCTCCCCTGGGGAGTTCAGTTGTACCCAAAGCCTTCCTCTGGGGGCACTTTTGGATGGGCGAATTAGGCTTTTAACAGTTTTTCTGGGGCCCGAGTTTTCAGTCGACTGCCAGGCGGGCCAGGGCTATATTTAGGGTTGCTGTGAAAGAGTGAACCCGGAGGGTCCAGTTGCATGTGGGGCTGCCTAAAGGCTCCCCTGGGGAGTTCACTTGTACCCAAAGCCTTCCTTTGGGGGCACTTCTGGATGGGCGAAAAGGGCTTGAAACGCTTTTTCTGTGGCCCGAGTTTTCAGTCTTCTGCCATGCTGGCTATTGTTATATTTAGGGTTGCTGTAAAGAGCGAACACGGAGGGTCCAGTTGCATGTGGGGCTGCGTAAAGGCTCCCCTGGGGAGTTCAGATGTACCCAAAGCCTTCCTCTGGGGGCACTTTTGGATGGGCGAATTAGGCTTTTAACGCATTTTCTGGGGCCCGAGTTTTCAGTCGACTGCCAGGCAGGCCAGGGCTATATTTAGGGTTGCTGTGAAAGAGCGAATACGGAGGGTCCAGTTGCATGTGGGGCTGTGTTAAGGCTCCCCTGGGGAGTTCAGTTGTACCCAAAGCCTTCCTCTGGGGGCACTTTTGGATGGGCGAATTAGGCTTTTAACGCATTTTCTGGGGCCCGAGTTTTCAGTCGACTGCCAGGCGGGCCAGGGCTATATTTAGGGTTGCTGTGAAAGAGTGAACCCGGAGGGTCCAGTTGCATGTGGGGCTGCATAAAGGCTCCCCTGGGGAGTTCAGTTGTACCCAAAGCCTTCCTTTGGGGGCACTTCTGGATGGGTGAATGGGGCTTGAAACGCTTTTTCTGTGGCCCGAGTTTTCAGTTTTCTGCCATGCTGGCTAGGGTTATATTTAGGGTTGCTTCTAAACAGCGAACACGGGGGGTCCAGTTGCGTATGGGCCTGCATAAAGGCTCCCCTGGGGAGTTCACTTGTATCCAAAGCCTTCCTTTGGGGTCACTTTTGGATGGTCGAATGGGGCTTGTAGCACGTTTTCTGTGGCCCGAGTTTTCAGTCTTCTGCCATGCTGGCTAGGGTTATATTTAGGGTTGCTGTAAAGAGCGAACACGGAGGGTCCAGTTGCATGTGGGGCTGCGTAAAGGCTCCCCTGGGGAGTTCAGATGTACCCAAAGCCTTCCTTTGGAGGCACTTTTGGATGGGCGAATGGGGCTCGTAACACGTTTTCTGTGGCCCGAGCTTTCAGTCGACTGCCAGGCGTGCTAGGGCTATATTTAGGCTTGCGGTGAAAGAGTGAACCCGGAGGGTCCAGTTGCATGTGGGGCTGCATAAAGGCTCCCCTGGGGAGTTCAGTTGTACCCAAAGCCTTCCTTTGGGGGCACTTCTGGATGGGTGAATGGGGCTTGAAACGCATTTTCTGGAGCCCGAGTTTTCAGTCTTCTGCCATGCTGGCTAGGGGTATATTTAGGGTTGCTCGTAAACAGTGAACAAGGAGGGTCCAGTTGCATGTGGGGCTGCGTAAAGGCTCCCCTGGGGAGTTCACTTGTACCCAAAGCCTTCCTCTGGGGGCACTTTTGGATGGGCGAATTAGGCTTTTAACGCATTTTCTTTGGCCCGAGTTTTCAGTCGACTGCCAGGCGGGCCAGGGCTATATTTAGGGTTGCTGTGAAAGAGCGAATACGGAGGGTCCAGTTGCATGTGGGGCTGCATAAAGGCTCCCCTGGGGAGTTCAGTTGTACCCAAAGCCTTCCTCTGGGGGCACTTTTGGATGGGCGAATTAGGCTTTTAACAGTTTTTCTGGGGCCCGAGTTTTCAGTCGATTGCCAGGCGGGCCAGGGCTATATTTAGGGTTGCTGTGAAAGAGTGAACCCGGAGGGTCCAGTTGCATGTGGGGCTGCATAAAGGCTCCCCTGGGGAGTTCACTTGTACCCAAAGCCTTCCTTTGGGGGCACTTCTGGATGGGCGAAAAGGGCTTGAAACGCTTTTTCTGTGGCCCGAGTTTTCAGTCTTCTGCCATGCTGGCTATGGTTATATTTAGGGTTGCTGTAAAGAGCGAACATGGAGGGTCCAGTTGCATGTGGGGCTGCGTAAAGGCTCCCCTGGGGAGTTCACTTGTACCCAAAGCCTTCCTCTGGGGGCACTTTTGGATGGGCGAATTAGGCTTTTAACGCATTTTCTGGGGCCCGAGTTTTCAGTCGACTGCCAGGCGGGCCAGGGCTATATTTAGGGTTGCTGTGAAAGAGCGAATACGGAGGGTCCAGTTGCATGTGGGGCTGTGTTAAGGCTCCCCTGGGGAGTTCAGTTGTACCCAAAGCCTTCCTCTGGGGGCACTTTTGGATGGGCGAATTAGGCTTTTAACGCATTTTCTGGGGCCCGAGTTTTCAGTCGACTGCCAGGCAGGCAAGGGCTATATTTAGGGTTGCTGTGAAAGAGTGAACCCGGAGGGTCCAGTTGCATGTGGGGCTGCATAAAGGCTCCCCTGGGGAGTTCAGTTGTACCCAAAGCCTTCCTTTGGGGGCACTTCTGGATGGGTGAATGGGGCTTGAAACGCTTTTTCTGTGGCCCGAGTTTTCAGTTTTCTGCCATGCTGGCTAGGGTTATATTTAGGGTTGCTTGTAAACAGCGAACACGGGGGGTCCAGTTGCGTATGGGCCTGCATAAAGGCTCCCCTGGGGAGTTCACTTGTACCCAAAGCCTTCCTTTGGGGGCACTTTTGGATGGTCGAATGGGGCTTGTAGCACGTTTTCTGTGGCCCGAGTTTTCAGTCTTCTGCCATGCTGGCTAGGGTTATATTTAGGGTTGCTGTAAAGAGCGAACACGGAGGGTCCAGTTGCATGTGGGGCTGCGTAAAGGCTCCCCTGGGGAGTTCAGATGTACCCAAAGCCTTCCTTTGGAGGCACTTTTGGATGGGCGAATGGGGCTCGTAACACGTTTTCTGTGGCCCGAGCTTTCAGTCGACTGCCAGGCGTGCTAGGGCTATATTTAGGCTTGCGGTGAAAGAGTGAACCCGGAGGGTCCAGTTGCATGTGGGGCTGCATAAAGGCTCCCCTGGGGAGTTCAGTTGTACCCAAAGCCTTCCTTTGGGGGCACTTCTGGATGGGTGAATGGGGCTTGAAACGCATTTTCTGGAGCCCGAGTTTTCAGTCTTCTGCCATGGTGGCTAGGGGTATATTTAGGGTTGCTCGTAAACAGTGAACAAGGAGGGTCCAGTTGCATGTGGGGCTGCGTAAAGGCTCCCCTGGGGAGTTCAGTTGTACCCAAAGCCTTCCTCTGGGGGCACTTTTGGATGGGCGAATTAGCCTTTTAACAGTTTTTCTGTGGCCCGAGTTTTCAGTTTTCTGCCATGCTGGCTAGGGTTATATTTAGGGTTGCTTGTAAACAGCGAACACGGGGGGTCCAGTTGCGTATGGGTCTGCATAAAGGCTCCCCTGGGGAGTTCACTTGTACCCAAAGCCTTCCTTTGTGGGCACTTTTGGATGGTCGAATGGGGCTTGTAGCACGTTTTCTGGGGCCCGATTTTTCAGTCGTCTGCCATGCTGGCTAGGGTTATATTTAGGGTTGCTGTAAAGAGCGAATACGGAGGGTCCAGTTGCATGTGGGGCTGCATAAAGGCTCCCCTGGGGAGTTCACTTGTACCCAAAGCCTTCCTCTGGGGGCTATTTTGGATGGGCGAATTAGGCTTTTAATGCATTTTCTGGGGCCCGAGTTTTCAGTCGACTGCCAGGCGGGCCAGGGTTATATTTCGGGTTGCTGTGAAAGAGCGAATACGGAGGGTCCAGTTGCATGTGGGGCTGCGTTAAGGCTCCCCTGGGGAGTTCAGTTGTACCGAAAGATTTCCTTTGGGGGCACTTTTGGATGGTCCAAGGGGAATCGCAATGCGTTTTCTGGGGCCCGCTTTTTCAGTCTTCTCCCATTGCGCCGAGGGCTATATTTAGGCTTGCGGTGAAAGAGTGAACCCGGAGGGTCCAGTTGCATGTGGGGCTGCATAAAGGCTCCCCTGGGGAGTTCAGTTGTACCCAAAGCCTTCCTTTGGGGGCACTTCTGGATGGGCGAATGGGGCTTGAAACGAATTTTCTGGAGCCCGAGTTTTCAGTCTTCTGCCATGGTGGCTAGGGGTATATTTAGGGTTGCTCGTAAACAGTGAACAAGGAGGGTCCAGTTGCATGTGGGGCTGCGTAAAGGCTCCCCTGGGGAGTTCACTTTTACCCAAAGCCTTCCTCTGGGGGCACTTTTGGATGGGCGAATTAGGCTTTTAACGCATTTTCTTTGGCCCGAGTTTTCAGTCGACTGCCAGGCGGGCCAGGGCTATATTTAGTGTTGCTGTGAAAGAGTGAACCCGGAGGGTCCAGTTGCATGTGGGGCTGCATAAAGGCTCCCCTGGGGAGTTCAGTTGTACCCAAAGCCTTCCTCTGGGGGCACTTTTGGATGGGCGAATTAGCCTTTTAACAGTTTTTCTGTGGCCCGAGTTTTCAGTTTTCTGCCATGCTGGCTAGTGTTATATTTAGGGTTGCTTGTAAACAGCGAACACGGGGGGTCCAGTTGCGTATGGGCCTGCATAAAGGCTCCCCTGGGGAGTTCAGTTGTACCCAAAGCCTTCCTTTGTGGGCACTTTTGGATGGTCGAATGGGGCTTGTAGCACGTTTTCTGGGGCCCGATTTTTCAGTCGTCTGCCATGCGGGCCAGGGTTATATTTAGGGTTGCTGTGAAAGAGCGAATACGGAGGGTCCAGTTGCATGTGGGGCTTCATAAAGGCTCCCCTGGGGAGTTCACTTGTACCCAAAGCCTTCCTTTGGGGGCACTTCTGGATGGGCGAAAGGGGCTTGAAACGCTTTTTCTGTGGCCCGAGTTTTCAGTCTTCTGCCATGCTGGCTAGGGTTATATTTAGGGTTGCTGTAAAGAGCGAACACGGAGGGTCCAGTTGCATGTGGGGCTGCGTAAAGGCTCCCCTGGGGAGTTCAGATGTATCCAAAGCCTTCCTTTGGGGGCACTTTTGGATGGGCGAATGGGGCTCGTAACACATTTTCTGTGGCCCGAGCTTTCAGTCGACTGCCAGGCGTGCTAGGGCTATATTTAGGCTTGCGGTGAAAGAGTGAACCCGGAGGGTCCAGTTGCTTGTGGGGCTGCATAAAGGCTCCCCTGGGGAGTTCAGTTGTACCCAAAGCCTTCCTTTGGGGGCACTTCTGGATGGGTGAATGGGGCTTGAAACGCATTTTCTGGAGCCCGAGTTTTCAGTCTTCTGCCATGGTGGCTAGGGGTATATTTAGGGTTGCTTGTAAACAGTGAACAAGGAGGGTCCAGTTGCATGTGGGGCTGCGTAAAGGCTCCCCTGGGGAGTTCAGATGTACCCAAAGCCTTCCTCTGGGGGCACTTTTGGATGGGCGAATTAGGCTTTTAATGCATTTTCAGGGGCCCGAGTTTTCAGTCGACTGCCAGGCGGGCCAGGGATATATTTAGGGTTGCTGTGAAAGAGCGAATACGGAGGGTCCAGTTGCATGTGGGGCTGCATAAAGGCTCCCCTGGGGAGTTCAGTTGTACAGAAAGATTTCCTTTGGGGGCACTTTTGGATGGTCCAAGGGGAATCGCAATGCGTTTTCTGGGGCCCGCTTTTTCAATCTTCTCCCATTGCGCCGAGGGCTATATTTAGGCTTGCGGTGAAAGAGTGAACCCGGAGGGTCCAGTTGCATGTGGGGCTGCATAAAGGCTCCCCTAGGGAGTTCAGTTGTACCCAAAGCCTTCCTTTGGGGGCACTTCTGGATGGGTGAATGGGGCTTGAAACGCATTTTCTGTGCCCCGAGCTTTCAGTCTTCTGCCATGGTGGCTAGGGGTATATTTAGGGTTGCTCGTAAACAGTGAACAAGGAGGGTCCAGTTGCATGTGGGGCTGCATAAAGGCTCCCCTGGGGAGTTCACTTGTACCCAAAGCCTTCCTTTGGGGGCACTTCTGGATGGGCGAAAGGGGCTTGAAACGCTTTTTCTGTGGCCCGAGTTTTCAGTCTTCTGCCATGCTGGCTAGGGTTATATTTAGGGTTGTTTTAAAGAGCGAACACGGAGGGTCCAGTTGCATGTGGGGCTGTGTAAAGGCTCCCCTGGGGAGTTCAGATGTACCCAAAGCCTTCCTTTGGGGGCACTTTTGGATGGGCGAATGGGGCTCGTAACACATTTTCTGTGGCCCGAGCTTTCAGTCGACTGCCAGGCGTGCTATGGCTATATTTAGGCTTGCGGTGAAAGAGTGAACCCGGAGGGTCCAGTTGCATGTGGGGCTGCGTAAAGGCTCCCCTGGGGAGTTCAGTTGTACCCAAAGCCTACCTCTGGGGGCACTTGTGGATGGGCGAATTAGGCTTTTAACAGTTTTTCTGGGGCCCGAGTTTTCAGTCGACTGCCAGGCGGGCCAGGGCTATATTTAGGGTTGCTGTGAAAGAGCGAATAGGGAGGGTCCAGTTGCATGTCCGGCTGCGTTAAGGCTCCCCTGGGGAGTCCAGTTGTACCCAAAGCCTTCCTTTGGGGGCACTTTTTGATGGTCCAAGGGGAATCGCAATGCGTTTTCTTAGGCCCGCTTTTTCAGTCTTCTCCCATTGCGCCGAGTGCTCTATTTAGGGTTGCTGTGAAAGAGTGAACCCGGAGGGTCCAGTTGCATGTGGGGCTGCATAAAGGCTCCCCTGGGGAGTTCAGTTGTACCCAAAGCCTTCCTTTGGGGGCACTTTTGGATGGGCGAATTAGACTTTTAACGCATTTTCTGTGGCCCGAGTTTTCAGTCGACTGCCAGGCGGGCCAGGGCTATATTTAGGGTTTCTGTGAAAGAGCAAATACGGAGAGTCCAGTTGCATGTGGGGCTGCGTAAAGGCTCCCCTGGGGAGGTCACTTGTACCCAAAGCCTTCCTTTGGGGGCACTTCTGGATGGGCGAAAGGGGCTTGAAACGCTTTTTCTGTGGCCCGAGCTTTCAGTCGACTGCCAGGCGTGCTACGGCTATATTTAGGCTTGCGGTGAAAGAGTGAACCCGGAGGGTCCAGTTGCATGTGGGGCTGCATAAAGGCTACCCTGGGGAGTTCAGTTGTACCCAAAGCCTTCCTTTGGGGGCACTTCTGGATGGGTGAATGGGGCTTGAAACGCATTTTCTGGAGCCCGAGTTTTCAGTCTTCTGCCATGGTGGCTAGGGGTATATTTAGGGTTGCTCGTAAACAGTGAACAAGGAGGGTCCAGTTGCATGTGGGGCTGCGTAAAGGCTCCCCTGGGGAGTTCAGTTGTACCCAAAGCCTTCCTCTGAGGGCACTTTTGGATGGGCGAATTAGGCTTTTAATGCATTTTCAGGGGCCCGAGTTTTCAGTCGACTGCCAGGCGGCCAGGGCTATATTTAGGGTTGCTGTGAAAGAGCGAATACGAAGGGTCCAGTTGCATGTGGGGCTGCGTTAAGGCTCCCCTGGGGAGTCCAGTTGTACCCAAAGCCTTCCTTTGGGGGCACTTTTGGATGGTCCAAGGGGAATCGCAATGCGTTTTCTTAGGCCCGCTTTTTCAGTCTTCTCCCATTGCGCCGAGGGCTATATTTAGGGTTGCTGTGAAAGAGTGAACCCGGAGGGTCCAGTTGCATGTGGGGCTGCATAAAGGCTCCCCTGGGGAGTTCAGTTGTACCCAAAGCCTTCCTTTGGGGGCACTTCTGGATGGGTGAATGGGGCTTGAAACGCATTTTCTGGAGCCCGAGTTTTCAGTCTTCTGCCATGGTGGCTAGGGGTATATTTAGGGTTGCTCGTAAACAGTGAACAAGGAGGGTCCAGTTGCATGTGGGGCTGCGTTAAGGCTCCCCTGGGGAGTCCAGTTGTACCCAAAGCCTTCCTTTGGGGGCACTTTTGGATGGTCCAAGGGGAATCGCAATGCGTTTTCTTAGGCCCGCTTTTTCAGTCTTCTCCCATTGCGCCGAGGGCTATATTTAGGCTTGCGGTGAAAGAGTGAACCCGGAGGGTCCAGTTGCATGTGGGGCTGCATAAAGGCTCCCCTGGGGAGTTCAGTTGTACGTAAAGCCTTCCCTTGGGGGCACTTCTGGATGGGTGAATGGGGCTTGAAACGCATTTTCTGGAGCCCGAGTTTTCAGTCGACTGCCATGCTGGCTAGGGTTATTTTTAGGGTTGCTGTAAAGAGCGAACACGAAGGGTCCAGTTGCATGTGGGGCTGCATAAAGGCTCCCCTGGGGAGTTCACTTGTGCCCAAAGCCTTCCTTTGGGGGCACGTTTGGATGGTCGAATGGGGCTTGTAGCACGTTTTCTGGGGCCCGAGTTTTCAGTCTTCTGCCATGCTGGCTAGGGTTATATTTAGGGTTGCTGTAAAGAGCGAACACGGAGGGTCCAGTTGCATGTGGGGCTGCGTAAAGGCTCCCCTGGGGAGTTCAGATGTACCCAAAGCCTTCCTTTGGAGGCACTTTTGGATGGGAGAATGGGGCTCGTAACACATTTTCTGTGGCCCGAGCTTTCAGTCGACTGCCAGGCGTGCTAGGGCTATATTTAGGCTTGCGGTGAAAGAGTGAACCCGGAGGGTCCAGTTGCATGTGGGGCTGCATAAAGGCTCCCCTGGGGAGTTCAGCTGTACCCAAAGCCTTCCTTTGGGGGCACTTCTGGATGGGTGAATGGGGCTTGAAACGCATTTTCTGGAGCCCGAGTTTTCAGTCTTCTGCCATGGTGGCTAGGGGTATATTTAGGGTTGCTCGTAAACAGTGAACAAGGAGGGTCCAGTTGCATGTGGGGCTGCGTAAAGGCTCCCCTGGGGAGTTCAGTTGTACCCAAAGCCTTCCTCTGGGGGCACTTTTGGATGGGCGAATTAGGCTTTTAACGCATTTTCTGTGGCCCGAGTTTTCAGTCGACTGCCAGGCGGGCCAGGGCTATATTTAGGGTTGCTGTGAAAGAGCGAATACGGAGGGTCCAGTTGCATGTGGGGCTGCATAAAGGCTCCTCTGGGGAGTTCAGTTGTACCCAAAGCCTTCCTTTGGGGGCACTTCTGGATGGGTGAATGGGGCTTGAAACGCTTTTTCTGTGGCCCGAGTTTTCAGTTTTCTGCCATGCTGGCTAGGGTTATATTTAGGGTTGCTGTAGAGAGCGAACACGGAGGGTCCAGTTGCATGTGGGGCTGCATAAAGGCTCCCCTGGGGAGTTCACTTGTGCCCAAAGCCTTCCTTTGGGGGCACTTTTGGATGGGCGAATGGGGCTTGTAGCACGTTTTCTGGGGCCCGATTTTTCAGTCGTCTGCCATGCGGGCCAGGGTTATATTTAGGGTTGCTGTGAAAGAGCGAATACGGAGGGTCCAGTTGCATGTGGGGCTGCGTAAAGGCTCCCATGGGGAGTTCACTTGTACCCAAAGCCTTCCTTTGGAGGCACTTTTGGATGGGAGAATGGGGCTCGTAACACATTTTCTGTGGCCCGAGCTTTCAGTCGACTGCCGGGCGTGCTAGGGCTATATTTAGGCTTGCGGTGAAAGAGTGAACCCGGAGGGTCCAGTTGCATGTGGGGCTGCATAAAGGCTCCCCTGGGGAGTTCAGCTGTACCCAAAGCCTTCCTTTGGGGGCACTTCTGGATGGGTGAATGGGGCTTGAAACGCATTTTCTGGAGCCCGAGTTTTCAGTCTTCTGCCATGCTGGCTAGGGGTATATTTAGGGTTGCTCGTAAACAGTGAACAAGGAGGGTCCAGTTGCATGTGGGGCTGCGTAAAGGCTCCCCTGGGGAGTCCAGTTGTACCCAAAGCCTTCCTCTGGGGGCACTTTTGGATGGGCGAATTAGGCTTTTAATGCATTTTCAGGGGCCCGAGTTTTCAGTCGACTGCCAGGCGGGCCAGGGCTATATTTAGGGTTGCTGTGAAAGAGCGAATACGGAGGGTCCAGTTGCATGTGGGGCTGCATAAAGGCTCCTCTGGGGAGTTCAGTTGTACCCAAAGCCTTCCTTTGGGGGCACTTCTGGATGGGTGAATGGGGCTTGAAACGCTTTTTCTGTGGCCCGAGTTTTCAGTTTTCTGCCATGCTGGCTCGTGTTATATTTAGGGTTGCTGTAGAGAGCGAACACGGAGGGTCCAGTTGCATGTGGGGCTGCATAAAGGCTCCCCTGGGGAGTTCACTTGTGCCCAAAGCCTTCCTTTGGGGGCACTTTTGGATGGGCGAATGGGGCTTGTAGCACGTTTTCTGGAGCCCGAGTTTTCAGTCGTCTGCCATGCGGGCCAGGGTTATATTTAGGGTTGCTGTGAAAGAGCGAATACGGAGGGTCCAGTTGCATGTGGGGCTGCGTAAAGGCTCCCCTGAGGAGTTCACTTGTACCCAAAGCCTTCCTTTGGGGGCACTTCTGGATGGGCGAAAGGGGCTTGAAACGCTTTTTCAGTGGCCCAAGTTTTCAGTCTTCTGCCATGCTGGCTAGGGTTATATTTAGGGTTGCTGTAAAGAGCGAACACGGAGGGTCCAGTTGCATGTGGGGCTGCGTAAAGGCTCCCCTGGGGAGTTCAGATGTACCCAAAGCCTTCCTTTGGGGGCACTTTTGGATGGGCGAATTAGACTTTTAACGCATTTTCTTTGGCCCGAGTTTTCAGTCGACTGCCAGGCGGGCCAGGGCTATATTTAGGGTTGCTGTGAAAGAGCAAATACGGAGAGTCCAGTTGCATGTGGGGCTGCGTAAAGGCTCCCCTGGGGAGTTCAGTTGTACCCAAAGCCTTCCTCTGGGGGCACTTTTGGATGGGCGAATTAGGCTTTTAACGCATTTTCTGGGGCCCGAGTTTTCAGTCGACTGCCAGGCGGGCCAGGGCTATATTTAGGGTTGCTGTGAAAGAGTGAACCCGGAGGGTCCAGTTGCATGTGGGGCTGCATAAAGGCTCCCCTGGGGAGTTCAGATGTACCCAAAGCCTTCCTTTGGAGGCACTTTTGGATGGGAGAATGGGGCTCGTAACACATTTTCTGTGGCCCGAGCTTTCAGTCGACTGCCAGGCGTGCTAGGGCTATATTTAGGCTTGCGGTGAAAGGGTGAACCCGGAGGGTCCAGTTGCATGTGGGGCTGCATAAAGGCTCACCTGGGGAGTTCAGCTGTACCCAAAGCCTTCCTTTGGGGGCACTTCTGGATGGGTGAATGGGGCTTGAAACGCATTTTCTGGAGCCCGAGTTTTCAGTCTTCTGCCATGGTGGCTAGGGGTATATTTAGGGTTGCTCGTAAACAGTGAATACGGAGGGTCCAGTTGCATGTGGGGTTGCGTAAAGGCTCCCCTGGGGAGTTCAGTTGTACCCAAAGCCTTCCTCTGGGGGCACTTTTGGATGGGCGAATTAGGCTTTTAACGCATTTTCTGTGGCCCGAGTTTTCAGTCGACTGCCAGGCGGGCCAGGGCTATATTTAGGGTTGCTGTGAAAGAGCGAATACGGAGGGTCCAGTTGCATGTGGGGCTGCATAAAGGCTCCTCTGGGGAGTTCAGTTGTACCCAAAGCCTTCCTTTGGGGGCACTTCTGGATGGGTGAATGGGGCTTGAAACGCTTTTTCTGTGGCCCGAGTTTTCAGTTTTCTGCCATGCTGGCTAGTGTTATATTTAGGGTTGCTGTAGAGAGCGAACACGGAGGGTCCAGTTGCATGTGGGGCTGCATAAAGGCTCCCCTGGGGAGTTCACTTGTGCCCAAAGCCTTCCTTTGGGGGCACTTTTGGATGGGCGAATGGGGCTTGTAGCACGTTTTCTGGGGCCCGAGTTTTCAGTCGTCTGCCATGCGGGCCAGGGTTATATTTAGGGTTGCTGTGAAAGAGCGAATACGGAGGGTCCAGTTGCATGTGGGGCTGCGTAAAGGCTCCCCTGAGGAGTTCACTTGTACCCAAAGCCTTCCTTTGGGGGCACTTCTGGATGGGCGAAAGGGGCTTGAAACGCTTTTTCTGTGGCCCAAGTTTTCAGTCTTCTGCCATGCTGGCTAGGGTTATATTTAGGGTTGCTGTAAAGAGCGAACACGGAGGGTCCAGTTGCATGTGGGGCTGCGTAAAGGCTCCCCTGGGGAGTTCAGATGTACCCAAAGCCTTCCTCTGGGGGCACTTTTGGATGGGCGAATTAGACTTTTAACGCATTTTCTTTGGCCCGAGTTTTCAGTCGACTGCCAGGCGGGCCAGGGCTATATTTAGGGTTGCTGTGAAAGAGCAAATACGGAGAGTCCAGTTGCATGTGGGGCTGCGTAAAGGCTCCCCTGGGGAGTTCAGTTGTACCAAAGCCTTCCTCTGGGGGCACTTTTGGATGGGCGAATTAGGCTTTTAACGCATTTTCTGGGGCCCGAGTTTTCAGTCGACTGCCAGGCGGGCCAGGGCTATATTTAGGGTTGCTGTGAAAGAGTGAACCCGGAGGGTCCAGTTGCATGTGGGGCTGCATAAAGGCTCCTCTGGGGAGTTCAGTTGTACCCAAAGCCTTCCTTTGGAGGCACTTTTGGATGGGCGAATGGGGCTCGTAACACATTTTCTGTGGCCTGAGCTTTCAGTCGACTGCCAGGCGTGCTAGGGCTATATTTTGGCTTGCGGTGAAAGGGTGAACCCGGAGGGTCCAGTTGCATGTGGGGCTGCATAAAGGCTCACCTGGGGAGTTCAGCTGTACCCAAAGCCTTCCTTTGGGGGCACTTCTGGATGGGTGAATGGGGCTTGAAACGCATTTTCTGGAGCCCGAGTTTTCAGTCTTCTGCCATGGTGGCTAGGGGTATATTTAGGGTTGCTCGTAAACAGTGAACAAGGAGGGTCCAGTTGCATGTGGGGTTGCGTAAAGGCTCCCCTGGGGAGTTCAGTTGTACCCAAAGCCTTCCTCTGGGGGCACTTTTGGATGGGCGAATTAGGCTTTTAACGCATTTTCTGGGGCCCGAGTTTTCAGTCGACTGCCAGGCGGGCCAGGGTTATATTTAGGGTTGCTGTAAAAGAGCGAATACGGAGGGTCCAGTTGCATGTGGGGCTGCATAAAGGCTCCCCTGGGGAGTTCAGTTGTACCCAAAGCCTTCCTCTGGGGGCACTTTTGGATGTTCGAATTGGGCTTGTAGCACGTTTTCTGGGGCCCGAGCTTTCAGTCGTCTGCCATGCGGGCCAGGGTTATATTTAGGGTTGCTGTAAAAGAGTGAACCCGGAGGGTCCAGTTGCATGTGGGGCTGCATAAAGGCTCCCCTGGGGAGTTCAGTTGTACCCAAAGTCTTCCTCTGGGGGCACTTTTGGATGGTCCAAGGGGAATCGCAATGCGTTTTCTTAGGCCTGCTTTTTCAGTCTTCTCCCATTGCGCCGAGGGCTATATTTAGGCTTGCGGTGAAAGAGTGAACCCGGAGGGTCCAGTTGCATGTGGGGCTGCATAAAGGCTCCCCTGGGGAGTTCAGTTGTACCTAAAGCCTTCCTTTGGGGGCACTTCTGGATGGGTGAATGGGGCTTGAAACGCATTTTCTGGAGCCCGAGTTTTCAGTCTTCTGCCATGGTGGCTAGGGGTATATTTAGGGTTGCTCATAAACAGTGAACAAGGAGGGTCCAGTTGCATGTGGGGCTGCGTAAAGGCTCCCCTGGGGAGTTCAGTTGTACCCAAAGCCTTCCTCTGGGGGCACTTTTGGATGGGCGAATTAGACTTTTAACACATTTTCTGTGGCCCGAGTTTTCAGTCGACTGCCAGGCGGGCCAGGGCTATATTTAGGGTTGCTGTGAAAGAGCAAATACGGAGAGTCCAGTTGCATGTGGGGCTGCGTAAAGGCTCCCCTGGGGAGTTCAGTTGTACACAAAGCCTTCCTCTGGGGGCACTTTTGGATGGGCGAATTAGGCTTTTAACGCATTTTCTGGGGCCCGAGTTTTCAGTCGACTGCCAGGCGGGCCAGGGCTATATTTAGGGTTGCTGTGAAAGACTGAACCCGGAGGGTCCAGTTGCATGTGGGGCTGCTTAAAGGCACCCCTGTGGAGAACACTTGTACCCAAAGCCTTCCTTTGGGGGCACTTCTGGATGGGCGAAAGGGGCTTGAAACGCTTTTTCTGTGGCCCAAGTTTTCAGTCTTCTGCCATGCTGGTTAGGGTTATATTTAGGGTTGTTGTAAAGAGCGAACACGGAGGGTCCAGTTGCATGTGGGGCTGCGTAAAGGCTCCCCTGGGGAGTTCAGATGTTCCCAAAGCCTTCCTCTGGGGGCACTTTTGGATGGGCGAATTAGGCTTTTAACAGTTTTTCTGGGGCCCGAGTTTTCAGTCGACTGCCAGGCGGGCCAGGGCTATATTTAGGGTTGCTGTGAAAGAGTGAACCCGGAGGGTCCTATTGCATGTGGGGCTGCGTTAAGGCTCCCCTGGGGAGTTCAGCTGTAATCAAAGCCTTCCTTTGGGGGCACTTTTGGATGGGCGAATGGGGCTCGTAACACATTTTCTGTGGCCCGAGCTTTCAGTCGACTGCCAGGCGTGCTAGGGCTATATTTAGGGTTGCGGTGAAAGAGTGAACCCAGAGGGTCCAGTTGCATGTAGGGCTGCATAAAGGCTCCCCTGGGGAGTTCACTTGTACCCAAAGCCTTCCTTTGGGGGCACTTCTGGATGGGCGAAAGGGGCTTGAAACGCTTTTTCTGTGGCCCGAGTTTTCAGTCTTCTGCCATGCTGGATAGGGTTATATTTAGGGTTGTTGTAAAGAGTGAACCCAGAGGGTCCAGTTGCATGTGGGGCTGCATAAAGGCTCCCCTGGGGAGTTCAGTTGTACCCAAAGCCTTCCTCTGGGGGCACTTTTGGATGGGCGAATTAGGCTTTTAACTGTTTTTCTGGGGCCTGAGTTTTCAGTCGACTGCCAGGCGGGCCAGGGCTATATTTAGGGTTGCTGTGAAAGAGCGAATACGGAGGGTCCAGTTGCATGTGGGGCTGCGTTAAGGCTCCCCTGGGGAGTTCACTTGTAGCCAAAGCCTTCCTCTGGGGGCACTTTTGGATGGGCGAATTAGGCTTTTAACGCATTTTCTGGGGCCCGAGTTTTCAGTCGACTGCCAGGCGGGGCAGGGCTATATTTAGGGTTGCTGTGAAAGAGTGAACCCGGAGGGTCCAGTTGCATGTGGGGCTGCATAAAGGCTCCCCTGGGGAGTTCACTTGTAGCCAAAGCCTTCCTTTGGGGGCACTTCTGGATGGGCGAAAGGGGCTTGAAACGCTTTTTCTGTGGCCCGAGTTTTCAGTCTTCTGCCATGCTGGCTAGGGTTATATTTAGGGTTGCTGTAAAGAGCGAACACGGAGGGTCCAGTTGCATGTGGGGCTGCGTAAAGGCTCCCCTGGGGAGTTCAGTTGTACCCAAAGCCTTCCTCTGGGGGCACTTTTGGATGGGCGAATTAGGCTTTTAACGCATTTTCTGGGGCCCGAGTTTTCAGTCGACTGCCAGGCGGGCCAGGGCTATATTTAGGGTTGCTGTGAAAGAGCGAATACGGAGGGTCCAGTTGCATGTGGGGCTGCGTTAAGGCTCCCCTGGGGAGTTCAGATGTACCCAAAGCCTTCCTCTGGGGGCACTTTTGGATGGGCGAATTAGGGTTTTAACGCGTTTTCTGGGGCCCGAGTTTTCAGTCGACTGCCAGGCGGGCCAGGGCTATATTTAGGGTTGCTGTGAAAGAGTGAACCCGGAGGGTCCAGTTGCATGTGGGCCTGCATAAAGGCTCACCTGGGGAGTTCACTTGTACCCAAAGCCTTCCTTTGGGGGCACTTCTGGATGGGTGAATGGGGCTTGAAACGCTTTTTCTGTGGCCCGAGTTTTCAGTTTTCTGCCATGCTGGCTAGGGTTATATTTAGGGTTGCTTGTAAACAGCGAACACGGGGGGTCCAGTTGCGTATGGGCCTGCATAAAGGCTCCCCTGGGGAGTTCACTTGTACCCAAAGCCTTCCTTTGGGGGCACTTTTGGATGGTCGAATGGGGCTTGTAGCACGTTTTCTGGGGCCCGATTTTTTAGTCGTCTGCCATGCGGGCCAGGGTTATATTTATGGTTGCTGTGAAAGAGCGAATACGGAGGGTCCAGTTGCATTTGGGGCTGTATAAAGGCTCCCCTGGGGAGTTCACTTGTAGCCAAAGCCTTCCTTTGGGGGCACTTCTGGATGGGCGAAAGGGGCTTGAAACGCTTTTTCTGTGGCCCGAGTTTTCAGTCTTCTGCCATGCTGGCTAGGGTTATATTTAGGGTTGCTGTAAAGAGCGAACACGGAGGGTCCAGTTGCATGTGGGGCTGCGTAAAGGCTCCCCTGGGGAGTTCAGTTGTACCCAAAGCCTTCCTTTGGGGGCACTTTGGATGGGCGAATGGGGCTCGTAACACATTTTCTGGGGCCCGTGTTTTCTGTCGACTGCCAGGCGTGCTAGGGCTATATTTAGGCTTGCGGTGAAAGAGTGAACCCGGAGGGTCCAGTTGCATGTGGGGCTGCATAAATGCTCCCCTGGGGAGTTCACTTGTACCCAAAGCCTTCCTTTGGGGGCACTTCTGGATGGGCGAAAAGGGCTTGAAACGCTTTTTCTGTGGCCCGAGTTTTCAGTCTTCTGCCATGCTGGCTAGGGTTATATTTAGGGTTGCTGTGAAAGAGCGAATACGGAGGGTCCAGTTGCATGTGGGGCTGCGTTAAGGCTCCCCTGGGGAGTTCAGATGTACCCAAAGCCTTCCTCTGGGGGCACTTTTGGATGGGCGAATTAGGCTTTTAACGCATTTTCTGGGGCCCGAGTTTTCAGTCGACTGCCAGGCGGGCCAGGGCTATATTTAGGGTTGCTGTGAAAGAGTGAACCCGGAGGGTCCAGTTGCATGTGGGGCTGCATAAAGGCTCCCCTGGGGAGTTCACTTGTACCCAAAGCCTTCCGTTGGGGGCACTTCTGGATGGGTGAATGGGGCTTGAAACGCTTTTTCTGTGGCCCGAGTTTTCAGTTTTCTGCCATGCTGGCTAGGGTTTTATTTAGGGTTGCTTGTAAACAGCGAACACGGGGGGTCCAGTTGCGTATGGGCCTGCATAAAGGCTCCCCTGGGGAGTTCACTTGTACCCAAAGCCTTCCTTTGGGGGCACTTTTGGATTGTCGAATGGGGCTTGTAGCACGTTTTCTGTGGCCCGAGTTTTCAGTCGTCTGCCATGCGGGCCAGGGTTATATTTAGGGTTGCTGTGAAAGAGCGAATACGGAGGGTCCAGTTGCATGTGGGGCTGCATAAAGGCTCCCCTGGGGAGTTCACTTGTAGCCAAAGCCTTCCTTTGGGGGCACTTCTGGATGGGCGAAAGGGGCTTGAAACGCTTTTTCTGTGGCCCGAGTTTTCAGTCTTCTGCCATGCTGGCTAGGGTTATATTTAGGGTTGTTGTAAAGAGCGAACACGGAGGGTCCAGTTGCATGTGGGGCTGCGTAAAGGCTCCCCTGGGGAGTTCAGATGTACCCAAAGCCTTCCTTTGGGGGCACTTTTGGATGGGCGAATGGGGCTCGTAACACATTTTCTGTTGCTCGAACTTTCAGTCGACTGCCAGGCGGGCCAGGGCTATATTTAGGGTTGCTGTGAAAGAGTGAACCCGGAGGGTCCAGTTGCATGTGGCCTGGGGAGTTCAGTTGTACCCAAAGCCTTCCTTTGGGGGCACTTCTGGATGGGTGAATGGGGCTTGAAACGCATTTTCTGGAGCCCGAGTTTTCAGTCTTCTGCCATGGTGGCTAGGGTTATATTTAGGGTTGCTTCTAAACAGCGAACACGGGGGGTCCAGTTGCGTATGGGCCTGCATAAAGGCTCCCCTGGGGAGTTCACTTGTACCCAAAGCCTTCCTTTGGGGGCACTTTTGGATGGTCGAATGGGGCTTGTAGCACGTTTTCTGTGGCCCGAGTTTTCAGTCTTCTGCCATGCTGGCTAGGGTTATATTTAGGGTTGCTGTAAAGAGCGAACACGGAGGGTCCAGTTGCATGTGGGGCTGCGTAAAGGCTCTACTGGGGAGTTCAGATGTACCCAAAGCCTTCCTTTGGAGGCACTTTTGGATGGGCGAATGGGGCTCGTAACACGTTTTCTGTGGCCCGAGCTTTCAGTCGACTGCCAGGCGTGCTAGGGCTATATTTAGGCTTGCGGTGAAAGAGTGAACCCGGAGGGTCCAGTTGCATGTGGGGCTGCATAAAGGCTCCCCTGGGGAGTTCAGTTGTACCCAAAGCCTTCCTTTGGGGGCACTTCTGGATGGGTGAATGGGGCTTGAAACGCATTTTCTGGAGCCCGAGTTTTCAGTCTTCTGCCATGGTGGCTAGGGGTATATTTAGGGTTGCTCGTAAACAGTGAACAAGGAGGGTCCAGTTGCATGTGGGGCTGCGTAAAGGCTCCCCTGGGGAGTTCACTTGTACCCAAAGCCTTCCTCTGGGGGCACTTTTGGATGGGCGAATTAGGCTTTTAACGCATTTTCTTTGGCCCGAGTTTTCAGTCGACTGCCAGGCGGGCCAGGGCTATATTTAGGGTTGCTGTGAAAGAGCGAATACGGAGGGTCCAGTTGCATGTGGGGCTGCATAAAGGCTCCCCTGGGGAGTTCAGTTGTACCCAAAGCCTTCCTCTGGGGGCACTTTTGGATGGGCGAATTAGGCTTTTAACAGTTTTTCTGGGGCCCGAGTTTTCAGTCGACTGCCAGGCGGGCCAGGGCTATATTTAGGGTTGCTGTGAAAGAGTGAACCCGGAGGGTCCAGTTGCATGTGGGGCTGCATAAAGGCTCCCCTGGGGAGTTCACTTGTACCCAAAGCCTTCCTTTGGGGGCACTTCTGGATGGGCGAAAAGGGCTTGAAACGCTTTTTCTGTGGCCCGAGTTTTCAGTCTTCTGCCATGCTGGCTATTGTTATATTTAGGGTTGCTGTAAAGAGCGAACACGGAGGGTCCAGTTGCATGTGGGGCTGCGTAAAGGCTCCCCTGGGGAGTTCAGATGTACCCAAAGCCTTCCTCTGGGGGCACTTTTGGATGGGCGAATTAGGCTTTTAACGCATTTTCTGGGGCCCGAGTTTTCAGTCTTCTGCCATGCTGGCTATGGTTATATTTAGGGTTGCTGTAAAGAGCGAACACGGAGGGTCCAGTTGCATGTGGGGCTGCGTAAAGGCTCCCCTGGGGAGTTCAGTTGTACCCAAAGCCTTCCTCTGGGGGCACTTTTGGATGGGCGAATTAGGCTTTTAACGCATTTTCTGGGGCCCGAGTTTTCAGTCGACTGCCAGGCGGGCCAGGGCTATATTTAGGGTTGCTGTGAAAGAGTGAACCCGGAGGGTCCAGTTGCATGTGGGGCTGCATAAAGGCTCCCCTGGGGAGTTCAGTTGTACCCAAAGCCTTCCTTTGGGGGCACTTCTGGATGGGTGAATGGGGCTTGAAACGCTTTTTCTGTGGCCCGAGTTTTCAGTTTTCTGCCATGCTGGCTAGGGTTATATTTAGGGTTGCTTCTAAACAGCGAACACGGGGGGTCCAGTTGCGTATGGGCCTGCATAAAGGCTCCCCTGGGGAGTTCACTTGTACCCAAAGCCTTCCTTTGGGGGCACTTTTGGATGGTCGAATGGGGCTTGTAGCACGTTTTCTGTGGCCCGAGTTTTCAGTCTTCTGCCATGCTCGCTAGGGTTATATTTAGGGTTGCTGTAAAGAGCGAACACGGAGGGTCCAGTTGCATGTGGGGCTGCGTAAAGGCTCCCCTGGGGAGTTCAGATGTACCCAAAGCCTTCCTTTGGAGGCACTTTTGGATGGGCGAATGGGGCTCGTAACACGTTTTCTGTGGCCCGAGCTTTCAGTCGACTGCCAGGCGTGCTAGGGCTATATTTAGGCTTGCGGTGAAAGAGTGAACCCGGAGGGTCCAGTTGCATGTGGGGCTGCATAAAGGCTCCCCTGGGGAGTTCAGTTGTACCCAAAGCCTTCCTTTGGGGGCACTTCTGGATGGGTGAATGGGGCTTGAAACGCATTTTCTGGAGCCCGAGTTTTCAGTCTTGTGCCATGCTGGCTAGGGGTATATTTAGGGTTGCTCGTAAACAGTGAACAAGGAGGGTCCAGTTGCATGTGGGGCTGCGTAAAGGCTCCCCTCGGGAGTTCACTTGTACCCAAAGCCTTCCTCTGGGGGCACTTTTGGATGGGCGAATTAGGCTTTTAACGCATTTTCTTTGGCCCGAGTTTTCAGTCGACTGCCAGGCGGGCCAGGGCTATATTTAGGGTTGCTGTGAAAGAGCGAATACGGAGGGTCCAGTTGCATGTGGGGCTGCATAAAGGCTCCCCTGGGGAGTTCACTTGTACCCAAAGCCTTCCTCTGGGGGCACTTTTGGATGGGCGAATTAGGCTTTTAACAGTTTTTCTGGGGCCCGAGTTTTCAGTCGACTGCCAGGCGGGCCAGGGCTATATTTAGGGTTGCTGTGAAAGAGTGAACCCGGAGGGTCCAGTTGCATGTGGGGCTGCATAAAGGCTCCCCTGGGGAGTTCACTTGTACCCAAAGCCTTCCTTTGGGGGCACTTCTGGATGGGCGAAAAGGGCTTGAAACGCTTTTTCTGTGGCCCGAGTTTTCAGTCTTCTGCCATGCTGGCTATGGTTATATTTAGGGTTGCTGTAAAGAGCGAACACGGAGGGTCCAGTTGCATGTGGGGCTGCGTAAAGGCTCCCCTGGGGAGTTCAGATGTACCCAAAGCCTTCCTCTGGGGGCACTTTTGGATGGGCGAATTAGGCTTTTAACGCATTTTCTGGGGCCCGAGTTTTCAGTCGACTGCCAGGCGGGCCAGGGCTATATTTAGGGTTGCTGTGAAAGAGTGAACCCGGAGGGTCCAGTTGCATGTGGGGCTGCATAAAGGCTCCCCTGGGGAGTTCAGTTGTACCCAAAGCCTTCCTTTGGGGGCACTTCTGGATGGGTGAATGGGGCTTGAAACGCTTTTTCTGTGGCCCGAGTTTTCAGTTTTCTGCCATGCTGGCTAGGGTTATATTTAGGGTTGCTTCTAAACAGCGAACACGGGGGGTCCAGTTGCGTATGGGCCTGCATAAAGGCTCCCCTGGGGAGTTCAGTTGTACCCAAAGCCTTCCTTTGGGGGCACTTCTGGATGGGCGAAAAGGGCTTGAAACGCTTTTTCTGTGGCCCGAGTTTTCAGTCTTCTGCCATGCTGGCTATGGTTATATTTAGGGTTGCTGTAAAGAGCGAACACGGAGGGTCCAGTTGCATGTGGGGCTGCGTAAAGGCTCCCCTGGGGAGTTCAGATGTACCCAAAGCCTTCCTCTGGGGGCACTTTTGGATGGGCGAATTAGGCTTTTAACGCATTTTCTGGGGCCCGAGTTTTCAGTCGACTGCCAGGCGGGCCAGGGCTATATTTAGGGTTGCTGTGAAAGAGTGAACCCGGAGGGTCCAGTTGCATGTGGGGCTGCATAAAGGCTCCCCTGGGGAGTTCAGTTGTACCCAAAGCCTTCCTTTGGGGGCACTTCTGGATGGGTGAATGGGGCTTGAAACGCTTTTTCTGTGGCCCGAGTTTTCAGTTTTCTGCCATGCTGGCTAGGGTTATATTTAGGGTTGCTTCTAAACAGCGAACACGGGGGGTCCAGTTGCGTATGGGCCTGCATAAAGGCTCCCCTGGGGAGTTCACTTGTACCCAAAGCCTTCCTTTGGGGGCACTTTTGGATGGTCGAATGGGGCTTGTAGCACGTTTTCTGTGGCCCGAGTTTTCAGTCTTCTGCCATGCTCGCTAGGGTTATATTTAGGGTTGCTGTAAAGAGCGAACACGGAGGGTCCAGTTGCATGTGGGGCTGCGTAAAGGCTCCCCTGGGGAGTTCAGATGTACCCAAAGCCTTCCTTTGGAGGCACTTTTGGATGGGCGAATGGGGCTCGTAACACGTTTTCTGTGGCCCGAGCTTTCAGTCGACTGCCAGGCGTGCTAGGGCTATATTTAGGCTTGCGGTGAAAGAGTGAACCCGGAGGGTCCAGTTGCATGTGGGGCTGCATAAAGGCTCCCCTGGGGAGTTCAGTTGTACCCAAAGCCTTCCTTTGGGGGCACTTCTGGATGGGTGAATGGGGCTTGAAACGCATTTTCTGGAGCCCGAGTTTTCAGTCTTGTGCCATGCTGGCTAGGGGTATATTTAGGGTTGCTCGTAAACAGTGAACAAGGAGGGTCCAGTTGCATGTGGGGCTGCGTAAAGGCTCCCCTGGGGAGTTCACTTGTACCCAAAGCCTTCCTCTGGGGGCACTTTTGGATGGGCGAATTAGGCTTTTAACGCATTTTCTTTGGCCCGAGTTTTCAGTCGACTGCCAGGCGGGCCAGGGCTATATTTAGGGTTGCTGTGAAAGAGCGAATACGGAGGGTCCAGTTGCATGTGGGGCTGCATAAAGGCTCCCCTGGGGAGTTCACTTGTACCCAAAGCCTTCCTCTGGGGGCACTTTTGGATGGGCGAATTAGGCTTTTAACAGTTTTTCTGGGGCCCGAGTTTTCAGTCGACTGCCAGGCGGGCCAGGGCTATATTTAGGGTTGCTGTGAAAGAGTGAACCCGGAGGGTCCAGTTGCATGTGGGGCTGCATAAAGGCTCCCCTGGGGAGTTCACTTGTACCCAAAGCCTTCCTTTGGGGGCACTTCTGGATGGGCGAAAAGGGCTTGAAACGCTTTTTCTGTGGCCCGAGTTTTCAGTCTTCTGCCATGCTGGCTATGGTTATATTTAGGGTTGCTGTAAAGAGCGAACACGGAGGGTCCAGTTGCATGTGGGGCTGCGTAAAGGCTCCCCTGGGGAGTTCAGATGTACCCAAAGCCTTCCTCTGGGGGCACTTTTGGATGGGCGAATTAGGCTTTTAACGCATTTTCTGGGGCCCGAGTTTTCAGTCGACTGCCAGGCGGGCCAGGGCTATATTTAGGGTTGCTGTGAAAGAGCGAATACGGAGGGTCCAGTTGCATGTGGGGCTGTGTTAAGGCTCCCCTGGGGAGTTCAGTTGTACCCAAAGCCTTCCTCTGGGGGCACTTTTGGATGGGCGAATTAGGCTTTTAACGCATTTTCTGTGGCCCGAGTTTTCAGTCGACTGCCAGGCAGGCAAGGGCTATATTTAGGGTTGCTGTGAAAGAGTGAACCCGGAGGGTCCAGTTGCATGTGGGGCTGCATAAAGGCTCCCCTGGGGAGTTCAGTTGTACCCAAAGCCTTCCTTTGGGGGCACTTCTGGATGGGTGAATGGGGCTTGAAACGCTTTTTCTGTGGCCCGAGTTTTCAGTTTTCTGCCATGCTGGCTAGGGTTATATTTAGGGTTGCTTGTAAACAGCGAACACGGGGGGTCCAGTTGCGTATGGGCCTGCATAAAGGCTCCCCTGGGGAGTTCACTTGTACCCAAAGCCTTCCTTTGGGGGCACTTTTGGATGGTCGAATGGGGCTTGTAGCACGTTTTCTGTGGCCCGAGTTTTCAGTCTTCTGCCATGCTGGCTAGGGTTATATTTAGGGTTGCTGTAAAGAGCGAACACGGAGGGTCCAGTTGCATGTGGGGCTGCGTAAAGGCTCCCCTGGGGAGTTCAGATGTACCCAAAGCCTTCCTTTGGAGGCACTTTTGGATGGGCGAATGGGGCTCGTAACACGTTTTCTGTGGCCCGAGCTTTCAGTCGACTGCCAGGCGTGCTAGGGCTATATTTAGGCTTGCGGTGAAAGAGTGAACCCGGAGGGTCCAGTTGCATGTGGGGCTGCATAAAGGCTCCCCTGGGGAGTTCAGTTGTACCCAAAGCCTTCCTCTGGGGGCACTTTTGGATGGGCGAATTAGCCTTTTAACAGTTTTTCTGTGGCCCGAGTTTTCAGTTTTCTGCCATGCTGGCTAGTGTTATATTTAGGGTTGCTTGTAAACAGCGAACACGGGGGGTCCAGTTGCGTATGGGCCTGCATAAAGGCTCCCCTGGGGAGTTCAGTTGTACCCAAAGCCTTCCTTTGTGGGCACTTTTGGATGGTCGAATGGGGCTTGTAGCACGTTTTCTGGGGCCCGATTTTTCAGTCGTCTGCCATGCGGGCCAGGGCTATATTTAGGGTTGCTGTGAAAGAGCGAATACGGAGGGTCCAGTTGCATGTGGGGCTTCATAAAGGCTCCCCTGGGGAGTTCACTTGTACCCAAAGCCTTCCTTTGGGGGCACTTCTGGATGGGCGAAAGGGGCTTGAAACGCTTTTTCTGTGGCCCGAGTTTTCAGTCTTCTGCCATGCTGGCTAGGGTTATATTTAGGGTTGCTGTAAAGAGCGAACACGGAGGGTCCAGTTGCATGTGGGGCTGCGTAAAGGCTCCCCTGGGGAGTTCAGATGTATCCAAAGCCTTCCTTTGGGGGCACTTTTGGATGGGCGAATGGGGCTCGTAACACATTTTCTGTGGCCCGAGCTTTCAGTCGACTGCCAGGCGTGCTAGGGCTATATTTAGGCTTGCGGTGAAAGAGTGAACCCGGAGGGTCCAGTTGCATGTGGGGCTGCATAAAGGCTCCCCTGGGGAGTTCAGTTGTACCCAAAGCCTTCCTTTGGGGGCACTTCTGGATGGGTGAATGGGGCTTGAAACGCATTTTCTGGAGCCCGAGTTTTCAGTCTTCTGCCATGGTGGCTAGGGGTATATTTAGGGTTGCTTGTAAACAGTGAACAAGGAGGGTCCAGTTGCATGTGGGGCTGCGTAAAGGCTCCCCTGGGGAGTTCAGATGTACCCAAAGCCTTCCTCTGGGGGCACTTTTGGATGGCGAATTAGGCTTTTAATGCATTTTCAGGGGCCCGAGTTTTCAGTCGACTGCCAGGCAGGCAAGGGCTATATTTAGGGTTGCTGTGAAAGAGTGAACCCGGAGGGTCCAGTTGCATGTGGGGCTGCATAAAGGCTCCCCTGGGGAGTTCAGTTGTACCCAAAGCCTTCCTTTGGGGGCACTTCTGGATGGGTGAATGGGGCTTGAAACGCTTTTTCTGTGGCCCGAGTTTTCAGTTTTCTGCCATGCTGGCTAGGGTTATATTTAGGGTTGCTTGTAAACAGCGAACACGGGGGGTCCAGTTGCGTATGGGCCTGCATAAAGGCTCCCCTGGGGAGTTCACTTGTACCCAAAGCCTTCCTTTGGGGGCACTTTTGGATGGTCGAATGGGGCTTGTAGCACGTTTTCTGTGGCCCGAGTTTTCAGTCTTCTGCCATGCTGGCTAGGGTTATATTTAGGGTTGCTGTAAAGAGCGAACACGGAGGGTCCAGTTGCATGTGGGGCTGCGTAAAGGCTCCCCTGGGGAGTTCAGATGTACCCAAAGCCTTCCTTTGGAGGCACTTTTGGATGGGCGAATGGGGCTCGTAACACGTTTTCTGTGGCCCGAGCTTTCAGTCGACTGCCAGGCGTGCTAGGGCTATATTTAGGCTTGCGGTGAAAGAGTGAACCCGGAGGGTCCAGTTGCATGTGGGGCTGCATAAAGGCTCCCCTGGGGAGTTCAGTTGTACCCAAAGCCTTCCTCTGGGGGCACTTTTGGATGGGCGAATTAGCCTTTTAACAGTTTTTCTGTGGCCCGAGTTTTCAGTTTTCTGCCATGCTGGCTAGTGTTATATTTAGGGTTGCTTGTAAGAAGCGAACACGGGGGGTCCAGTTGCGTATGGGCCTGCATAAAGGCTCCCCTGGGGAGTTCAGTTGTACCCAAAGCCTTCCTTTGTGGGCACTTTTGGACGGTCGAATGGGGCTTGTAGCACGTTTTCTGGGGCCCGATTTTTCAGTCGTCTGCCATGCGGGCCAGGGTTATATTTAGGGTTGCTGTGAAAGAGCGAATACGGAGGGTCCAGTTGCATGTGGGGCTTCATAAAGGCTCCCCTGGGGAGTTCACTTGTACCCAAAGCCTTCCTTTGGGGCACTTCTGGATGGGCGAAAGGGGCTTGAAACGCTTTTTCTGTGGCCCGAGTTTTCAGTCTTCTGCCATGCTGGCTAGGGTTATATTTAGGGTTGCTGTAAAGAGCGAACACGGAGGGTCCAGTTGCATGTGGGGCTGCGTAAAGGCTCCCCTGGGGAGTTCAGATGTATCCAAAGCCTTCCTTTGGGGGCACTTTTGGATGGGCGAATGGGCTCGTAACACATTTTCTGTGGCCCGAGCTTTCAGTCGACTGCCAGGCGTGCTAGGGCTATATTTAGGCTTGCGGTGAAAGAGTGAACCCGGAGGGTCCAGTTGCATGTGGGGCTGCATAAAGGCTCCCCTGGGGAGTTCAGTTGTACCCAAAGCCTTCCTTTGGGGGCACTTTTGGATGGGCGAATTAGACTTTTAACGCATTTTCTGTGGCCCGAGTTTTCAGTCGACTGCCAGGCCGGCCAGGGCTATATTTAGGGTTGCTGTGAAAGAGCAAATACGGAGAGTCCAGTTGCATGTGGGGCTGCGTAAAGGCTCCCCTGGGGAGGTCACTTGTACCCAAAGCCTTCCTTTGGGGGCACTTCTGGATGGGCGAAAGGGGCTTGAAACGCTTTTCTGTGGCCCGAGCTTTCAGTCGACTGCCAGGCGTGCTACGGCTATATTTAGGCTTGCGGTGAAAGAGTGAACCCGGAGGGTCCAGTTGCATGTGGGGCTGCATAAAGGCTACCCAAGATACCCCAGGGGGCCCTGAGGGGCCCCCCCCCCCCCCCCCCCCCCCCCCCCCCCCCCCCCCCCCCCCCCCCCCCCCGGTGAATGGGGCTTGAAACGCATTTTCTGGAGCCCGAGTTTTCAGTCTTCTGCCATGGTGGCTAGGGGTATATTTAGGGTTGCTCGTAAACAGTGAACAAGGAGGGTCCAGTTGCATGTGGGGCTGCGTAAAGGCTCCCCTGGGGAGTTCAGTTGTACCCAAAGCCTTCCTCTGGGGGCACTTTTGGATGGGCGAATTAGGCTTTTAATGCATTTTCAGGGGCCCGAGTTTTCAGTCGACTGCCAGGCGGCCAGGGCTATATTTAGGGTTGCTGTGAAAGAGTGAATACGGAGGGTCCAGTTGCATGTGGGGGCTGCGTTAAGGCTCCCCTGGGGAGTCCAGTTGTACCCAAAGCCTTCCTTTGGGGGCACTTTTGGATGGTCCAAGGGGAATCGCAATGCGTTTTCTTAGGCCCGCTTTTTCAGTCTTCTCCCATTGCGCCGAGGGCTATATTTAGGGTTGCTGTGAAAGAGTGAACCCGGAGGGTCCAGTTGCATGTGGGGCTGCATAAAGGCTCCCCTGGGGAGTTCAGTTGTACGTAAAGCCTTCCCTTGGGGGCACTTCTGGATGGGTGAATGGGGCTTGAAACGCATTTTCTGGAGCCCGAGTTTTCAGTCTTCTGCCATGGTGGCTAGGGGTATATTTAGGGTTGCTCGTAAACAGTGAACAAGGAGGGTCCAGTTGCATGTGGGGCTGCGTTAAGGCTCCCCTGGGGAGTCCAGTTGTACCCAAAGCCTTCCTTTGGGGGCACTTTTGGATGGTCCAAGGGGAATCGCAATGCGTTTTCTTAGGCCCGCTTTTTCAGTCTTCTCCCATTGCGCCGAGGGCTATATTTAGGCTTGCGGTGAAAGAGTGAACCCGGAGGGTCCAGTTGCATGTGGGGCTGCATAAAGGCTCCCCTGGGGAGTTCAGTTGTACGTAAAGCCTTCCCTTGGGGGCACTTCTGGATGGGTGAATGGGGCTTGAAACGCATTTTCTGGAGCCCGAGTTTTCAGTCGACTGCCATGCTGGCTAGGGTTATATTTAGGGTTGCTGTAAAGAGCGAACACGAAGGGTCCAGTTGCATGTGGGGCTGCATAAAGGCTCCCCTGGGGAGTTCACTTGTGCCCAAAGCCTTCCTTTGGGGGCACGTTTGGATGGTCGAATGGGGCTTGTAGCACGTTTTCTGGGGCCCGAGTTTTCAGTCTTCTGCCATGCTGGCTAGGGTTATATTTAGGGTTGCTGTAAAGAGCGAACACGGAGGGTCCAGTTGCATGTGGGGCTGCGTAAAGGCTCCCCTGGGGAGTTCAGATGTACCCAAAGCCTTCCTTTGGAGGCACTTTTGGATGGGAGAATGGGGCTCGTAACACATTTTCTGTGGCCCGAGCTTTCAGTCGACTGCCAGGCGTGCTAGGGCTATATTTAGGCTTGCGGTGAAAGAGTGAACCCGGAGGGTCCAGTTGCATGTGGGGCTGCATAAAGGCTCCCCTGGGGAGTTCAGCTGTACCCAAAGCCTTCCTTTGGGGGCACTTCTGGATGGGTGAATGGGGCTTGAAACGCATTTTCTGGAGCCCGAGTTTTCAGTCTTCTGCCATGGTGGCTAGGGGTATATTTAGGGTTGCTCGTAAACAGTGAACAAGGAGGGTCCAGTTGCATGTGGGGCTGCGTAAAGGCTCCCCTGGGGAGTTCAGTTGTACCCAAAGCCTTCCTCTGGGGGCACTTTTGGATGGGCGAATTAGCCTTTTAACAGTTTTTCTGTGGCCCGAGTTTTCAGTTTTCTGCCATGCTGGCTAGTGTTATATTTAGGGTTGCTTGTAAACAGCGAACACGGGGGGTCCAGTTGCGTATGGGCCTGCATAAAGGCTCCCCTGGGGAGTTCAGTTGTACCCAAAGCCTTCCTTTGTGGGCACTTTTGGATGGTCGAATGGGGCTTGTAGCACGTTTTCTGGGGCCCGATTTTTCAGTCGTCTGCCATGCGGGCCAGGGTTATATTTAGGGTTGCTGTGAAAGAGCGAATACGGAGGGTCCAGTTGCATGTGGGGCTGCGTAAAGGCTCCCCTGGGGAGTTCACTTGTACCCAAAGCCTTCCTTTGGGGGCACTTCTGGATGGGCGAAAGGGGCTTGAAACGCTTTTTCTGTGGCCCGAGTTTTCAGTCTTCTGCCATGCTGGCTAGGGTTATATTTAGGGTTGCTGTAAAGAGCGAACACGGAGGGTCCAGTTGCATGTGGGGCTGCGTAAAGGCTCCCCTGGGGAGTTCAGATGTATCCAAAGCCTTCCTTTGGGGGCACTTTTGGATGGGCGAATGGGGCTCGTAACACATTTTCTGTGGCCCGAGCTTTCAGTCGACTGCCAGGCGTGCTAGGGCTATATTTAGGCTTGCGGTGAAAGAGTGAACCCGGAGGGTCCAGTTGCATGTGGGGCTGCATAAAGGCTCCCCTGGGGAGTTCAGTTGTACCCAAAGCCTTCCTTTGGGGGCACTTCTGGATGGGTGAATGGGGCTTGAAACGCATTTTCTGGAGCCCGAGTTTTCAGTCTTCTGCCATGGTGGCTAGGGGTATATTTAGGGTTGCTTGTAAACAGTGAACAAGGAGGGTCCAGTTGCATGTGGGGCTGCGTAAAGGCTCCCCTGGGGAGTTCAGATGTACCCAAAGCCTTCCTCTGGGGGCACTTTTGGATGGGCGAATTAGGCTTTTAATGCATTTTCAGGGGCCCGAGTTTTCAGTCGACTGCCAGGCGGGCCAGGGCTATATTTAGGGTTGCTGTGAAAGAGCGAATACGGAGGGTCCAGTTGCATGTGGGGCTGCATAAAGGCTCCCCTGGGGAGTTCAGTTGTACAGAAAGATTTCCTTTGGGGGCACTTTTGGATGGTCCAAGGGGAATCGCAATGCGTTTTCTGGGGCCCGCTTTTTCAATCTTCTCCCATTGCGCCGAGGGCTATATTTAGGCTTGCGGTGAAAGAGTGAACCCGGAGGGTCCAGTTGCATGTGGGGCTGCATAAAGGCTCCCCTAGGGAGTTCAGTTGTACCCAAAGCCTTCCTTTGGGGGCACTTCTGGATGGGTGAATGGGGCTTGAAACGCATTTTCTGTGCCCCGAGCTTTCAGTCTTCTGCCATGGTGGCTAGGGGTATATTTAGGGTTGCTCGTAAACAGTGAACAAGGAGGGTCCAGTTGCATGTGGGGCTGCATAAAGGCTCCCCTGGGGAGTTCACTTGTACCCAAAGCCTTCCTTTGGGGGCACTTCTGGATGGGCGAAAGGGGCTTGTAGCACGTTTTCTGTGGCCCGAGTTTTCAGTCTTCTGCCATGCTGGCTAGGGTTATATTTAGGGTTGTTTTAAAGAGCGAACACGGAGGGTCCAGTTGCATGTGGGGCTGTGTAAAGGCTCCCCTGGGGAGTTCAGATGTACCCAAAGCCTTCCTTTGGGGGCACTTTTGGATGGGCGAATGGGGCTCGTAACACATTTTCTGTGGCCCGAGCTTTCAGTCGACTGCCAGGCGTGCTAGGGCTATATTTAGGCTTGCGGTGAAAGAGTGAACCCGGAGGGTCCAGTTGCATGTGGGGCTGCGTAAAGGCTCCCCTGGGGAGTTCAGTTGTACCCAAAGCCTACCTCTGGGGGCACTTGTGGATGGGCGAATTAGGCTTTTAACAGTTTTTCTGGGGCCCGAGTTTTCAGTCGACTGCCAGGCGGGCCAGGGCTATATTTAGGATTGCTGTGAAAGAGCGAATAGGGAGGGTCCAGTTGCATGTCCGGCTGCGTTAAGGCTCCCCTGGGGAGTCCAGTTGTACCCAAAGCCTTCCTTTGGGGGCACTTTTTGATGGTCCAAGGGGAATCGCAATGCGTTTTCTTAGGCCCGCTTTTTCAGTCTTCTCCCATTGCGCCGAGTGCTCTATTTAGGGTTGCTGTGAAAGAGTGAACCCGGAGGGTCCAGTTGCATGTGGGGCTGCATAAAGGCTCCCCTGGGGAGTTCAGTTGTACCCAAAGCCTTCCTTTGGGGGCACTTTTGGATGGGCGAATTAGACTTTTAACGCATTTTCTGTGGCCCGAGTTTTCAGTCGACTGCCAGGCCGGCCAGGGCTATATTTAGGGTTGCTGTGAAAGAGCAAATACGGAGAGTCCAGTTGCATGTGGGGCTGCGTAAAGGCTCCCCTGGGGAGGTCACTTGTACCCAAAGCCTTCCTTTGGGGGCACTTCTGGATGGGCGAAAGGGGCTTGAAACGCTTTTTCTGTGGCCCGAGCTTTCAGTCGACTGCCAGGCGTGCTACGGCTATATTTAGGCTTGCGGTGAAAGAGTGAACCCGGAGGGTCCAGTTGCATGTGGGGCTGCATAAAGGCTACCCTGGGGAGTTCAGTTGTACCCAAAGCCTTCCTTTGGGGGCACTTCTGGATGGGTGAATGGGGCTTGAAACGCATTTTCTGGAGCCCGAGTTTTCAGTCTTCTGCCATGGTGGCTAGGGGTATATTTAGGGTTGCTCGTAAACAGTGAACAAGGAGGGTCCAGTTGCATGTGGGGCTGCGTAAAGGCTCCCCTGGGGAGTTCAGTTGTACCCAAAGCCTTCCTCTGGGGGCACTTTTGGATGGGCGAATTAGGCTTTTAATGCATTTTCAGGGGCCCGAGTTTTCAGTCGACTGCCAGGCGGCCAGGGCTATATTTAGGGTTGCTGTGAAAGAGTGAATACGGAGGGTCCAGTTGCATGTGGGGCTGCGTTAAGGCTCCCCTGGGGAGTCCAGTTGTACCCAAAGCCTTCCTTTGGGGGCACTTTTGGATGGTCCAAGGGGAATCGCAATGCGTTTTCTTAGGCCCGCTTTTTCAGTCTTCTCCCATTGCGCCGAGGGCTATATTTAGGGTTGCTGTGAAAGAGTGAACCCGGAGGGTCCAGTTGCATGTGGGGCTGCATAAAGGCTCCCCTGGGGAGTTCAGTTGTACGTAAAGCCTTCCCTTGGGGGCACTTCTGGATGGGTGAATGGGGCTTGAAACGCATTTTCTGGAGCCCGAGTTTTCAGTCTTCTGCCATGGTGGCTAGGGGTATATTTAGGGTTGCTCGTAAACAGTGAACAAGGAGGGTCCAGTTGCATGTGGGGCTGCGTTAAGGCTCCCCTGGGGAGTCCAGTTGTACCCAAAGCCTTCCTTTGGGGGCACTTTTGGATGGTCCAAGGGGAATCGCAATGCGTTTTCTTAGGCCCGCTTTTTCAGTCTTCTCCCATTGCGCCGAGGGCTATATTTAGGCTTGCGGTGAAAGAGTGAACCCGGAGGGTCCAGTTGCATGTGGGGCTGCATAAAGGCTCCCCTGGGGAGTTCAGTTGTACGTAAAGCCTTCCCTTGGGGGCACTTCTGGATGGGTGAATGGGGCTTGAAACGCATTTTCTGGAGCCCGAGTTTTCAGTCGACTGCCATGCTGGCTAGGGTTATATTTAGGGTTGCTGTAAAGAGCGAACACGAAGGGTCCAGTTGCATGTGGGGCTGCATAAAGGCTCCCCTGGGGAGTTCACTTGTGCCCAAAGCCTTCCTTTGGGGGCACGTTTGGATGGTCGAATGGGGCTTGTAGCACGTTTTCTGGGGCCCGAGTTTTCAGTCTTCTGCCATGCTGGCTAGGGTTATATTTAGGGTTGCTGTAAAGAGCGAACACGGAGGGTCCAGTTGCATGTGGGGCTGCGTAAAGGCTCCCCTGGGGAGTTCAGATGTACCCAAAGCCTTCCTTTGGAGGCACTTTTGGATGGGAGAATGGGGCTCGTAACACATTTTCTGTGGCCCGAGCTTTCAGTCGACTGCCAGGCGTGCTAGGGCTATATTTAGGCTTGCGGTGAAAGAGTGAACCCGGAGGGTCCAGTTGCATGTGGGGCTGCATAAAGGCTCCCCTGGGGAGTTCAGCTGTACCCAAAGCCTTCCTTTGGGGGCACTTCTGGATGGGTGAATGGGGCTTGAAACGCATTTTCTGGAGCCCGAGTTTTCAGTCTTCTGCCATGGTGGCTAGGGGTATATTTAGGGTTGCTCGTAAACAGTGAACAAGGAGGGTCCAGTTGCATGTGGGGCTGCGTAAAGGCTCCCCTGGGGAGTTCAGTTGTACCCAAAGCCTTCCTCTGGGGGCACTTTTGGATGGGCGAATTAGCCTTTTAACAGTTTTTCTGTGGCCCGAGTTTTCAGTTTTCTGCCATGCTGGCTAGTGTTATATTTAGGGTTGCTTGTAAACAGCGAACACGGGGGGTCCAGTTGCGTATGGGCCTGCATAAAGGCTCCCCTGGGGAGTTCAGTTGTACCCAAAGCCTTCCTTTGTGGGCACTTTTGGATGGTCGAATGGGGCTTGTAGCACGTTTTCTGGGGCCCGATTTTTCAGTCGTCTGCCATGCGGGCCAGGGTTATATTTAGGGTTGCTGTGAAAGAGCGAATACGGAGGGTCCAGTTGCATGTGGGGCTTCATAAAGGCTCCCCTGGGGAGTTCACTTGTACCCAAAGCCTTCCTTTGGGGGCACTTCTGGATGGGCGAAAGGGGCTTGAAACGCTTTTTCTGTGGCCCGAGTTTTCAGTCTTCTGCCATGCTGGCTAGGGTTATATTTAGGGTTGCTGTAAAGAGCGAACACGGAGGGTCCAGTTGCATGTGGGGCTGCGTAAAGGCTCCCCTGGGGAGTTCAGATGTATCCAAAGCCTTCCTTTGGGGGCACTTTTGGATGGGCGAATGGGGCTCGTAACACATTTTCTGTGGCCCGAGCTTTCAGTCGACTGCCAGGCGTGCTAGGGCTATATTTAGGCTTGCGGTGAAAGAGTGAACCCGGAGGGTCCAGTTGCATGTGGGGCTGCATAAAGGCTCCCCTGGGGAGTTCAGTTGTACCCAAAGCCTTCCTTTGGGGGCACTTCTGGATGGGTGAATGGGGCTTGAAACGCATTTTCTGGAGCCCGAGTTTTCAGTCTTCTGCCATGGTGGCTAGGGGTATATTTAGGGTTGCTTGTAAACAGTGAACAAGGAGGGTCCAGTTGCATGTGGGGCTGCGTAAAGGCTCCCCTGGGGAGTTCAGATGTACCCAAAGCCTTCCTCTGGGGGCACTTTTGGATGGGCGAATTAGGCTTTTAATGCATTTTCAGGGGCCCGAGTTTTCAGTCGACTGCCAGGCGGGCCAGGGCTATATTTAGGGTTGCTGTGAAAGAGCGAATACGGAGGGTCCAGTTGCATGTGGGGCTGCATAAAGGCTCCCCTGGGGAGTTCAGTTGTACAGAAAGATTTCCTTTGGGGGCACTTTTGGATGGTCCAAGGGGAATCGCAATGCGTTTTCTGGGGCCCGCTTTTTCAATCTTCTCCCATTGCGCCGAGGGCTATATTTAGGCTTGCGGTGAAAGAGTGAACCCGGAGGGTCCAGTTGCATGTGGGGCTGCATAAAGGCTCCCCTAGGGAGTTCAGTTGTACCCAAAGCCTTCCTTTGGGGGCACTTCTGGATGGGTGAATGGGGCTTGAAACGCATTTTCTGTGCCCCGAGCTTTCAGTCTTCTGCCATGGTGGCTAGGGGTATATTTAGGGTTGCTCGTAAACAGTGAACAAGGAGGGTCCAGTTGCATGTGGGGCTGCATAAAGGCTCCCCTGGGGAGTTCACTTGTACCCAAAGCCTTCCTTTGGGGGCACTTCTGGATGGGCGAAAGGGGCTTGTAGCACGTTTTCTGTGGCCCGAGTTTTCAGTCTTCTGCCATGCTGGCTAGGGTTATATTTAGGGTTGTTTTAAAGAGCGAACACGGAGGGTCCAGTTGCATGTGGGGCTGTGTAAAGGCTCCCCTGGGGAGTTCAGATGTACCCAAAGCCTTCCTTTGGGGGCACTTTTGGATGGGCGAATGGGGCTCGTAACACATTTTCTGTGGCCCGAGCTTTCAGTCGACTGCCAGGCGTGCTAGGGCTATATTTAGGCTTGCGGTGAAAGAGTGAACCCGGAGGGTCCAGTTGCATGTGGGGCTGCGTAAAGGCTCCCCTGGGGAGTTCAGTTGTACCCAAAGCCTACCTCTGGGGGCACTTGTGGATGGGCGAATTAGGCTTTTAACAGTTTTTCTGGGGCCCGAGTTTTCAGTCGACTGCCAGGCGGGCCAGGGCTATATTTAGGATTGCTGTGAAAGAGCGAATAGGGAGGGTCCAGTTGCATGTCCGGCTGCGTTAAGGCTCCCCTGGGGAGTCCAGTTGTACCCAAAGCCTTCCTTTGGGGGCACTTTTTGATGGTCCAAGGGGAATCGCAATGCGTTTTCTTAGGCCCGCTTTTTCAGTCTTCTCCCATTGCGCCGAGTGCTCTATTTAGGGTTGCTGTGAAAGAGTGAACCCGGAGGGTCCAGTTGCATGTGGGGCTGCATAAAGGCTCCCCTGGGGAGTTCAGTTGTACCCAAAGCCTTCCTTTGGGGGCACTTTTGGATGGGCGAATTAGACTTTTAACGCATTTTCTGTGGCCCGAGTTTTCAGTCGACTGCCAGGCCGGCCAGGGCTATATTTAGGGTTGCTGTGAAAGAGCAAATACGGAGAGTCCAGTTGCATGTGGGGCTGCGTAAAGGCTCCCCTGGGGAGGTCACTTGTACCCAAAGCCTTCCTTTGGGGGCACTTCTGGATGGGCGAAAGGGGCTTGAAACGCTTTTTCTGTGGCCCGAGCTTTCAGTCGACTGCCAGGCGTGCTACGGCTATATTTAGGCTTGCGGTGAAAGAGTGAACCCGGAGGGTCCAGTTGCATGTGGGGCTGCATAAAGGCTACCCTGGGGAGTTCAGTTGTACCCAAAGCCTTCCTTTGGGGGCACTTCTGGATGGGTGAATGGGGCTTGAAACGCATTTTCTGGAGCCCGAGTTTTCAGTCTTCTGCCATGGTGGCTAGGGGTATATTTAGGGTTGCTCGTAAACAGTGAACAAGGAGGGTCCAGTTGCATGTGGGGCTGCGTAAAGGCTCCCCTGGGGAGTTCAGTTGTACCCAAAGCCTTCCTCTGGGGGCACTTTTGGATGGGCGAATTAGGCTTTTAATGCATTTTCAGGGGCCCGAGTTTTCAGTCGACTGCCAGGCGGCCAGGGCTATATTTAGGGTTGCTGTGAAAGAGTGAATACGGAGGGTCCAGTTGCATGTGGGGCTGCGTTAAGGCTCCCCTGGGGAGTCCAGTTGTACCCAAAGCCTTCCTTTGGGGGCACTTTTGGATGGTCCAAGGGGAATCGCAATGCGTTTTCTTAGGCCCGCTTTTTCAGTCTTCTCCCATTGCGCCGAGGGCTATATTTAGGGTTGCTGTGAAAGAGTGAACCCGGAGGGTCCAGTTGCATGTGGGGCTGCATAAAGGCTCCCCTGGGGAGTTCAGTTGTACGTAAAGCCTTCCCTTGGGGGCACTTCTGGATGGGTGAATGGGGCTTGAAACGCATTTTCTGGAGCCCGAGTTTTCAGTCTTCTGCCATGGTGGCTAGGGGTATATTTAGGGTTGCTCGTAAACAGTGAACAAGGAGGGTCCAGTTGCATGTGGGGCTGCGTTAAGGCTCCCCTGGGGAGTCCAGTTGTACCCAAAGCCTTCCTTTGGGGGCACTTTTGGATGGTCCAAGGGGAATCGCAATGCGTTTTCTTAGGCCCGCTTTTTCAGTCTTCTCCCATTGCGCCGAGGGCTATATTTAGGCTTGCGGTGAAAGAGTGAACCCGGAGGGTCCAGTTGCATGTGGGGCTGCATAAAGGCTCCCCTGGGGAGTTCAGTTGTACGTAAAGCCTTCCCTTGGGGGCACTTCTGGATGGGTGAATGGGGCTTGAAACGCATTTTCTGGAGCCCGAGTTTTCAGTCGACTGCCATGCTGGCTAGGGTTATATTTAGGGTTGCTGTAAAGAGCGAACACGAAGGGTCCAGTTGCATGTGGGGCTGCATAAAGGCTCCCCTGGGGAGTTCACTTGTGCCCAAAGCCTTCCTTTGGGGGCACGTTTGGATGGTCGAATGGGGCTTGTAGCACGTTTTCTGGGGCCCGAGTTTTCAGTCTTCTGCCATGCTGGCTAGGGTTATATTTAGGGTTGCTGTAAAGAGCGAACACGGAGGGTCCAGTTGCATGTGGGGCTGCGTAAAGGCTCCCCTGGGGAGTTCAGATGTACCCAAAGCCTTCCTTTGGAGGCACTTTTGGATGGGAGAATGGGGCTCGTAACACATTTTCTGTGGCCCGAGCTTTCAGTCGACTGCCAGGCGTGCTAGGGCTATATTTAGGCTTGCGGTGAAAGAGTGAACCCGGAGGGTCCAGTTGCATGTGGGGCTGCATAAAGGCTCCCCTGGGGAGTTCAGCTGTACCCAAAGCCTTCCTTTGGGGGCACTTCTGGATGGGTGAATGGGGCTTGAAACGCATTTTCTGGAGCCCGAGTTTTCAGTCTTCTGCCATGGTGGCTAGGGGTATATTTAGGGTTGCTCGTAAACAGTGAACAAGGAGGGTCCAGTTGCATGTGGGGCTGCGTAAAGGCTCCCCTGGGGAGTTCAGTTGTACCCAAAGCCTTCCTCTGGGGGCACTTTTGGATGGGCGAATTAGGCTTTTAACGCATTTTCTGTGGCCCGAGTTTTCAGTCGACTGCCAGGCGGGCCAGGGCTATATTTAGGGTTGCTGTGAAAGAGCGAATACGGAGGGTCCAGTTGCATGTGGGGCTGCATAAAGGCTCCTCTGGGGAGTTCAGTTGTACCCAAAGCCTTCCTTTGGGGGCACTTCTGGATGGGTGAATGGGGCTTGAAACGCTTTTTCTGTGGCCCGAGTTTTCAGTTTTCTGCCATGCTGGCTAGGGTTATATTTAGGGTTGCTGTAGAGAGCGAACACGGAGGGTCCAGTTGCATGTGGGGCTGCATAAAGGCTCCCCTGGGGAGTTCACTTGTGCCCAAAGCCTTCCTTTGGGGGCACTTTTGGATGGGCGAATGGGGCTTGTAGCACGTTTTCTGGGGCCCGATTTTTCAGTCGTCTGCCATGCGGGCCAGGGTTATATTTAGGGTTGCTGTGAAAGAGCGAATACGGAGGGTCCAGTTGCATGTGGGGCTGCGTAAAGGCTCCCCTGAGGAGTTCACTTGTACCCAAAGCCTTCCTTTGGGGGCACTTCTGGATGGGCGAAAGGGGCTTGAAACGCTTTTTCTGTGGCCCAAGTTTTCAGTCTTCTGCCATGCTGGCTAGGGTTATATTTAGGGTTGCTGTAAAGAGCGAACACGGAGGGTCCAGTTGCATGTGGGGCTGCGTAAAGGCTCCCCTGGGGAGTTCACTTGTGCCCAAAGCCTTCCTTTGGGGGCACTTTTGGATGGGCGAATGAGGCTTGTAGCACGTTTTCTGGGGCCCGAGTTTTCAGTCTTCTGCCATGCTGGCTAGGGTTATATTTAGGGTTGCTGTAAAGAGCGAACACGGAGGGTCCAGTTGCATGTGGGGCTGCGTAAAGGCTCCCCTGGGGAGTTCACTTGTACCCAAAGCCTTCCTTTGGAGGCACTTTTGGATGGGAGAATGGGGCTCGTAACACATTTTCTGTGGCCCGAGCTTTCAGTCGACTGCCAGGCGTGCTAGGGCTATATTTAGGCTTGCGGTGAAAGAGTGAACCCGGAAGGTCCAGTTGCATGTGGGGCTGCATAAAGGCTCCCCTGGGGAGTTCAGCTGTACCCAAAGCCTTCCTTTGGGGGCACTTCTGGATGGGTGAATGGGGCTTGAAACGCATTTTCTGGAGCCCGAGTTTTCAGTCTTCTTCCATGGTGGCTAGGGGTATATTTAGGGTTGCTCGTAAACAGTGAACAAGGAGGGTCCAGTTGCATGTGGGGCTGCGTAAAGGCTCCCCTGGGGAGTTCACTTGTACCCAAAGCCTTCCTCTGGGGGCACTTTTGGATGGGCGAATTAGGCTTTTAATGCATTTTCAGGGGCCCGAGTTTTCAGTCGACTGCCAGGCGGGCCAGGGCTATATTTAGGGTTGCTGTGAAAGAGCGAATACGGAGGGTCCAGTTGCATGTGGGGCTGCATAAAGGCTCCTCTGGGGAGTTCAGTTGTACCCAAAGCCTTCCTTTGGGGGCACTTCTGGATGGGTGAATGGGGCTTGAAACGCTTTTTCTGTGGCCCGAGTTTTCAGTTTTCTGCCATGCTGGCTCGTGTTATATTTAGGGTTGCTGTAGAGAGCGAACACGGAGGGTCCAGTTGCATGTGGGGCTGCATAAAGGCTCCCCTGGGGAGTTCACTTGTGCCCAAAGCCTTCCTTTGGGGGCACTTTTGGATGGGCGAATGGGGCTTGTAGCACGTTTTCTGGGGCCCGAGTTTTCAGTCGTCTGCCATGCGGGCCAGGGTTATATTTAGGGTTGCTGTGAAAGAGCGAATACGGAGGGTCCAGTTGCATGTGGGGCTGCGTAAAGGCTCCCCTGAGGAGTTCACTTGTACCCAAAGCCTTCCTTTGGGGGCACTTCTGGATGGGCGAAAGGGGCTTGAAACGCTTTTTCTGTGGCCCAAGTTTTCAGTCTTCTGCCATGCTGGCTAGGGTTATATTTAGGGTTGCTGTAAAGAGCGAACACGGAGGGTCCAGTTGCATGTGGGGCTGCGTAAAGGCTCCCCTGGGGAGTTCAGATGTACCCAAAGCCTTCCTTTGGGGGCACTTTTGGATGGGCGAATTAGACTTTTAACGCATTTTCTTTGGCCCGAGTTTTCAGTCGACTGCCAGGCGGGCCAGGGCTATATTTAGGGTTGCTGTGAAAGAGCAAATACGGAGAGTCCAGTTGCATGTGGGGCTGCGTAAAGGCTCACCTGGGGAGTTCAGTTGTACCCAAAGCCTTCCTCTGGGGGCACTTTTGGATGGGCGAATTAGGCTTTTAACGCATTTTCTGGGGCCCGAGTTTTCAGTCGACTGCCAGGCGGGCCAGGGCTATATTTAGGGTTGCTGTGAAAGAGTGAACCCGGAGGGTCCAGTTGCATGTGGGGCTGCATAAAGGCTCCTCTGGGGAGTTCAGTTGTACCCAAAGCCTTCCTTTGGAGGCACTTTTGGATGGGAGAATGGGGCTCGTAACACATTTTCTGTGGCCCGAGCTTTCAGTCGACTGCCAGGCGTGCTAGGGCTATATTTAGGCTTGCGGTGAAAGGGTGAACCCGGAGGGTCCAGTTGCATGTGGGGCTGCGTAAAGGCTCCCCTGGGGAGTTCAGATGTACCCAAAGCCTTCCTCTGGGGGCACTTTTGGATGGGCGAATTAGACTTTTAACGCATTTTCTTTGGCCCGAGTTTTCAGTCGACTGCCAGGCGGGCCAGGGCTATATTTAGGGTTGCTGTGAAAGAGCAAATACGGAGAGTCCAGTTGCATGTGGGGCTGCGTAAAGGCTCCCCTGGGGAGTTCAGTTGTACCCAAAGCCTTCCTCTGGGGGCACTTTTGGATGGGCGAATTAGGCTTTTAACGCATTTTCTGGGGCCCGAGTTTTCAGTCGACTGCCAGGCGGGCCAGGGCTATATTTAGGGTTGCTGTGAAAGAGTGAACCCGGAGGGTCCAGTTGCATGTGGGGCTGCATAAAGGCTCCTCTGGGGAGTTCAGTTGTACCCAAAGCCTTCCTTTGGAGGCACTTTTGGATGGGCGAATGGGGCTCGTTACACATTTTCTGTGGCCCGAGCTTTCAGTCGACTGCCAGGCGTGCTAGGGCTATATTTTGGCTTGCGGTGAAAGGGTGAACCCGGAGGGTCCAGTTGCATGTGGGGCTGCATAAAGGCTCACCTGGGGAGTTCAGCTGTACCCAAAGCCTTCCTTTGGGGGCACTTCTGGATGGGTGAATGGGGCTTGAAACGCATTTTCTGGAGCCCGAGTTTTCAGTCTTCTGCCATGGTGGCTAGGGGTATATTTAGGGTTGCTCGTAAACAGTGAACAAGGAGGGTCCAGTTGCATGTGGGGTTGCGTAAAGGCTCCCCTGGGGAGTTCAGTTGTACCCAAAGCCTTCCTCTGGGGGCACTTTTGGATGGGCGAATTAGGCTTTTAACGCATTTTCTGGGGCCCGAGTTTTCAGTCGACTGCCAGGCGGGCCAAGGTTATATTTAGGGTTGCTGTAAAAGAGCGAATACGGAGGGTCCAGTTGCATGTGGGGCTGCATAAAGGCTCCCCTGGGGAGTTCAGTTGTACCCAAAGCCTTCCTCTGGGGGCACTTTTGGATGTTCGAATTGGGCTTGTAGCACGTTTTCTGGGGCCCGAGCTTTCAGTCGTCTGCCTTGCGGGCCAGGGTTATATTTAGGGTTGCTGTAAAAGAGTGAACCCGGAGGGTCCAGTTGCATGTGGGGCTGCATAAAGGCTCCCCTGGGGAGTTCAGTTGTACCCAAAGTCTTCCTTTGGGGGCACTTTTGGATGGTCCAAGGGGAATCGCAATGCGTTTTCTTAGGCCTGCTTTTTCAGTCTTCTCCCATTGCGCCGAGGGCTATATTTAGGCTTGCGGTGAAAGAGTGAACCCGGAGGGTCCAGTTGCATGTGGGGCTGCATAAAGGCTCCCCTGGGGAGTTCAGTTGTACCTAAAGCCTTCCTTTGGGGGCACTTCTGGATGGGTGAATGGGGCTTGAAACGCATTTTCTGGAGCCCGAGTTTTCAGTCTTCTGCCATGGTGGCTAGGGGTATATTTAGGGTTGCTCATAAACAGTGAACAAGGAGGGTCCAGTTGCATGTGGGGCTGCGTAAAGGCTCCCCTGGGGAGTTCAGTTGTACCCAAAGCCTTCCTCTGGGGGCACTTTTGGATGGGCGAATTAGACTTTTAACACATTTTCTGTGGCCCGAGTTTTCAGTCGACTGCCAGGCGGGCCAGGGCTATATTTAGGGTTGCTGTGAAAGAGCAAATACGGAGAGTCCAGTTGCATGTGGGGCTGCGTAAAGGCTCCCCTGGGGAGTTCAGTTGTACACAAAGCCTTCCTCTGGGGGCACTTTTGGATGGGCGAATTAGGCTTTTAACGCATTTTCTGGGGCCCGAGTTTTCAGTCGACTGCCAGGCGGGCCAGGGCTATATTTAGGGTTGCTGTGAAAGAGTGAACCCGGAGGGTCCAGTTGCATGTGGGGCTGCATAAAGGCTCCTCTGGGGAGTTCAGTTGTACCCAAAGCCTTCCTTTGGGGGCACTTCTGGATGGGTGAATGGGGCTTGAAACGCTTTTTCTGTGGCCCGAGTTTTCAGTTTTCTGCCATGCTGGCTAGTGTTATATTTAGGGTTGCTTGTAAACAGCGAAGACGAGGGGTCCAGTTGCGTATAGGCCTGCATAAAGGCTCCCCTGGGGAGTTCACTTGTACCCAAACCCTTCCTCTGGGGGCACTTTTGGATGGGCGAATTAGACTTTTAACGCATTTTCTGTGGCCCGAGTTTTCAGTCGACTGCCATGCTGGCTAGGGTTATATTTAGGGTTGCTGTAAAGAGCGAACACGGAGGGTCCAGTTGCATGTGGGGCTGCATAAAGGCTCCCCTGGGGAGTCCAGTTGTACCCAAAGCCTTCCTTTGGGGGCACTTTTGGATGGTCCAAGGAGAATCGCAATGCGTTTTCTGAGGCCCGCTTTTTCAGCCTTCTCCCATTGCGCCGAGGGCTATATTTAGGCTTGCGGTGAAAGAGTGAACCCGGAGGGTCCAGTTGCATGTGGGGCTGCATAAAGGCTCCCCTGGGGAGTTCAGTTGTACCCAAAGCCTTCCTTTGGGGGCACTTCTGGATGGGTGAATGGGGCTTGAAACGCATTTTCTGGAGCCCGAGTTTTCAGTCTTCTGCCATGGTGGCTAGGGGTATATTTAGGGTTGCTTTAAAAGCGAACACGGAGGGTCCAGTTGCATGTGGGGCTGCGTAAAGGCTCCCCTGGGGAGTTCAGATGTACCCAAAGCCTTCCTCTGGGGGCACTTTTGGATGGGCGAATTAGACTTTTAACGCATTTTCTTTGGCCCGAGTTTTCAGTCGACTGCCAGGCGGGCCAGGGCTATATTTAGGGTTGCTGTGAAAGAGCAAATACGGAGAGTCCAGTTGCATGTGGGGCTGCGTAAAGGCTCCCCTGGGGAGTTCAGTTGTACCCAAAGCCTTCCTTTGGAGGCACTTTTGGATGGGCGAATGGGGCTCGTAACACATTTTCTGTGGCCCGAGCTTTCAGTCGACTGCCAGGCGTGCTAGGGCTATATTTTGGCTTGCGGTGAAAGGGTGAACCCGGAGGGTCCAGTTGCATGTGGGGCTGCATAAAGGCTGACCTGGGGAGTTCAGCTGTACCCAAAGCCTTCCTTTGGGGGCACTTCTGGATGGGTGAATGGGGCTTGAAACGCATTTTCTGGAGCCCGAGTTTTCAGTCTTCTGCCATGGTGGCTAGGGGTATATTTAGGGTTGCTCGTAAACAGTGAACAAGGAGGGTCCAGTTGCATGTGGGGTTGCGTAAAGGCTCCCCTGGGGAGTTCAGTTGTACCCAAAGCCTTCCTCTGGGGGCACTTTTGGATGGGCGAATTAGGCTTTTAACGCATTTTCTGGGGCCCGAGTTTTCAGTCGACTGCCAGGCGGGCCAGGGTTATATTTAGGGTTGCTGTAAAAGAGCGAATACGGAGGGTCCAGTTGCATGTGGGGCTGCATAAAGGCTCCCCTGGGGAGTTCAGTTGTACCCAAAGCCTTCCTCTGGGGGCACTTTTGGATGTTCGAATTGGGCTTGTAGCACGTTTTCTGGGGCCCGAGCTTTCAGTCGTCTGCCATGCGGGCCAGGGTTACATTTAGGGTTGCTGTAAAAGAGTGAACCCGGAGGGTCCAGTTGCATGTGGGGCTGCATAAAGGCTCCCCTGGGGAGTTCAGTTGTACCCAAAGTCTTCCTCTGGGGGCACTTTTGGATGGTCCAAGGGGAATCGCAATGCGTTTTCTTAGGCCTGCTTTTTCAGTCTTCTCCCATTGCGCCGAGGGCTATATTTAGGCTTGCGGTGAAAGAGTGAACCCGGAGGGTCCAGTTGCATGTGGGGCTGCATAAAGGCTCCCCTGGGGAGTTCAGTTGTACCTAAAGCCTTCCTTTGGGGGCACTTCTGGATGGGTGAATGGGGCTTGAAACGCATTTTCTGGAGCCCGAGTTTTCAGTCTTCTGCCATGGTGGCTAGGGGTATATTTAGGGTTGCTCATAAACAGTGTACAAGGAGGGTCCAGTTGCATGTGGGGCTGCGTAAAGGCTCCCCTGGGGAGTTCAGTTGTACCCAAAGCCTTCCTCTGGGGGCACTTTTGGATGGGCGAATTAGACTTTTAACACATTTTCTGGGGCCCGAGTTTTCAGTCGACTGCCAGGCGGGCCAGGGCTATATTTAGGGTTGCTGTGAAAGAGTGAACCCGGAGGGTCCAGTTGCATGTGGGGCTGCATAAAGGCTCCTCTGGGGAGTTCAGTTGTACCCAAAGCCTTCCTTTGGAGGCACTTTTGGATGGGCGAATGGGGCTCGTAACACATTTTCTGTGGCCCGAGCTTTCAGTCGACTGCCAGGCGTGCTAGGGCTATATTTAGGGTTGCTGTGAAAGAGTGAACCCGGAGGGTCCAGTTGCATGTGGGGCTGCATAAAGGCTCCTCTGGGGAGTTCAGTTGTACCCAAAGCCTTCCTTTGGGGGCACTTCTGGATGGGTGAATGGGGCTTGAAACGCTTTTTCTGTGGCCCGAGTTTTCAGTTTTCTGCCATGCTGGCTAGTGTTATATTTAGGGTTGCTTGTAAACAGCGAAGACGAGGGGTCCAGTTGCGTATAGGCCTGCATAAAGGCTCCCCTGGGGAGTTCACTTGTACCCAAACCCTTCCTCTGGGGGCACTTTTGGATGGGCGAATTAGACTTTTAACGCATTTTCTGTGGCCCGAGTTTTCAGTCGACTGCCATGCTGGCTAGGGTTATATTTAGGGTTGCTGTAAAGAGCGAACACGGAGGGTCCAGTTGCATGTGGGGCTGCATAAAGGCTCCCCTGGGGAGTCCAGTTGTACCCAAAGCCTTCCTTTGGGGGCACTTTTGGATGGTCCAAGGAGAATCGCAATGCGTTTTCTGAGGCCCGCTTTTTCAGCCTTCTCCCATTACGCCGAGGGCTATATTTAGGCTTGCGGTGAAAGAGTGAACCCGGAGGGTCCAGTTGCATGTGGGGCTGCATAAAGGCTCCCCTGGGGAGTTCAGTTGTACCCAAAGCCTTCCTTTGGGGGCACTTCTGGATGGGTGAATGGGGCTTGAAACGCATTTTCTGGAGCCCGAGTTTTCAGTCTTCTGCCATGGTGGCTAGGGGTATATTTAGGGTTGCTCGTAAACAGTGAACAAGGATGGTCCAGTTGCATGTGGGGCTGCATAAAGGCTCCCCTGGGGAGTTCACTTGTACCCAAAGCCTTCCTTTGGGGGCACTTCTGGATGGGCGAAAGGGGCTTGAAACGCTTTTTCTGTGGCCCGAGTTTTCAGTCTTCTGCCATGCTGGCTAGGGTTATATTTAGGGTTGCTGTAAAGAGCGAACACGGAGGGTCCAGTTGCATGTGGGGCTGCATAAAGGCTCCCCTGGGGATTTCAGATGTACCCAAAGCCTTCCTTTGGGGGCACTTTTGGATGGGCGAATGGGGCTCGTAACACATTTTCTGGGGCCCAATTTTTCAGTCGTCTGCCGTGCGGGCCAGGGTTATATTTAGGGTTGCTGTGAAAGAGCGAATACGGAGGGTCCAGTTGCATGTGGGGCTGCATAAAGGCTCCCCTGGGGAGTTCACTTGTACCCAAAGCCTTCCTTTGGGGGCACTTCTGGATGGGCGAAAGGGGCTTGAAACGCTTTTTCTGTGGCCCGAGTTTTCAGTCTTCTGCCATGCTGGTTAGGGTTTGTCGTGGTTTAACCCGGCCGGCAGCTAAACACCACGCAGCCGTTCGCTCACCCTCCCCCCTCCCTCTCTGGGACGGGGGAGAGAAATGGAAAGTGAAGCCCGTGAGTTGAGATAAAGACAGTTTAATAAGACAGGAAAATAATAATAACAAAATAATAATAAAATAATAACAATAATAATACAATGGTGATAATAGGAAAGTAATAATAGTATGTACAAACAAGTGATGCACAATGCAATTGCTCACCACTCGCTGACCGATGCCCAGCCTAACCCCGAGCAGTCCGGCCCCCTCCCCCCGGCTAGCCACCCCTATATATTGTTTAGCATGACGTCAGATGGTATGGAATACCCCTTTGGCTAGTTTGGGTCACCTGTCCTGGGTCTGTCCCCTCCCAGCTCTTACTGCACCCCCAGCCTGCCCGTTGGCAGGACAGAGCAAAAGGCTGAGATGTCCTTGGCTTAGTATAAGCACTTCTCTGCAACAATTAAAGCATCGGGGTGTTATCAGCACTCTTCTCATCCCAAGCCAAAACACAGCATTCCACCAGCTACTAGGAAGAAAATTAATTCTGTGCTAACTGAAACCAGGACAGGGTTATATTTAGGATTGCTCTAAAGAGCGAACACGGAGGGTCCAGTTGCATGTGGGGCTGCGTAAAGGCTCCCCTGGGGAGTTCAGTTGTACCCAAAGCCTTCCTTTGGGGGCACTTTTGGATGGGCTAATTAGGCTTTTAATGCATTTTCTGGGGCCCGAGTTTTCAGTAGACTGCCAGGCGGGCCAGGGTTATATTTAGGGTTGCTGTGAAAGAGCGAATACGGAGGGTCCAGTTGCATGTGGGGCTGCGTTAAGGCTCCCCTGGGGAGTTCACTTGTACCCAAAGCCTTCCTTTGGGGGCACTTCTGGAAGGGTGAATGGGGCGTGAAACGCATTTTCTGGAGCCCGAGTTTTCAGTCTTCTGCCATGGTGGCTAGGGGTATATTTAGGGTTGCTTGTAAACAGTGAACAAGGAGGGTCCAGTTGCATGTGGGGCTGCATAAAGGCTCCCCTGGGGAGTTCAGTTGTACCCAAAGCCTTCCTCTGGGGGCACTTCTGGATGGGCGAAAGGGGCTTGAAACGCTTTTTCTGTGGCCCGAGTTTTCAGTCTTCTGCCATGCTGGCTAGGGTTATATTTAGGGTTGCTGTAAAGAGCGAACACGGAGGGTCCAGTTGCATGTGGGGCTGCGTAAAGGCTCCCCTGGGGAGTTCAGATGTACCCAAAGCCTTCCTTTGGGGGCACTTTTGGATGGGCGAATGGGGCTCGTAACACATTTTCTGTGGCCCGAGCTTTCAGTCGACTGCCAGGCGTGCTAGGGCTATATTTAGGCTTGCGGTGAAAGAGTGAACCCGGAGGGTCCAGTTGCATGTGGGGCTGCATAAAGGCTCCCCTGGGGAGTTCAGTTGTACCCAAAGCCTTCCTTTGGGGGCACTTCTGGATGGGTGAATGGGGCTTGAAATGCATTTTCTGGAGCCCGAGTTTTCAGTCTTCTGCCATGGTGGCTAGGGGTATATTTAGGGTTGCTCGTAAACAGTGAACAAGGAGGGTCCAGTTGCATGTGGGGCTGCGTAAAGGCTCCCCTGGGGAGTTCACTTGTACCCAAAGCCTTCCTCTGGGGGCACTTTTGGATGGGCGAATTAGGCTTTTAACAGTTTTTCTGGGGCCCGAGTTTTCAGTCGACTGCCAGTCGGGCCAGGGCTATATTTAGGGTTGCTGTGAAAGAGTGAACCCGGAGGGTCCAGTTGCGTATGGGCCTGCATAAAGTCTCCCCTGGGGAGTTCAGATGTACCCAAAGCCTTCCTCTGGGGGCACTTTTGGATGGGCGAATTAGGTTTTTAACGCATTTTCTGGGGCCCGAGTTTTCAGTCGACTGCCAGGCGGGCCAGGGCTATATTTAGGGTTGATGTGAAAGAGTGAACCCGGAGGGTCCAGTTGCATGTGGGGCTGCATAAAGGCTCCCCTGGGGAGTTCACTTGTACCCAAAGCCTTCCTTTGGGGGCACTTCTGGATGGGTGAATGGGGCTTGAAACGCTTTTTCTGTGGCCCGAGTTTTCAGTTTTCTGCCATGCTGGCTAGTGTTATATTTAGGGTTGCTTGTAAACAGCGAACACGGGGGGTCCAGTTGCGTATGGGCCTGCATAAAGGCTCCCCTGGTGAGTTCACTTGTACCCAAAGCCTTCCTTTGGGGGCACTTCTGGATGGGTGAATGGGGCTCGAAACGCATTTTCTGGAGCCCGAGTTTTCAGTCTTCTGCCATGGTGGCTAGGGGTATATTTAGGGTTGCTCGTAAACAGTGAACAAGGAGGGTCCAGTTGCATGTGGGGCTGCGTAAAGGCTCCCCTGGGGAGTTCAGTTGTACCCAAAGCCTTCCTCTGGGGGCACTTTTGGATGGGCGAATTAGGCTTTTAACGCATTTTCTGGGGCCCGAGTTTTCAGTCGACTGCCAGGTGGGCCAGGGCTATATTTAGGCTTGCGGTGAAAGAGTGAACCCGGAGGGTCCAGTTGCATGTGGGGCTGCATAAAGGCTCCCCTGGGGAGTTCAGTTGTACCCAAAGCCTTCGTTTGGGGACACTTCTGGATGGGTGAATGGGTCTTGAAATGCTTTTTCTGTGGCCCGAGTTTTCAGTTTTCTGCCATGCTGGCTAGTGTTATATTTAGGGTTGCTTGTAAACAGCGAACACGGGGGGTCCAGTTGCGTATGGGCCTGCATAAAGGCTCCCCTGGGGAGTTCACTTGTACCCAAAGCCTTCCTTTGGGGGCACTTTTGGATGGTCGAATGGGGCTTGTAGCACGTTTTCTGGGGCCCGATTTTTTAGTCGTCTGCCATGCGGGCCAGGGTTATATTTATGGTTGCTGTGAAAGAGCGAATACGGAGGGTCCAGTTGCATTTGGGGCTGTATAAAGGCTCCCCTGGGGAGTTCACTTGTACCCAAAGCCTTCATTTGGGGGCACTTCTGGATGGGCGAAAGGGGCTTGAAACGCATTTTCTGTGGCCCGAGTTTTCAGTCTTCTGCCATGCTGGCTAGGGTTATATTTAGGGTTGCTGTAAAGAGCGAACACGGAGGGTCCAGTTGCATGTGGGGCTGCGTAAAGGCTCCCCTGGGGAGTTCAGATGTACCCAAAGCCTTCCTTTGGGGGCACTTTTGGATGGGCGAATGGGGCTCGTAACACATTTTCTGTGGCCCGAGCTTTCAGTCGACTGCCAGGCGTGCTAGGGCTATATTTAGGCTTGCGGTGAAAGATTGAACCCGGAGGGTCCAGTTGCATGTGGGGCTGCATAAAGGCTCCCCTGGGGAGTTCAGTTGTACCCAAAGCCTTCCTTTGGGGGCACTTCTGGATGGGTGAATGGGGCTTGAAACGCATTTTCTGGAGCCCGAGTTTTCAGTCTTCTGCCATGGTGGCTAGGGGTATATTTAGGGTTGCTTGTAAACAGTGAACAAGGAGGGTCCAGTTGCATGTGGGGCTGCGTAAAGGCTCCCCTGGGGAGTTCACTTGTACCCAAAGCCTTCCTCTGGGGGCACTTTTGGATGGGCGAATTAGGCTTTTAACAGTTTTTCTGGGGCCCGAGTTTTCAGTCGACTGCCAGGCGGGCCAGGGCTATATTTAGGGTTGCTGTGAAAGAGCAAATACGGAGGGTCCAGTTGCATGTGGGGCTGCGTAAAGGCTCCCCTGGGGAGTTCAGTTGTACCCAAAGCCTTCCTCTGGGGGCACTTTTGGATGGGCGAATTAGGCTTTTAACGCATTTTCTGGGGCCCGAGTTTTCAGTCGACTGCCAGGCAGGCCAGGGCTATATTTAGGGTTGATGTGAAAGAGTGAACCCGGAGGGTCCAGTTGCATGTGGGGCTGCATAAAGGCTCCCCTGGGGTGTTCACTTGTACCCAAAGCCTTCCTCTGGGGGCACTTTTGGATGGTCGAATGGGGCTTGAAGCACGTTTTCTGGGGCCCGAGTTTTCAGTCTTCTGCCATGCTGGCTAGGGTTATATTTAGGGTTGCTGTAAAGAGCGAACACGGAGGGTCCAGTTGCATGTGGGGCTGCGTAAAGGCTCCCCTGGGGAGTTCAGATGTACCCAAAGCCTTCCTTTGGAGGCACTTTTGGATGGGCGAATGGGGCTCGTAACACATTTTCTGTGGCCCGAGCTTTCAGTCGACTGCCAGGCGTGCTAGGGATATATTTAGGCTTGCGGTGAAAGAGTGAACCCGGAGGGTCCAGTTGCATGTGGGGCTGCATAAAGGCTCCCCTGGGGAGTTCAGTTGTACCCAAAGCCTTCCTTTGGGGGCACTTCTGGATGGGCGAAAGGGGCTTGAAACGCGTTTTCTGTGGCCCGAGTTTTCAGTCTTCTGCCATGCTGGCTAGGGTTATATTTAGGGTTGCTGTAAAGAGCGAACACGGAGGGTCCAGTTGCATGTGGGGCTGCGTAAAGGCTCCCCTGGGGAGTTCAGATGTACCCAAAGCCTTCCTTTGGGGGCACTTTTGGATGGGCGAATGGGGCTCGTAACACATTTTCTGTGGCCCGAGCTTTCAGTCGACTGCCAGGCGTGCTAGGGATATATTTAGGCTTGCGGTGAAAGAGTGAACCCGGAGGGTCCAGTTGCATGTGGGGCTGCATAAAGGCTCCCCTGGGGAGTTCAGTTGTACCCAAAGCCTTCCTTTGGGGGCACTTCTGGATGGGTGAATGGGGCGTGAAACGCATTTTCTGGAGCCCGAGTTTTCAGTCTTCTGCCATGGTGGCTAGGGGTATATTTAGGGTTGCTTGTAAACAGTGAACAAGGAGGGTCCAGTTGCATGTGGGGCTGCATAAAGGCTCCCCTGGGGAGTTCAGTTGTACCCAAAGCCTTCCGTGGGGGGCACTTCTGGATGGGCGAAAGGGGCTTGAAACGCTTTTTCTGTGGCCCGAGTTTTCAGTCTTCTGCCATGCTGGCTAGGGTTATATTTAGGGTTGCTGTAAAGAGCGAACACGGAGGGTCCAGTTGCATGTGGGGCTGCATAAAGGCTCCCCTGGGGAGTTCAGATGTACCCAAAGCCTTCCTTTGGGGGCACTTTTGGATGGGCGAATGGGGCTCGTAACACATTTTCTGTGGCCCGAGCTTTCAGTCGACTGCCAGGCGTGCTAGGGCTATATTTAGGCTTGCGGTGAAAGAGTGAACCTGGAGGGTCCAGTTGCATGTGGGGCTGCATAAAGGCTCCCCTGGGGAGTTCACTTGTACCCAAAGCCTTCCTCTGGGGGCACTTTTGGATGGGCGAATTAGGCTTTTAACAGTTTTTCTGGGGCCCGAGTTTTCAGTCGACTGCCAGGCGGGCCAGGGCTATATTTAGGGTTGCTGTGAAAGAGCGAATACGGAGGGTCCAGTTGCATGTGGGGCTGCATAAAGGCTCCCCTGGGGAGTTCACTTGTACCCAAAGCCTTCCTTTGGGGGCACTTCTGGATGGGTGAATGGGGCTTGAAACGCTTTTTCTGTGGCCCGAGTTTTCAGTTTTCTGCCATGCTGGCTAGGGTTATATTTAGGGTTGCTTGTAAACAGCGAATACAGGGGGTCCAGTTGCGTATGGGCCTGCATAAAGGCTCCCCTGGGGAGTTCTCTTGTTCCCAAATCCTTCCTTTGGGGGCACTTTTGGATGGTCGAATGGGGCTTGTAGCACGTTTTCTGTGGCACGAGTTTTCAGTATTCTGCCATGCTGGCTAGGGTTATATTTAGGGTTGATGTAAAGAGCGAACACGGAGGGTCCAGTTGCATGTGGGGCTGCATAAAGGCTCCCCTGGGGAGTTCAGATGTACCCAAAGCCTTCCCTTGGAGGCACTTTTAGATGGGCGAATGGGGCTCGTAACACATTTTCTGTGGCAAGAGCTCTCAGTCGACTGCCAGGCGTGCTAGGGCTATATTTAGGCTTGCAGTGAAAGAGTGAACCCGGAGGGTCCAGTTGCATGTGGGGCTACATAAAGGCTCCCCTGGGAAGTTCACTTGTACCCAAAGCCTTCCTTTGGGGGCACTTCTGGATGGGTGAATGGGGCTTGAAACGCATTTTCTGGAGCCCGAGTTTTCAGTCTTCTGCCATGGTGGCTAGGGGTATATTTAGGGTTGCTCGTAAACAGTGAACAAGGAGGATCCAGTTGCATGTGGGGCTGCGTTAAGGCTCCCCTGGGGAGTCCAGTTGTACCCAAAGCCTTCCTTTGGGGGCACTTTTGGATGGTCCAAGGGGAATCACAATGCGTTTTCTGAGGCCCGCTTTTTCAGTCTTCTCCCATTGCGCCGAGGGCTATATTTAGGCTTGCGGTGAAAGAGTCAACCCGGACGGTCCAGTTGCATGTGGGGCTGCGTAAAGGCTCCCCTGGGGAGTTCAAATGTACCCAAAGCCTTCCTTTGGGGGCACTTCTGGATGGGTGAATGGGGCTTGAAACGCTTTTTCTGTGGCCCGAGTTTTCAGTTTTCTGCCATGCTAGCTAGGGTTATATTTAGGGTTGCTTGTAAACAGCGAACACGGGGGGTCCAGTTGCGTATGGGCCTGCATAAAGGCTCCCCTGGGGAGTTCAGTTGTACCCAAAGCCTTCCTTTGGGGGCACTTCTGGATGGGCGAAAGGGGCTTGAAACGCTTTTTCTGTGGCCCGAGTTTTCAGTCTTCTGCCATGCTGGCTAGGGTTATATTTAGGCTTGCTGTAAAGAGCGAACACGGAGGGTCCAGTTGCATGTGGGGCTGCGTAAAGGCTCCCCTGGGGAGTTCAGATGTTCCCAAAGCCTTCCTTTGGGGGCACTTTTGGATGGGCGAATGGAGCTCGTAACACATTTTCTGTGGCTCAAACTTTCAGTCGACTGCCAGGCGTGCTAGGGCTATATTTAGGCTTGCGGTGAAAGATTGAACCCGGAGGGTCCAGTTGCATGTGGGGCTGCATAAAGTCTCCCCTGGGGAGTTCAGATGTACCCAAAGCCTTCCTTTGGGGGCACTTCTGGATGGGTGAATGGGGCTTGAAACGCATTTTCTGGAGCCCGAGTTTTCAGTCTTCTGCCATGGTGGCTAGGGGTATATTTAGGGTTGCTCGTAAACAGTGAACAAGGAGGGTCCAGTTGCATGTGGGGCTGCGTTAAGGCTCCCCTGGGGAGTCCAGTTGTACCCAAAGCCTTCCTTTGGGGGCACTTTTGGATGGTCCAAGGGGAATCACAATGCGTTTTCTGAGGCCCGCTTTTTCAGTCTTCTCCCATTGCGCCGAGGGCTATATTTAGGCTTGCGGTGAAAGAGTGAACCCGGACGGTCCAGTTGCATGTGGGGCTGCATAAAGGCTCCCCTGGGGAGTTCACTTGTACCCAAAGCCTTCCTTTGGGGGCACTTCTGGATGGGTGAATGGGGCTTGAAACGCTTTTTCTGTGGCCTGAGTTTTCAGTTTTCTGCCATGCTAGCTAGGGTTATATTTAGGGTTGCTTGTAAACAGCGAACACGGGGCGTCCAGTTGCGTATGGGCCTGCATAAAGGCTCCCTGGGGAGTTCAGTTGTACCCAAAGCCTTCCTTTGGGGGCACTTCTGGATGGGCGAAAGGGGCTTGAAACGCTTTTTCTGTGGCCCGAGTTTTCAGTCTTCTGCCATGCTGGCTAGGGTTATATTTAGGCTTGCTGTAAAGAGCGAACACGGAGGGTCCAGTTGCATGTGGGGCTGCGTAAAGGCTCCCCTGGGGAGTCCAGTTGTACCCAAAGCCTTCCTTTGGGGGCACTTTTGGATGGGCGAATGGAGCTCGTAACACATTTTCTGTGGCTCAAACTTTCAGTCGACTGCCAGGCGTGCTAGGGCTATATTTAGGCTTGCGGTGAAAGAGTGAACCCGGCGGGTCCAGTTGCATGTGGGGCTGCATAAAGTCTCCCCTGGGGAGTTCAGATGTACCCAAAGCCTTCCTTTGGGGGCACTTCTGGATGGGTGAATGGGGCTTGAAACGCATTTTCTGGAGCCCGAGTTTTCAGTCTTCTGCCATGGTGGCTAGGGGTATATTTAGGGTTGCTCGTAAACAGTGAACAAGGAGGGTCCAGTTGCATGTGGGGCTGCGTAAAGGCTCCCCTGGGGAGTTCACTTGTACCCAAAGCCTTCCTCTGGGGGCACTTTTGGATGGGCGAATTAGGCTTTTAACAGTTTTTCTGGGGCCCGAGTTTTCAGTCGACTGCCAGTCGGGCCAGGGCTATATTTAGGGTTGCTGTGAAAGAGCGAATACGGAGGGTCCAGTTGCATGTGGGGCTGCATAAAGGCTCCCCTGGGGAGTTCACTTGTACCCAAAGCCTTCATTTGGGGGCACTTTTGAATGGTCGAATGGGGCTTGTAGCACGTTTCTGTGGCCCGAGTTTTCAGTCTTCTGCCATGCTGGCTAGGGTTATATTTAGGGTTGCTGTAAAGAGTGAACCCGGAGGGTCCAGTTGCATGTGGGGCTGCATAAAGGCTCCCCTGGGGAGTTCACTTGTACCCAAAGCCTTCATTTGGGGGCTCTTTTGAATGGTCGAATGGGGCTTGTAGCACGTTTTCTGTGGCCCGAGTTTAAAGTCTTCTGCCAGGCGTGCTAGGGCTATATTTAGGCTTGCGGTGAAAGAGTGAACCCGGAGGGTCCAGTTGCATGTGGGGCTGCGTAAAGGCTCCCCTGGGGAGTTCAGATGTACCCAAAGCCTTCCTTTGGGGGCACTTTTGGATGGGCGAATGGGGCTCGTAACACATTTTCTGTGGCCCGAGCTTTCAGTCGACTTCCAGGCGTGCTAGGGCTATATTTAGGCTTGCGGTGAAAGAGTGAACCCGGAGGGTCCAGTTGCATGTGGGGCTGCATAAAGGCTCCCCTGGGGAGTTCACTTGTACCCAAAGCCTTCCTTTGGGGGCACTTCTGGATGGGTGAATGGGGCTTGAAACGCATTTTCTGGAGCCCGAGTTTTCAGTCTTCTGCCATGGTGGCTAGGGGTATATTTAGGGTTGCTCGTAAACAGTGAACAAGGAGGGTCCAGTTGCATGTGGGGCTGCGTAAAGGCTCCCCTGGGGAGTTCACTTGTACCCAAAGCCTTCCTCTGGGGGCACTTTTGGATGGGCGAATGGGGCTCGAAACAAATTTTCTGTGGCCCGAGCTTTCAGTCGACTGCCAGGAGTGCTAGGGCTATATTTAGGCTTGCGGTGAAACAGTGAACCCGGAGGGTCCAGTTGCATGTGGGGCTGCATAAAGGCTCCCCTGGGGAGTTCAGTTGTACCCAAAGCCTTCCTTTGGGGCACTTCTGGATGGGCGAAAGGGGCTTGAAACGCTTTTTCTGGAGCCCGAGTTTTCAGTCTTCTGCCATGCTGTCTAGGGTTATATTTAGGGTTGCTGTAAAGAGCGAACCCGGAGGGTCCAGTTGCATGTGGGGCTGCGTAAAGGCTCCCCTGGGGAGTTCAGATGTACCCAAAGCCTTCCTTTGGGGGCACTTTTGGATGGGCGAATGGGGCTCGTAACACATTTTCTGTGGCCCGAGCTTACAGTCGACTGCCAGGCGTGCTAGGGCTATATTTAGGCTTGCGGTGAAAGAGTGAACCCGGAGGGTCCAGTTGCATGTGGGGCTGCATAAAGGCTCCCCTGGGGAGTTCAGTTGTACCCAAAGCCTTCCTTTGGGGCACTTCTGGATGGGTGAATGGGGCTTGAAACGCATTTTCTGGAGCCCGAGTTTTCAGTCTTCTGCCATGGTGGCTAGGGGTATATTTAGGGTTGCTCGTAAACAGTGAAAAAGGAGGGTCCAGTTGCATGTGGGGCTGCGTAAAGGCTCCCCTGGGGAGTTCACTTGTACCAAAGCCTTCCTCTGGGGCACTTTTGGATGGGCGAATTAGGCTTTTAATGCATTTTCAGGGGCCCGAGTTTTCAGTCGACTGCCAGGCGGGCCAGGGCTATATTTAGGGTTGCTGTGAAAGAGCGAATACGGAGGGTCCAGTTGCATGTGGGGCTGCGTTAAGGCTCCCCTGGGGAGTCCAGTTGTACCCAAAGCTTCCTTTGGGGGCACTTTTGGATGGTCCAAGGGGAATCGCAGTGCGTTTTCTGAGGCCCGCTTTTTCAGTCTTTTCCCATTGCGCCGAGGGATATATTTAGGCTTGTGGTGAAAGAGTGAACCCGGAGGGTCCAGTTGCATGTGGGGCTGCATAAAGGCTCCCTGGGGAGTTCAGATGTACCCAAAGCCTTCCTTTGGAGGCACTTTTGGATGGGCGAATCGGGCTCGTAACACATTTTCTGTGTCCCGAGCTTTCAGTCGACTGCCAGGCGTGCTAGGGCTATATTTAGGCTTGCGGTGAAAGAGTGAACCTGGAGGGTCCAGTTGCATGTGGGGCTGCGTAAAGGCTCCCCTGGGGAGTTCAGATGTACCCAAAGCCTTCTTTTGGGGGCACTTTTGGATGGGTGAATGGGGCTTGAAACGCATTTTCTGGAGCCCGAGTTTTCAGTCTTCTGCCATGGTGGCTAGTGGTATATTTAGGGTTGCTCGTAAACAGTGAACAAGTAGGGTCCAGTTGCATGTGGGGCTGCATAAAGGCTCCCCTGGGGAGTTCAGATGTACCCAAAGCCTTCCTTTGGGGGCACATTTGGATGGGCGAATTAGGCTTTTAACGCATTTTCTGGGGCCCGAGTTTTCAGTCGACTGCCAGGCGGGCCAGGGATATATTTAGGGTTGCTGTGAAAGAGTGAACCCGGAGGGTCCAGTTGCATGTGGGGCTGCATAAAGGCTCCCCTGGGGAGTTCAGATGTACCCAAAGCCTTCCTTTGGGGGCACTTCTGAATGGGTGAATGGGGCTTGAAACGCATTTTCTGGAGCCCGAGTTTTCAGTCTTCTGCCATGGTGGCTAGGGGTATATTTAGGGTTGCTCGTAAACAGTGAACAAGGAGGGTCCAGTTGCATGTGGGGCTGCGTAAAGGCTCCCCTGGGGAGTTCACTTGTACCCAAAGCCTTCCTTTGGGGCACTGTTGGATGGGCGAATGGGGCTCGTAACACATTTTCTGTGGCCCGAGCTTTCAGTCGACTGCCAGGCGTGCTAGGGCTATATTTAGGCTTGCGGTGAAAGAGTGAACCCGGAGGGTCCAGTTGCATGTGGGGCTGCATAAAGGCTCCCCTGGGGAGTTCACTTGTACCCAAAGCCTTCCTTTGGGGCACTTCTGGATGGGTGAATGGGGCTTGAAACGCATTTTCTGGAGCCCGAGTTTTCAGTCTTCTGCCATGGTGGCTAGGGTTATATTTAGGGTTGCTCGTAAACAGTGAACAAGGAGGGTCCAGTTGCATGTGGGGCTGCGTAAAGGCTCCCCTGGGGAGTTCAGATGTACCCAAAGCCTTCCTTTGGGGGCACTTTTGGATGGGCGAATGGGGCTCATAACACATTTTCTGTGGCCCGAGCTTACAGTCGACTGCCAGGCGTGCTAGGGCTATATTTAGGCTTGCGGTGAAAGAGTGAACCCGGAGGGTCCAGTTGCATGTGGGGCTGCATAAAGGCTCCCCTGGGGAGTTCACTTGTACCCAAAGCCTTCCTTTGGGGCACTTCTGGATGGGTGAATGGGGCTTGAAACGCATTTTCTGGAGCCCGAGTTTTCAGTCTTCTGCCATGGTGGCTAGAGGTATATTTAGGGTTGCTCGTAAACAGTGAAAAAGGAGGGTCCAGTTGCATGTGGGGCTGCGTAAAGGCTCCCCTGGGGAGTTCAGTTGTACCCAAAGCCTTCCTCTGGGGGCACTTTTGGATGCGCGAATTAGGCTTTTAACGCATTTTCTGGGGCCCGAGTTTTCAGTCGACTGCCAGGCGGGCCAGGGCTATATTTAGGGTTGCTGTGAAAGAGCGAATACGAAGGGTCCAGTTGCATGTGGGGCTGCGTTAAGGCTCCCCTGGGGAGTCCAGTTGTACCCAAAGCCTTCCTTTGGGGGCACTTTTGGATTGTCCAAGGGGAATCGCAATGCGTTTTCTGAGGCCCGCTTTTTCAGTCTTCTCCCATTGCGCCGAGGGCTATATTTGGGCTTGCGGTGAAAGAGTGAACCCGGAGGGTCCAGTTGCATGTGGGGCTGCATAAAGGCTCCCCTGGGGAGTTCAGTTGTACCCAAAGCCTTCCTTTGGGGGCACTTCTGGATGGTCGAATGGGGCTTGTAGCACGTTTTCTGGGGCCCGATTTTTCAGTCGTCTGCCATGCGGGCCACGGCTATATTTAGGGTTGCTGGGAAAGAGCGAATACGGAGGGTCCAGTTGCATGTGGGGCTGCGTAAAGGCTCCCCTGGGGAGTTCAGATGTACCCAAAGCCTTCCTTTGGGGGCACTTTTGGATGGGCGAATGGGGCTCGTAACACATTTTCTGTGGCCCGAGTTTTCAGTCTTCTGCCATGCTGGCTAGGGTTATATTTAGGGTTGCTGTAAAGAGCGAACACGGAGGGTCCAGTTGCATGTGGGGCTGCGTAAAGGCTCCCCTGGGGAGTTCAGATGTACCCAAAGCCTTCCTTTGGAGGCCCTTTTGAATGGGCGAATGGGGCTCGTAACACATTTTCTGTGGCCCGAGCTCTCAGTCGACTGCCAGGAGTGCTAGGGCTATATTTAGGCTTGCGGTGAAAGAGTGAACCCGGAGGGTCCAGTTGCATGTGGGGCTGCATAAAGGCTCACCTGGGGAGTTCAGCTGTACCCAAAGCCTTCCTTTGGGGGCACTTCTGGATGGGTGAATGGGGCTTGAAACGCATTTTCTGTGGCCCGAGCTTTCAGTCGACTGCCAGGCGGGCCAGGGCTATATTTAGGGTTGCTGTGAAAGAGCGAATACGGAGGGTCCAGTTGCATGTGGGGCTGCGTTAAGGCTCCCCTGGGGAGTCCAGTTGTACCAAAAGCCTTCCTTTGGGGGCACTTTGGGATGGTCCAAGGGGAATCGCAATGCGTTTTCTGAGGCCCGCTTTTTCAGTCTTCTCCCATTGCGCCGAGGGCTATATTTAGGCTTGCGGTGAAAGAGTGAACCCGGAGGGTCCAGTTGCATGTGGGGCTGCATAAAGGCTCCCCTGGGGAGTTCACTTGTACCCAAAGCCTTCCTTTGGGGGCACTTTTGGATGGGCGAATGGGGCTCGTAACACATTTTCTGTGGCCCGAGCTTTCAGTCGACTGCCAGGCGTGCTAGGGCTATATTTAGGCTTGCGGTGAAAGAGTGAACCCGGAGGGTCCAGTTGCATGTGGGGCTGCATAAAGGCTCCCCTGGGGAGTTCAGTTGTACCCAAAGCCTTCCTTTGGGGGCACTTTTTGATGGGCGAATTAGGCTTTTAATGCATTTTCTGGGGCCCGAGTTTTCAGTCGACTGCCAGGCGGGCCAGGGCTATATTTAGGGTTGCTGTGAAAGAGCGAATACGCAGGGTCCAGTTGCATGTGGGGCTGCGTTAAGGCTCCCCTGGGGAGTCCAGTTGTACCCAAAGCCTTCCTTTGGGGGCACTTTTGGATGGTCCAAGGGAATCGCAATGCGTTTTCTGAGGCCCGCTTTTTCAGTCTTCTCCCATTGCGACGAGGGCTATATTTGGGCTTGCGGTGAAAGAGTGAACCCGGAGGGTCCAGTTGCATGTGGGGCTGCATAAAGGCTCCCCTGGGGAGTTCAGTTGTACCCAAAGCCTTCCTTTTGGGGCACTTCTGGATGGTCGAATGGGGCTTGTAGCACGTTTCTGGGGCCCGATTTTTCAGTCGTCTGCCATGCGGGCCAGGGCTATATTTAGGGTTGCTGGGAAAGAGTGAATACGGAGGGTCCAGTTGCATGTGGGGCTGCGTAAAGGCTCCCCTGGGGAGTTCAGATGTACCCAAAGCCTTCCTTTGGGGGCACTTTTGGATGGGCGAATGGGGCTCGTAACACATTTTCTGTGGCCCGAGTTTTCAGTCTTCTGCCATGCTGGCTAGGGTTATATTTAGCGTTGCTGTAAAGAGCGAACACGGAGGGTCCAGTTGCATGTGGGGCTGCGTAAAGGCTCCCCTGGGGAGTTCAGATGTACCCAAAGCCTTCCTTTGGGGGCCCTTTTGAATGGGCGAATGGGGCTCGTAACACATTTTCTGTGGCCCGAGCTCTCAGTCGACTGCCAGGCGTGCTAGGGCTATATTTAGGCTTGCGATGAAAGAGTGAACCCGGAGGGTCCAGTTGCATGTGGGGCTGCATAAAGGCTCACCTGGGGAGTTCAGCTGTACCCAAAGCCTTCCTTTGGGGGCACTTCTGGATGGGTGAATGGGGCTTGAAACGCATTTTCTGTGGCCCGAGCTTTCAGTCGACTGCCAGGCGGGCCAGGGCTATATTTAGGGTTGCTGTGAAAGAGCGAATACGGAGGGTCCAGTTGTATGTGGGGCTGCGTTAAGGCTCCCCTGGGGAGTCCAGTTGTACCAAAAGCCTTCCTTTGGGGGCACTTTGGGATGGTCCAAGGGGAATCGCAATGCGTTTTCTGAGGCCCGCTTTTTCAGTCTTCTCCCATTGCGCCGAGGGCTATATTTAGGCTTGCGGTGAAAGAGTGAACCCGGAGGGTCCAGTTGCATGTGGGGCTGGATAAAGGCTCCCCTGGGGAGTTCACTTGTACCCAAAGCCTTCCTTTGGGGGCACTTTTGGATGGGCGAATGGGGCTCGTAACACATTTTCTGTGGCCCGAGCTTTCAGTCGACTGCCAGGCGTGCTAGGGCTATATTTAGGCTTGCGGTGAAAGAGTGAACCCGGAGGGTCCAGTTGCATGTGGGGCTGCATAAAGGCTCCCCTGGGGAGTTCAGTTGTACCCAAAGCCTTCCTTTGGGGGCACTTTTTGATGGGCGAATTAGGCTTTTAATGCATTTTCTGGGGCCCGAGTTTTCAGTCGACTGCCAGGCGGGCCAGGGCTATATTTAGGGTTGCTGTGAAAGAGCGAATACGCAGGGTCCAGTTGCATGTGGGGCTGCGTTAAGGCTCCCCTGGGGAGTCCAGTTGTACCCAAAGCCTTCCTTTGGGGGCACTTTTGCATGGTCCAAGGGGAATCGCAATGCGTTTTCTGAGGCCCGCTTTTTCAGTCTTCTCCCATTGCGCCGAGGGCTATATTTAGGCTTGCGGTGAAAGAGTGAACCCGGAGGGTCCAGTTGCATGTGGGGCTGCATAAAGGCTCCCCTGGGGAGTTCACTTGTACCCAAAGCCTTCCTTTGGGGGCACTTCTGGATGGGTGAATGGGGCTTGAAATGCTTTTTCTGTGGCCCGACTTTTCAGTTTTCTGCCATGCTGGGTAGGGTTATATTTAGGGTTGCTTGTAAACAGCGAACACGGAGGGTCCAGTTGCATGTGGGGCTGCGTAAAGGCTCCCCTGGGGAGTTCAGTTGTACCCAAAGCCTTCCTTTGGGCGCACTTTTGGATGGTCGAATGGGGCTTGTAGCACGTTTTCTGGGGCCCGATTTTTTAGTCGTCTGCCATGCGGGCCAAGGTTATATTTAGGGTTGCTGTGAAAGAGCGAATACGGAGGGTCCAGTTGCATGTGGGGCTGCATAAAGGCTCCCCTGGGGAGTTCACTTGTACCGAAAGCCTTCCTTTGCGGGCACTTCTGGATGGGCGAAAGGGGCTTGAAACGCTTTTTCTGTGGCCCGAGTTTTCAGTCTTCTGCCATGCTGGCTAGGGTTATATTTAGCGTTGCTGTAAAGAGCGAACACGGAGGGTCCAGTTGCATGTGGGGCTGCGTAAAGGCTCCCCTGGGGAGTTCAGATGTACCCAAAGCCTTCCTTTGAGGCCCTTTTGAATGGGCGAATGGGGCTCGTAACACATTTTCTGTGGCCCGAGCTCTCAGTCGACTGCCAGGAGTGCTAGGGCTATATTTAGGCTTGCGGTGAAAGAGTGAACCCGGAGGGTCCAGTTGCATGTGGGGCTGCATAAAGGCTCACCTGGGGAGTTCAGCTGTACCCAAAGCCTTCCTTTGGGGGCACTTCTGGATGGGTGAATGGGGCTTGAAACGCATTTTCTGTGGCCCGAGCTTTCAGTCGACTGCCAGGCTGGCCAGGGCTATATTTAGGGTTGCTGTGAAAGAGCGAATACGGAGGGTCCAGTTGCATGTGGGGCTGCGTTAAGGCTCCCCTGGGGAGTCCAGTTGTACCAAAAGCCTTCCTTTGGGGGCACTTTGGGATGGTCCAAGGGGAATCGCAATGCGTTTTCTGAGGCCCGCTTTTTCAGTCTTCTCCCATTGCGCCGAGGGCTATATTTAGGCTTGCGGTGAAAGAGTGAACCCGGAGGGTCCAGTTGCATGTGGGGCTGCATAAAGGCTCCCCTGGGGAGTTCACTTGTACCCAAAGCCTTCCTTTGGGGGCACTTTTGGATGGGCGAATGGGGCTCGTAACACATTTTCTGTGGCCCGAGCTTTCAGTCGACTGCCAGGCGTGCTAGGGCTATATTTAGGCTTGCGGTGAAAGAGTGAACCCGGAGGGTCCAGTTGCATGTGGGGCTGCATAAAGGCTCCCCTGGGGAGTTCAGTTGTACCCAAAGCCTTCCTTTGGGGGCACTTTTGGATGGGCGAATTAGGCTTTTAATGCATTTTCTGGGGCCCGAGTTTTCAGTCGACTGCCAGGCGGGCCAGGGCTATATTTAGGGTTGCTGTGAAAGAGCGAATACGCAGGGTCCAGTTGCATGTGGGGCTGCGTTAAGGCTCCCCTGGGGAGTCCAGCTGTACCCAAAGCCTTCCTTTGGGGGAACTTTTGCATGGTCCAAGGGGAATCGCAATGCGTTTTCTGAGGCCCGCTTTTTCAGTCTTCTCCCATTGCGCCGAGGGCTATATTTAGGCTTGCGGTGAAAGAGTGAACCCGGAGGGTCCAGTTGCATGTGGGGCTGCATAAAGGCTCCCCTGGGGAGTTCACTTGTACCCAAAGCCTTCCTTTGCGGGCACTTCTGGATGGGCGAAAGGGGCTTGAAACGCTTTTTCTGTGGCCCGAGTTTTCAGTCTTCTGCCATGCTGGCTAGGGTTATATTTAGCGTTGCTGTAAAGAGTGAACACGGAGGGTCCAGTTGCATGTGGGGCTGCGTAAAGGCTCCCCTGGGGAGTTCAGATGTACCCAAAGCCTTCCTTTGGGGGCACTTTTGGATGGGCAAATGGGGCTCGTAACACATTTTCTGTGGCCCGAGCTTTCAGTCGACTGCCAGGCATGCTAGGGCTATATTTAGGCTTGCGGTGAAAGAGTGAACCCGGAGGGTCAAGTTGCATGTGGGGCTGCATAAAGGCTCCCCTGGGGAGTTCAGTTGTACCCAAAGCCTTCTTTTGGGGGCACTTCTGGATGGGTGAATGGGGCTTGAAACGCATTTTCTGGAGCCCGAGTTTTCAGTCTTCTGCCATGGTGGCTAGGGGTATATTTAGGGTTGCTCGTAAACAGTGAACCCGGAGGGTCCAGTTGCATGTGGGGCTGCGTAAAGGCTCCCCTGGGGAGTTCACTTGTACCCAAAGCCTTCCTCTGGGGGCACTTTTGGATGGGCGAATTAGGCTTTTAATGCATTTTCTGGGGCCCGAGTTTTCAGTCGACTGCCAGGCGGGCCAGGGCTATATTTAGGGTTGCTGTGAAAGAGCGAATACGGAGGGTCCAGTTGCATGTGGGGCTGCGTTAAGGCTCCCCTGGGGAGTTCAGTTGTACCCAAAGCCTTCCTCTGGGGGCACTTCTGGATGGGCGAAAGGGGCTTGAAACGCTTTTTCTGTGGCCCGAGTTTTCAGTCTTCTGCCATGCTGGCTAGGGTTATATTTAGGGTTGATGTAAAGAGCGAACACGGAGGGTCCAGTTGCATATGGGGCTGCGTAAAGGCTCCCCTGGGGAGTTCAGATGTACCCAAAGCCTTCCTTTGGGGGCACTTCTGGATGGGCGAATGGGGCTCGTAACACATTTTCTGTGGCCCGAGCTTTCAGTCGACTGCCAGGCGTGCTAGGGCTATATTTAGGCTTGCGGTGAAAGAGTGAACCCGGAGGGTCCAGTTGCATGTGGGGCTGCATAAAGGCTCCCCTGGGGAGTTCAGTTGTACCCAAAGCCTTCCTTTGGGGGCACTTCTGGATGGGTGAATGGGGCTTGAAACGCATTTTCTGGAGCCCGAGTTTTCAGTCTTCTGCCATGGTGGCTAGGGGTATATTTAGGGTTGCTCGTAAACAGTGAACAAGGAGGGTCCAGTTGCATGTGGGGCTGCGTAAAGGCTCCCTTGGGGAGTTCAGTTGTACCCAAAGCCTTCCTCTGGGGGCACTTTTGGATGGGTGAAAGGGGCTTGAAACGCTTTTTCTGTGGCCCGAGTTTTCAGTCTTCTGCCATGCTGGCTAGGGTTATATTTAGGGTTGCTGTAAAGAGCGAACACAGTGGGTCCAGTTGCATGTAGGGCTGCATAAAGGCTCCCCTGGGAAGTCCCGTTGTACCCAAAGCCTTCCTTTGGGGGCACTTTTGCATGGTCCAAGGGGAATCGCAATGCGTTTTCTGAGGCCCGCTTTTTCAGTCTTCTCCCATTGCACCGAGGGCTATATTTAGGCTTGCGGTGAAAGAGTGAACCCGGAGGGTCCAGTTGCATGTGGGGCTGCATAAAGGCTCACGTGGGGAGTTCAGTTGTACCCAAAGCCTTCCTTTGGGGGCACTTCTGGATGGGTAAATGGGGCTTGAAACGCATTTTCTGGAGCCTGAGTTTTCAGTCTTCTGCCATGGTGGCTAGGGGTATATTTAGGGTTGCTCGTAAACAGTGAACAAGGAGGGTCCAGTTGCATGTGGGGCTGCATAAAGGCTCCCCTGGGGAGTTCACTTGTACCCAAAGCCTTCCTTTGGGGGCACTTCTGGATGGGCGAAAGGGGCTTGAAACGCTTTTTCTGTGGCCCGAGTTTTCAGTCTTCTGCCATGCTGGCTAGGGTTATATTTAGGGTTGCTGTAAAGAGCGAACACGGATGGTCCAGTTGCATGTGGGGCTGCGTAAAGGCTCCCCTGGGGAGTTCAGATGTACCCAAAGCCTTCCTTTGGGGGCACTTCTGGATGGGTGAATGGGGCTTGAAACGCTTTTTCTGTGGCCCGAGTTTTCAGTTTTCTGCCATGCTGGCTAGTGTTATATTTAGGGTTGCTTGTAAACAGCGAACACGGGGGGTCCAGTTGCGTATGGGCCTGCATAGAGGCTCCCCTGGGGAGTTCAGATGTACCCAAAGCCTTCCTTTGGGGGCACTTTTGGATGGGCGAATGGGGCTTGTAGCACTTTTTCTGGGGCCTGATTTTTCAGTCGTCTGCCATGCGGGCCAGGGTTATATTTAGGGTTGCTGTGAAAGAGCGAATACGGAGGGTCCAGTTGCATGTGGGGCTGCATAAAGGCTCCCCTGGGGAGTTCACTTGTACCCAAAGCCTTCCTTTGGGGGCACTTCTGGATGGGCGAAAGGGGCTTGAAACGCTTTTTCTGTGGCCCGAGCTTTCAGTCGACTGCCAGGCGTGCTAGGGCTATATTTAGCCTTGCGGTGAAAGAGTGAACCCGGAGGGTCCAGTTGCATGTGGGGCTGCATAAAGGCTCCCCTGGGGAGTTCAGTTGTACCCAAAGCCTTCCTCTGGGGGCACTTTTGGATGGGCGAATTAGGCTTTTAACTCATTTTCTGGGGCCCGAGTTTTCAGTCGACTGCCAGGCGGGCCAGGGCTATATTTAGGGTTGCTGTGAAAGAGCGAATACGGAGGGTCCAGTTGCATGTGGGGCTGCGTTAAGGCTCCCCTGGGGAGTTCAGTTGTACCCAAAGCCTTCCTCTGGGGGCACTTTTGGATGGGCGAATTAGGCTTTTAACGCATTTTCTGGGGCCCGAGTTTTCAGTCGACTGCCAGGCGTGCTAGGGCTATATTTAGGCTTGCGGTGAAAGAGTGAACGCGGAGGGTCCAGTTGCATGTGGGGGTGCATAAAGGCTCCCCTGGGGAGTTCAGTTGTACCCAAAGCCTTCCTTTGGGGGCACTTCTGGATGGGTGAATAGGGCTTGAAACGCATTTTCTGGAGCCCGAGTTTTCAGTCTTCTGCCATGGTGGCTAGGGGTATGTTTAGGGTTGCTCATAAACAGTGAACAAGGAGGGTCCAGTTGCATGTGGGGCTGCATAAAGGCTCCCCTGGGGAGTTCACTTGTACCCAAAGCCTTCCTTTGGGGGCACTTCTGGATGGGCGAAAGGGGCTTGAAATGCTTTTTCTGTGGCCTGAGTTTTCAGTCTTCTGCCATGCTGGCTAGGGTTATATTTAGGGTTGCTGTAAAGAGCGAACACGGAGGGTCCAGTTGCATGTGGTGCTGCGTTAAGGCTTCCCTGGGGAGTTCAGTTGTACCCAAAGCCTTCCTCTGGGGGCACTTTTGGATGGGCGAATTAGGCTTTTATCAGTTTTTCTGGGGCCCGAGTTTTCAGTCGACTGCCAGGCGGGCCAGGGCTATATTTAGGGTTGCTGTGAAAGAGCGAATACGGAGGGTCCAGTTGCATGTGGGGCTGCGTTAAGGCTCCCCTGGGGAGTTCACTTGTACCCAAAGCCTTCATTTGGGGGCACTTCTGGATGGGCGAAAGGGGCTTGAAATGCTTTTTCTGTGGTCCGAGTTTTCAGTCTTCTGCCATGCTGGCTAGGGTTATATTTAGGGTTGCTGTAAAGACCGAACACGGAGGGTCCAGTTGCATGTGGGGCTGCGTAAAGGCTCCTTTGGGGAGTTCAGTTGTACCCAAAGTCTTCCTTTGGGGGCACTTTTGGATAGGCGAATTAGGCTTTTAACGCATTTTCTGGGGCCCGAGTTTTCAGTCGACTGCCAGGCGGGCCAGGGCTATATTTAGGGTTGCTGTGAAAGAGCAAATACGGAGGGTCCAGTTGCATGTGGGGCTGCGTTAAGGCTCCCCTGGGGAGTCCAGTTGTACCAAAAGCCTTCCTTTGGGGGCACTTTTGGATGGTCCAAGGGGAATCGCAATGCGTTTTCTGAGGCCCGCTTTTTCAGTCTTTTCCCATTGCGCCGAGGGCTATATTTGGGCTTGCGGTGAAAGAGTGAACCCGGAGGGTCCAGTTGCATGTGGGGCTGCATAAAGGCTCCCCTGGGGAGTTCAGTTGTACCCAAAGCCTTCCTTTGGGGGCACTTCTGGATGGGTGAATAGGGCTTTTAACGCATTTTCTGGAGCCCGAGTTTTCAGTCTTCTGCCATGCTGGCTAGGGCTATATTTAGGATTGCTGTTAAGAGCGAACACGGAGGGTCCAGTTGCATGTGGTGCTGCATAAAGGCTCCCCTGGGGAGTTCAGTTGTACCCAAAGCCTTCCTCTGGGGGCACTTTTGGATGGGCGAATTAGGCTTTTATCAGTTTTTCTGGGGCCCGAGTTTTCAGTCGACTGCCAGGCGGGCCAGGGCTATATTTAGGGTTGCTATGAAAGAGCGAATACGGAGGGTCCAGTTGCATGTGGGGCTGCGTTAAGGCTCCCCTGGGGAGTCCAGTTGTACCCAAAGCCTTCCTTTGGGGGCACTTTTGGATGGTCCAAGGGGAATCGCAATGAGTTTTCTGAGGCCCGCTTTTTCAGTCTTCTCCCATTGCGCCGAGGTATATATTTAGGCTTGCTGTGAAAGAGCGAATACGGAGGGTCCAGTTGCATGTGGGGCTGCGTTAAGGCTCCCCTGGGGAGTTCAGTTGTACCCAAAGCCTTCCTCTGGGGGCACTTTTGGATGGGCGAATTAGGCTTTTAACGCATTTTCTGGGGCCCGAGTTTTCAGTCGACTGCCAGGCATACTAGGGCTATATTTAGGCTTGCGGTGAAAGAGTGAACCCGGAGGGTCCAGTTGCATGTGGGGCTGCATAAAGGCTCACGTGGGGAGTTCAGTTGTACCCAAAGCCTTCCTTTGGGGGCACTTCTGGATGGGTGAATGGGGCTTGAAACGCATTTTCTGGAGCCCGAGTTTTCAGTCTTCTGCCATGGTGGCTAGGGGTATATTTAGGGTTGCTCGTAAACAGTGAACAAGGACGGTCCAGTTGCATGTGGGGCTGCGTAAAGGCTCCCCTGGGGAGTTCAAATGTACCCAAAGCCTTCCTTTGGGGGCACTTCTGGATGGGCGAACGGGGCTCGTAACACATTTTCTGTGGCCCAAGCTTTCAGTCGACTGCCAGGCGTGCTAGGGCTATATTTAGGCTTGCGGTGAAAGAGTGAACCCGGAGGGTCCAGTTGCATGTGGGGCTGCATAAAGGCTCCCCTGGGGAGTTCAAGTGTACCCAAAGCCTTCCTTTGGGGGCACTTCTGGATGGGTGAATGGGGCTTGAAACGCTTTTTCTGTGGCCCGAGTTTTCAGTTTTCTGCCATGCTGGCTAGTGTTATATTTAGGGTTGCTTGTAAACAGCGAACACGGGGGGTCCAGTTGCGTATGGGCCTGCATAAAGGCTCCCCTGGGGAGGTCAGTTGTACCCAAAGCCTTCCTTTGGGGGCACTTTTGGATGGGCGAATGGGGCTTGTAGCACGTTTTCTGGGGCCCGATTTTTCAGTCGTCTGCCATGCGGGCCAGGGTTATATTTAGGGTTGCTGTGAAAGAGCGAACACAGAGGGTCCAGTTGCATGTGGGGCTGCATAAAGGCTCCCCTGGGGAGTTCAAGTGTACCCAAAGCCTTCCTTTGGGGGCACTTCTGGATGGGCGAAAGGGGCTTGAAACGCTTTTTCTGTGGCCCGAGTTTTGAGTCTTCTGCCATGCTGGCTAGGGTTATATTTACGGTTGCTGTAAAGAGCGAACATGGAGGGTCCAGTTGCATGTGGGGCTGCGTAAAGGCTCCCCTGGGGAGTTCAGATGTACCCAAAGCCTTCCTTTGGGGGCACTTTTGGATGGGCGAATGGGGCTCGTAACACATTTTCTGTGGCCCGAGCTTTCAGTCGACTGCCAGGCGTGCTAGGGCTATATTTAGGCTTGCGGTGAAAGAGTGAACCCGGAGGGTCCAGTTGCATGTGGGGCTGCATAAAGGCTCCCCTGGGGAGTTCAGTTGTACCCAAAGCCTTCCTTTGGGGGCACTTCTGGATGGGTGAATGGGGCTTGAAACGCATTTTCTGGAGCCCGAGTTTTCAGTCTTCTGCCATGGTGGCTAGGGGTATATTTAGGGTTGCTCGTAAACAGTGAACAAGGAGGGTCCAGTTGCATGTGGGGCTGCATAAAGGCTCCCCTGGGGAGTTCACTTGTACCCAAAGCCTTCCTTTGGGGGCACTTCTGGATGGGTGAATGGGGCTTGAAACGCTTTTTCTGTGGCCCGAGTTTTCAGTTTTCTGCCATGCTGGCTAGTGTTATATTTAGGGTTGCTTGTAAACAGCGAACACGGGGGGTCCAGTTGCGTATGGGCCTGCATAAAGGCTCCCCTGGGGAGTTCAGTTGTACCCAAAGCCTTCCTTTGGGGGCACTTCTGGATGGTCGAATGGGGCTTGTAGCACGTTTTCTGGGGCCCGATTTTTCAGTCGTCTGCCATGCGGGCCAGGGCTATATTTAGGGTTGCTGGGAAAGAGCGAATACGGAGGGTCCAGTTGCATGTGGGGCTGCGTAAAGGCTCCCCTGGGGAGTTCAGATGTACCCAAAGCCTTCCTTTGGGGGCACTTTTGGATGGGCGAATGGGGCTCGTAACACATTTTCTGTGGCCCGACTTTTCAGTCTTCTGCCATGCTGGCTAGGGTTATATTTAGGGTTGCTGTAAAGAGCGAACACGGAGGGTCCAGTTGCATGTGGGGCTGCGTAAAGGCTCCCCTGGGGAGTTCAGATGTACCCAAAGCCTTCCTTTGGAGGCCCTTTTGAATGGGCGAATGGGGCTCGTAACACATTTTCTGTGGCCCGAGCTCTCAGTCGACTGCCAGGAGTGCTAGGGCTATATTTAGGCTTGCGGTGAAAGAGTAACCCGGAGTGTCCAGTTGCATGTGGGGCTGCATAAAGGCTCACCTGGGGAGTTCAGCTGTACCCAAAGCCTTCCTTTGGGGGCACTTCTGGATGGGTGAATGGGGCTTGAAACGCATTTTCTGTGGCCCGAGCTTTCAGTCGACTGCCAGGCGGGCCAGGGCTATATTTAGGGTTGCTGTGAAAGAGCGAATACGGAGGGTCCAGTTGCATGTGGGGCTGCGTTAAGGCTCCCCTGGGGAGTCCAGTTGTACCAAAAGCCTTCCTTTGGGGGCACTTTGGGATGGTCCAAGGGGAATCGCAATGCGTTTTCTGAGGCCCGCTTTTTCAGTCTTCTCCCATTGCGCCGAGGGCTATATTTAGGCTTGCGGTGAAAGAGTGAACCCGGAGGGTCCAGTTGCATGTGGGGCTGCATAAAGGCTCCCCTGGGGAGTTCACTTGTACCCAAAGCCTTCCTTTGGGGGCACTTCTGGATGGGCGAATTAGGCTTTTAATGCATTTTCTGGGGCCCGAGTTTTCAGTCGACTGCCAGGCGGGCCAGGGCTATATTTAGGGTTGCTGTGAAAGAGCGAATACGCAGGGTCCAGTTGCATGTGGGGCTGCGTTAAGGCTCCCCTGGGGAGTCCAGTTGTACCCAAAGCCTTCCTTTGGGGGCACTTTTGGATGGGCGAATTAGGCTTTTAATGCATTTTCTGGGGCCCGAGTTTTCAGTCGACTGCCAGGCGGGCCAGGGCTATATTTAGGGTTGCTGTGAAAGAGCGAATACGCAGGGTCCAGTTGCATGTGGGGCTGCGTTAAGGCTCCCCTGGGGAGTCCAGTTGTACCCAAAGCCTTCCTTTGGGGGCACTTTTGCATGGTCCAAGGGGAATCGCAATGCGTTTTCTGAGGCCCGCTTTTTCAGTCTTCTCCCATTGCGCCGAGGGCTATATTTAGGCTTGCGGTGAAAGAGTGAACCCGGAGGGTCCAGTTGCATGTGGGGCTGCATAAAGGCTCCCCTGGGGAGTTCACTTGTACCCAAAGCCTTCCTTTGGGGGCACTTTTGGATGGGCGAATGGGGCTCGTAACACATTTTCTGTGGCCCGAGCTTTCAGTCGACTGCCAGGCGTGCTAGGGCTATATTTAGGCTTGCGGTGAAAGAGTGAACCCGGAGGGTCCAGTTGCATGTGGGGCTGCATAAAGGCTCCCCTGGGGAGTTCACTTGTACCCAAAGCCTTCCTTTGCGGGCACTTCTGGATGGGTGAATGGGGCTTGAAATGCATTTTCTGGAGCCCGAGTTTTCAGTCTTCTGCCATGGTGGCTAGGGGTATATTTAGGGTTGCTCGTAAACAGTGAACAAGGAGGGTCCAGTTGCATGTGGGGCTGCGTAAAGGCTCCCTTGGGGAGTTCAGTTGTACCCAAAGCCTTCCTCTGGGGGCACTTTTGGATGGGTGAAAGGGGCTTGAAACGCTTTTTCTGTGGCCCGAGTTTTCAGTCTTCTGCCATGCTGGCTAGGGTTATATTTAGGGTTGCTGTAAAGAGCGAATACGGAGGGTCCAGTTGCATGTAGGGCTGCATAAAGGCTCCCCTGGGAAGTCCAGTTGTACCCAAAGCCTTCCTTTGGGGGCACTTTTGCATGGTCCAAGGGGAATCGCAATGCGTTTTCTGAGGCCCGCTTTTTCAGTCTTCTCCCATTGCACCGAGGGCTATATTTAGGCTTGCGGTGAAAGAGTGAACCCGGAGGGTCCAGTTGCATGTGGGGCTGCATAAAGGCTCACGTGGGGAGTTCAGTTGTACCCAAAGCCTTCCTTTGGGGGCACTTCTGGATGGGTGAATGGGGCTTGAAACGCATTTTCTGGAGCCCGAGTTTTCAGTCTTCTGCCATGGTGGCTAGGGGTATATTTAGGGTTGCTCGTAAACAGTGAACAAGGAGGGTCCAGTTGCATGTGGGGCTGCATAAAGGCTCCCCTGGGGAGTTCACTTGTACCCAAAGCCTTCCTTTGGGGGCACTTCTGGATGGGCGAAAGGGGCTTGAAACGCGTTTTCTGTGGCCCGAGTTTTCAGTCTTCTGCCATGCTGGCTAGGGTTATATTTAGGGTTCCTGTAAAGAGCGAACACGGAGGGTCCAGTTGCATGTGGGGCTGCGTAAAGGCTCCCCTGGGGAGTTCAGTTGTACCCAAAGCCTTCCTCTGGGGGCACTTCTGGATGGGCGAATGGGGCTCGTAACACATTTTCTGTGGCCCGAGCTTTCTTTCGACTGCCAGGCGTGCTAGGGCTATATTTAGGGTTGCTGTGAAAGAGTGAACCCGGAGGGTCCAGTTGCATGTGGGGCTGCATAAAGGCTCCCCTGGGGAGTTCACTTGTACCCAAAGCCTTCCTTTGGGGGCACTTCTGGATGGGTGAATGGGGCTTGAAACGCTTTTTCTGTGGCCCGAGTTTTCAGTTTTCTGCCATGCTGGCTAGGGTTATATTTAGGGTTGCTTGTAAACAGCGAACACGGGGGGTCCAGTTGCGTATGGGCCTGCATAAAGGCTCCCCTGGGGAGTTCAGTTGTACCCAAAGCCTTCCTTTGGGGGCACTTTTGGATGGTCGAATGGGGCTTGTAGCACGTTTTCTGTGGCCCGATTTTTCAGTCGTCTGCCATGCGGGCCAGAGCTATATTTAGGGTTGCTGTGAAAGAGCGAATACGGAGGGTCCAGTTGCATGTGGGGCTGCATAAAGGCTCCCCTGGGGAGTTCAGTTGTACCCAAAGCCTTCCTTTGGGGGCACTTCTGGATGGGCGAATGGGGCTCGTAACACATTTTCTGTGGCCCGAGCTTTCAGTCGACTGCCAGGCGTGCTAGGGCTATATTTAGGCTTGCGGTGAAAGAGTGAACCCGGAGGGTCCAGTTGCATGTGGGGCTGCGTAAAGGCTCCCCTGGGGAGTTCACTTGTACCCAAAGCCTTCCTTTGCGGGCACTTCTGGATGGGTGAATGGGGCTTGAAACGCATTTTCTGGAGCCCGAGTTTTCAGTCTTCTGCCATGGTGGCTAGGGGTATATTTAGGGTTGCTCGTAAACAGTGAACAAGGAGGGTCCAGTTGCATGTGGGGCTGCGTAAAGGCTCCCTTGGGGAGTTCAGTTGTACCCAAAGCCTTCCTCTGGGGGCACTTTTGGATGGGTGAAAGGGGCTTGAAACGCTTTTTCTGTGGCCCGAGTTTTCAGTCTTCTGCCATGCTGGCTAGGGTTATATTTAGGGTTGCTGTAAAGAGCGAATACGGAGGGTCCAGTTGCATGTAGGGCTGCATAAAGGCTCCCCTGGGAAGTCCAGTTGTACCCAAAGCCTTCCTTTGGGGGCACTTTTGCATGGTCCAAGGGGAATCGCAATGCGTTTTCTGAGGCCCGCTTTTTCAGTCTTCTCCCATTGCACCGAGGGCTATATTTAGGCTTGCGGTGAAAGAGTGAACCCGGAGGGTCCAGTTGCATGTGGGGCTGCATAAAGGCTCCCGTGGGGAGTTCAGTTGTACCCAAAGCCTTCCTTTGGGGGCACTTCTGGATGGGTAAATGGGGCTTGAAACGCATTTTCTGGAGCCTGAGTTTTCAGTCTTCTGCCATGGTGGCTAGGGGTATATTTAGGGTTGCTCGTAAACAGTGAACAAGGAGGGTCCAGTTGCATGTGGGGCTGCATAAAGGCTCCCCTGGGGAGTTCAGTTGTACCCAAAGCCTTCCTTTGGGGGCACTTCTGGATGGGCGAAAGGGGCTTGAAACGCGTTTTCTGTGGCCCGAGTTTTCAGTCTTCTGCCATGCTGGCTAGGGTTATATTTAGGGTTCCTGTAAAGAGCGAACACGGAGGGTCCAGTTGCATGTGGGGCTGCGTAAAGGCTCCCCTGGGGAGTTCAGATGTACCCAAAGCCTTCCTTTGGGGGCACATTTGGATGGGCGAATGGGGCTCGTAACACATTTTCTGTGGCCCGAGCTTTCAGTCTTCTGCCATGCTGGCTAGTGTTGTATTTAGGGTTGCTTGTAAACAGCGAACACGGGGGGTCCAGTTGCGTATGGGCCTGCATAAAGGCTCCCCTGGGGAGTTCACTTGTACCCAAAGCCTTCCTTTGGGGGCACTTCTGGATGGGTGAATGGGGCTTGAAACGCTTTTTCTGTGGCCCGAGTTTTCAGTTTTCTGCCATGCTCGCTAGTGTTATATTTAGGGTTGCTTGTAAACAGCGAACACGGGGGGTCCAGTTGCGTATGGGCCTGCATAAAGGCTCCCCTGGGGAGTTCAGTTGTACCCAAAGCCTTCCTTTGGGGGCACTTTTGGATGGTCGAATGGGGCTTGTAGCTCGTTTTCTGGGGCCCGATTTTTCAGTCTTCTGCCATGCGGGCCAGGGTTATATTTAGGGTTGCTGTGATAGAGCGAATACGGAGGGTCCAGTTGCATGTGGGGCTGCATAAAGGCTCCCCTGGGGAGTTCACTTGTACCCAAAGCCTTCCTTTGGGGGCACTTCTGGATGGGCGAAAGGGGCTTGAAACGCTTTTTCTGTGGCCCGAGTTTTGAGTCTTCTGCCATGCTGGCTAGGGTTATATTTACGGTTGCTGTAAAGAGCGAACATGGAGGGTCCAGTTGCATGTGGGGCTGCGTAAAGGCTCCCCTGGGGAGTTCAGATGTACCCAAAGCCTTCCTCTGGGGGCACTTTTGAATGCGCGAATTAGGCTTTTAATGCGTTTTCTGGGGCCCGAGTTTTCAGTCGACTGCCAGGCGGGCCAGGGCTATATTTAGGGTTGCTGTGAAAGAGCGAATACGAAGGGTCCAGTTGCATGTGGGGCTGCGTTAAGGCTCCCCTGGGGAGTCCAGTTGTACCCAAAGCCTTCCTTTGGGGGCACTTTTGGATGGTCCAAGGGGAATCGCAATGCGTTTTCTGAGGCCCGCTTTTTCAGTCTTCTCCCATTGCGCCGAGGGCTATATTTAGGCTTGCGGTGAAAGAGTGAACCCGGAGGGTCCAGTTGCATGTGGGGCTGCATAAAGGCTCCCCTGGGGAGTTCAGTTGTACCCAAAGCCTTCCTTTGGGGGCACTTCTGGATGGGTGAAAGGGGCTTGAAACGCATTTTCTGGAGCCCGAGTTTTCAGTCTTCTGCCATGGTGGCTAGGGGTATATTTAGGGTTGCTCATAAACAGTGAACAAGGAGGGTCCAGTTGCATGTGGGGCTGCGTTAAGGCTCCCCTGGGGAGTTCACTTGTACCCAAAGCCTTCCTTTGGGGGCACTTCTGGATGGGCGAAAGGGGCTTGAAATGCTTTTTCTGTGGCCCGAGTTTTCAGTCTTCTGCCATGCTGGCTAGGGCTATATTTAGGGTTGCTGTTAAGAGCGAACACGGAGGGTCCAGTTGCATGTGGTGCTGCGTAAAGGCTCCCCTGGGGAGTTCAGTTGTACCCAAAGCCTTCCTCTGGGGGCACTTTTGGATGGGCGAATTAGGCTTTTATCAGTTTTTCTGGGGCCCGAGTTTTCAGTCGACTGCCAGGCGGGCCAGGGCTATATTTAGGGTTGCTATGAAAGAGCGAATACGGAGGGTCCAGTTGCATGTGGGGCTGCGTTAAGGCTCCCCTGGGGAGTCCAGTTGTACCCAAAGCCTTCCTTTGGGGGCACTTTTGGATGGTCCAAGGGGAATCGCAATGAGTTTTCTGAGGCCCGCTTTTTCAGTCTTCTCCCATTGCGCCGAGGTATATATTTAGGCTTGCGGTGAAATAGCGAATACGGAGGGTCCAGTTGCATGTGGGGCTGCGTAAAGGCTCCCCTGGGGAGTTCAGTTGTACCCAAAGCCTTCCTTTTGGGGCACTTTTGGATGGGCCAATTAGGCTTTTAACTCATTTTCTGGGGCCCGAGTTTTCAGTCGACTGCCAGGCGGGCCAGGGCTATATTTAGGGTTGCTGTGAAAGAGCAAATACGGAGGGTCCAGTTGCATGTGGGGCTGCGTTAAGGCTCCCCTGGGGAGTTCAGTTGTACCCAAAGCCTTCCTCTGGGGGCACTTTTGGATGGGCGAATTAGGCTTTTAACGCATTTTCTGGGGCCCGAGTTTTCAGTCGACTGCCAGGCGTGCTAGGGCTATATTTAGGCTTGCGGTGAAAGAGTGAACCCGGAGGGTCCAGTTGCATGTGGGGCTGCGTAAAGGCTCCCCTGGGGAGTTCAAATGTACCCAAAGCCTTCCTTTGGGGGCACTTTTGGATGGCGAATGGGGCTCGTAACACATTTTCTGTGGCCCAAGCTTTCAGTCGACTGCCAGGCGTGCTAGGGCTATATTTAGGCTTGCAATGAAAGAGTGAACCCGGAGGGTCCAGTTGCATGTGGGGCTGCATAAAGGCTCCCCTGGGGAGTTCACTTGTATCCAAAGCCTTCCTTTGGGGGCACTTCTGGATGGGTGAATGGGGCTTGAAACGCATTTTCTGGAGCCCGAGTTTTCAGTCTTCTGCCATGGTGGCTAGGGGTATATTTAGGGTTGCTCGTAAACAGTGAACAAGGGGGGTCCAGTTACATGTGGGGCTGCATAAAGGCTCCCCTGGGGAGTTCAAGTGTACCCAAAGCCTTCCTTTGGGGGCACTTCTGGATGGGTGAATGGGGCTTGAAACGCTTTTTCTGTGGCCCGAGTTTTCAGTTTTCTGCCATGCTGGCTAGTGTTATATTTAGGGTTGCTTGTAAACAGCGAACACGGGGGGTCCAGTTGCGTATGGGCCTGCATAAAGGCTCCCCTGGGGAGGTCAGTTGTACCCAAAGCCTTCCTTTGGGGGCACTTTTGGATGGGCGAATGGGGCTTGTAGCACGTTTTCTGGGGCCCGATTTTTCAGTCGTCTGCCATGCGGGCCAGGGTTATATTTAGGGTTGCTGTGAAAGAGCGAACACAGAGGGTCCAGTTGCATGTGGGGCTGCATAAAGGCTCCCCTGGGGAGTTCAAGTGTACCCAAAGCCTTCCTTTGGGGGCACTTCTGGATGGGTGAATGGGGCTTGAAACGCTTTTTCTGTGGCCCGAGTTTTCAGTTTTCTGCCATGCTGGCTAGTGTTATATTTAGGGTTGCTTGTAAACAGCGAACACGGGGGGTCCAGTTGCGTATGGGCCTGCATAAAGGCTCCCCTGGGGAGTTCAGTTGTACCCAAAGCCTTCCTTTGGGGGCACTTTTGGATGGGCGAATGGGGCTTGTAGCACGTTTTCTGGGGCCCGATTTTTCAGTCGTCTGCCATGCGGGCCAGGGTTATATTTAGGGTTGCCGTGAAAGAGCGAATACGGAGAGTCCAGTTGCATGTGGGGCTGCATAAAGGCTCCCCTGGGGAGTTCACTTGTACCCAAAGCCTTCCTTTGGGGGCACTTCTGGATGGGCGAAAGGGGCTTGAAACGCTTTTTCTGTGGCCCGAGTTTTGAGTCTTCTGCCATGCTGGCTAGGGTTATATTTACGGTTGCTGTAAAGAGCGAACATGGAGGGTCCAGTTGCATGTGGGGCTGCGTAAAGGCTCCCCTGGGGAGTTCAGATGTACCCAAAGCCTTCCTTTGGGGGCACTTTTGGATGGGCGAATGGGGCTCGTAACACATTTTCTGTGGCCCGAGCTTTCAGTTGACTGCCAGGCGTGCTAGGGCTATATTTAGGCTTGCGGTGAAAGAGTGAACCCGGAGGGTCCAGTTGCATGTGGGGCTGCATAAAGGCTCACGTGGGGAGTTCAGTTGTACCCAAAGCCTTCCTTTGGGGGCACTTCTGGATGGGTGAATGGGGCTTGAAACGCATTTTCTGGAGCCCGAGTTTTCAGTCTTCTGCCATGGTGGCTAGGGGTATATTTAGGGTTGCTCGTAAACAGTGAACAAGGAGGGTCCAGTTGCATGTGGGGCTGCATAAAGGCTCCCCTGGGGAGTTCAAGTGTACCCAAAGCCTTTTTTTGGGGGCACTTCTGGATGGGTGAATGGGGCTTGAAACGCTTTTTCTGTGGCCTGAGTTTTCAGTTTTCTGCCATGCTGGCTAGTGTTATATTTAGGGTTGCTTGTAAACAGCGAACACGGGGGGTCCAGTTGCGTATGGGCCTGCATAAAGGCTCCCCTGGGGAGTTCAGTTGTACCCAAAGCCTTCCTTTGGGGGCACTTTTGGATGGTCGAATGGGGCTTGTAGCACGTTTTCTGGGGCCCGATTTTTCAGTCGTCTGCCATGCGGGCCAGGGCTATATTTAGGGTTGCTGGGAAAGAGCGAATACGGAGGGTCCAGTTGCATGTGGGGCTGCGTAAAGGCTCCCCTGGGGAGTTCAGATGTACCCAAAGCCTTCCTTTGGGGGCACTTTTGGATGGGCGAATGGGGCTCGTAACACATTTTCTGTGGCCCGAGTTTTCAGTCTTCTGCCATGCTGGCTAGGGTTATATATAGGGTTGCTGTAAAGAGCGAACACGGAGGGTCCAGTTGCATGTGGGGCTGCGTAAAGGCTCCCCTGGGGAGTTCAGATGTACCCAAAGCCTTCCTTTGGGGGCACTTCTGGATGGGTGAATGGGGCTTGAAACGCATTTTCTGTGGCCCGAGCTTTCAGTCGACTGCCAGGCGGGCCAGGGCTATATTTAGGGTTGCTGTGAAAGAGCGAATACGGAGGGTCCAGTTGCATGTGGGGCTGCGTTAAGGCTCCCCTGGGGAGTCCAGTTGTACCAAAAGCCTTCCTTTGGGGGCACTTTGGGATGGTCCAAGGGGAATCGCAATGCGTTTTCTGAGGCCCGCTTTTTCAGTCTTCTCCCATTGCTCCGAGGGCTATATTTAGGCTTGCGGTGAAAGAGTGAACCCGGAGGGTCCAGTTGCATGTGGGGCTGCATAAAGGCTCCCCTGGGGAGTTCAGTTGTACCCAAAGCCTTCCTTTGGGGGCACTTTTGGATGGGCGAATTAGGCTTTTAATGCATTTTCTGGGGCCCGAGTTTTCAGTCGACTGCCAGGCGGGCCAGGGCTATATTTAGGGTTGCTGTGAAAGAGCGAATACGCAGGGTCCAGTTGCATGTGGGGCTGTGTTAAGGCTCCCCTGGGGAGTCCAGTTGTACCCAAAGCCTTCCTTTGTGGGCACTTTTGCATGGTCCAAGGGGAATCGCAATGCGTTTTCTGAGGCCCGCTTTTTCAGTCTTCTCCCATTGCGCCGAGGGCTATATTTAGGCTTGCGGTGAAAGAGTGAACCCGGAGGGTCCAGTTGCATGTGGGGCTGCATAAAGGCTCCCCTGGGGAGTTCACTTGTACCCAAAGCCTTCCTTTGGGGGCACTTCTGGATGGGTGAATGGGGCTTGAAACGCTTTTTCTGTGGCCCGAGTTTTCAGTTTTCTGCCATGCTGGCTAGGGTTATATTTAGGGTTGCTTGTAAACAGCGGACACGGGGGGTCCAGTTGCGTATGGGCCTGCATAAAGGCTCCCCTGGGGAGTTCAGTTGTACCCAAAGCCTTCCTTTGGGGGCACTTTTGGATGGTCGAATGGGGCTTGTAGCACGTTTTCTGGGGCCCGATTTTTCAGTCGTCTGCCATGCTGGCTAGGGTTATATTTAGCGTTGCTGTAAAGAGCGAACACGGAGGGTCCAGTTGCATGTGGGGCTGCGTAAAGGCTCCCCTGGGGAGTTCAGATGTACCCAAAGCCTTCCTTTGGGGGCACTTTTGGATGGGCAAATGGGGCTCGTAACACATTTTCTGTGGCCCAAGCTTTCAGTCGACTGCCAGGCGTGCTAGGGCTATATTTAGGCTTGCGGTGAAAGAGTGAACCCGGAGGGTCCAGTTGCATGTGGGGCTGCGTAAAGGCTCCCCTGGGGAGTTCACTTGTACCCAAAGCCTTCCTTTGGGGGCACTTTTGGATGGGCAAATGGGGCTCGTAACACATTTTCTGTGGCCCGAGCTTTCAGTCGACTGCCAGGCGTGCTAGGGCTATATTTAGGCTTGCGGTGAAAGAGTGAACCCGGAGGGTCCAGTTCCATGTGGGGCTGCGTAAAGGCTCCCCTGGGGAGTTCAGTTGTACCCAAAGCCTTCCTCTGGGGGCACTTTTGGATGGGCGAATTAGGCTTTTAACGCATTTTCTGGGGCCCGAGTTTTCAGTCGACTGGCAGGCGGGCCAGGGCTATATTTAGGGTTGCTGTGAAAGAGTGAACCCGGAGGGTCCAGTTGCATGTGGGGCTGCATAAAGGCTCCCCTGGGGAGTTCACTTGTACCCAAAGCCTTCCTTTGGGGGCACTTCTGGATGGGTGAATGGGGCTTGAAACGCTTTTTCTGTGGCCTGAGTTTTCAGTTTTCTGCCATGCTGGCTAGTGTTATATTTAGGGTTGCTTGTAAACAGCGAACACGGGGGGTCCAGTTGCGTATGGGCCTGCATAAAGGCTCCCCTGGGGAGTTCAGTTGTACCCAAAGCCTTCCTTTGGGGGCACTTCTGGATGGTCGAATGGGGCTTGTAGCACGTTTTCTGTGGCCCGATTTTTCAGTCGTCTGCCATGCGGGCCAGAGCTATATTTAAGGTTGCTGTGAAAGAGCGAATACGGAGGGTCCAGTTGCATGTGGGGCTGCATAAAGGCTCCCCTGGGGAGTTCACTTGTACCAAAAGCCTTCCTTTGCGGGCACTTCTGGATGGGCGAAAGGGGCTTGAAACGCTTTTTCTGTGGCCCGAGTTTTCAGTCTTCTGCCATGCTGGCTAGGGTTATATTTAGCGTTGCTGTAAAGAGCGAACACGGAGGGTCCAGTTGCATGTGGGGCTGCGTAAAGGCTCCCCTGGGGAGTTCAGATGTACCCAAAGCCTTCCTTTGGGGGCACTTTTGGATGGGCAAATGGGGCTCGTAACACATTTTCTGTGGCCCGAGCTTTCAGTCGACTGCCAGGCGTGCTAGGGCTATATTTAGGCTTGCGGTGAAAGAGTGAACCCGGAGGGTCCAGTTGCATGTGGGGCTGCGTAAAGGCTCCCCTGGGGAGTTCAGATGTTCCCAAAGCCTTCCTTTGGGGGCACTTTTGGATGGGCAAATGGGGCTCGTAACACATTTTCTGTGGCCCGAGCTTTCAGTCGACTGCCAGGCGTGCTAGGGCTATATTTAGGCTTGCGGTGAAAGAGTGAACCCGGAGGGTCCAGTTGCATGTGGGGCTGCATAAAGGCTCCCCTGGGGAGTTCACTTGTACCCAAAGCCTTCTTTTGGGGCACTTCTGGATGGGTGAATGGGGCTTGAAACGCATTTTCTGGAGCCCAAGTTTTCAGTCTTCTGCCATGGTGGCTAGGGGTATATTTAGGGTTGCTCGTAAACAGTGAACCCGGAGGGTCCAGTTGCATGTGGGGCTGCGTAAAGGCTCCCCTGGGGAGTTCACGTGTACCCAAAGCCTTCCCCTGGGGGCACTTTTGGATGGGCGAATTAGGCTTTTAATGCATTTTCTGGGGCCCGAGTTTTCAGTCGACTGCCAGGCGGGCCAGGGCTATATTTAGGGTTGCTGTGAAAGAGCGAATACGGAGGGTCCAGTTGCATGTGGGGCTGCGTTAAGGCTCCCCTGGGGAGTTCAGTTGTACCCAAAGCCTTCCTTTGGGGGCACTTCTGGATGGGCGAAAGGGGCTTGTAGCACGTTTTCTGGGGCCCGATTTTTCAGTCGTCTGCCATGCAGGCCAGGGTTATATTTAGGGTTGCTGGGAAAGAGCGAATACGGAGGGTCCAGTTGCATGTGGGGCTGCGTAAAGGCTCCCCTGGGGAGTTCACTTGTACCCAAAGCCTTCCTTTGGGGGCACTTTTGGATGGTCAAATGGGGCTTGTAGCACGTTTTCTGGGGCCCGATTTTTCAGTCGTCTGCCATGCAGGCCAGGGTTATATTTAGGGTTGCTGGGAAAGAGCGAATACGGAGGGTCCAGTTGCATGTGGGGCTGCGTAAAGGCTCCCCTGGGGAGTTCAGATGTACCCAAAGCCTTCCTTTGGGGGCACTTTTGGATGGGCGAATGGAGCTCGTAACACATTTTCTGTGGCCCGAGCTCTCAGTCGACTGCCAGGCGTGCTAGGGCTATATTTAGGCTTGTGGTGAAAGAGTGAACCCGGAGGGTCCAGTTGCATGTGGGGCTGCATAAAGGCTCACCTGGGGAGTTCAGCTGTACCCAAAGCCTTCCTTTGGGGGCACTTCTGGATGGGTGAATGGGGCTTGAAACGCATTTTCTGGAGTCCGAGTTTTCAGTCTTCTGCCAGGCGGGCCAGGGCTATATTTAGGGTTGCTGTGAAAGAGTGAACCCGGAGGGTCCAGTTGCATGTGGGGCTGCATAAAGGCTCCCCTGGGGAGTTCACTTGTACCCAAAGCCTTCCTCTGGGGGCACTTTTGGATGGGCGAATGGGGCTCGTAACACATTTTCTGTGGCCCGAGCTTTCAGTCGACTGCCAGGCGTGCTAGGGCTATATTTAGGCTTGCGGTGAAAGAGTGAACCCGGAGGGTCCAGTGCATGTGGGGCTGCATAAAGGCTCCCCTGGGGAGTTCAGTTGTACCCAAAGCCTTCCTTTGGGGGCACTTTCAGATGGGCGAATTAGGCTTTTAATGCATTTTCTGGGGCCCGAGCTTTCAGTCGACTGCCAGGCGGGCCAGGGCTATATTTAGGGTTGCTGTGAAAGAGCGAATACGCAGGGTCCAGTTGCATGTGGGGCTGCGTTAAGGCTCCCCTGGGGAGTTCAGTTGTACCCAAAGCCTTCCTTTGGGAGCACTTTTGGATGGTCCAAGGGAATCGCAATGCGTTTTCTGAGGCCCGCTTTTTCAGTCTTCTCCCATTGCGCCGAGGGCTATATTTAGGCTTGCGGTGAAAGAGTGAACCCGGAGGGTCCAGTTGCATGTGGGGCTGCATAAAGGCTCCCCTGGGGAGTTCACTTTTACCCAAAGCCTTCCTTTGGGGGCACTTCTGGATGGGTGAATGGGGCTTGAAACGCTTTTTCTGTGGCCCGAGTTTTCAGTTTTCTGCCATGCTGGCTAGGGTTATATTTAGGGTTGCTTGTAAACAGCGAACACGGGGGGTCCAGTGTCGTATGGGCCTGCATAAAGGCTCCCCTGGGGAGTTCAGTTGTACCCAAAGCCTTCCTTTGGGGGCACTTTTGGATGGTCGAATGGGGCTTGTAGCACGTTTTCTGGGGCCCGATTTTTCAGTCGTCTGCAATGCGGGCCAAGGTTATATTTAGGGTTGCTGTGAAAGAGCGAATACGGAGGGTCCAGTTGCATGTGGGGCTGCATAAAGGCTCCCCTGGGAGTTCACTTGTACCGAAAGCCTTCCTTTGCGGGCACTTCTGGATGGGCGAAAGGGGCTTGAAACGCTTTTTATGTGGCCCGAGTTTTCAGTCTTCTGCCATGCTGGCTAGGGTTATATTTAGGGTTGCTGTAAAGAGCGAACACGGAGGGTCCAGTTGCATGTGGGGCTGCGTAAAGGCTCCCCTGGGGAGTTCACTTGTACCCAAAGCCTTCCTTTGGGGGCACTTTTGGATGGGCAAATGGAGCTCGTAACACATTTTCTGTGGCCCGAGCTTTCAGTCGACTGCCAGGCGTGCCAGGGCTATATTTAGGGTTGCTGTGAAAGAGTGAACCCGGAGGGTCCAGTTGCATGTGGGGCTGCGTAAAGGCTCCCCTGGGGAGTTCAGATGTACCCATGCCTTCCTTTGGAGGCACTTTTGGATGGGCGAATGGGGCTTGAAACGCTTTTTCTGTGGCCCGAGTTTTCAGTCTTCTGCCATGCTGGCTAGGGTTATATTTAGGGTTGCTGTAAAAAGCGAACACGGAGGGTCCAGTTGCAGGTGGGGCTGCGTTAAGGCTCCCCTGGGGAGTCCAGTTGTACCAAAAGCCTTCCTTTGGGGGCACTTTGGGATGGTCCAAGGGGAATCGCAATGCGTTTTCTGAGGCCCGCTTTTTCAGTCTTCTCCCATTGCGCCGAGGGCTATATTTAGGCTTGCGGTGAAAGAGTGAACCCGGAGGGTCCAGTTGCATGTGGGGCTGCATAAAGGCTCCACTGGGGAGTTCAGTTGTACCCAAAGCCTTCCTTTGGGGGCACTTCTGGATGGGCGAAAGGGGCTTGAAACGCTTTTTCTGTGGCCCGAGTTTTCAGTCTTCTGCCATGGTGGCTAGGGGTATATTTAGGTTTGCTGTAAAGAGCGAACACGGAGGGTCCAGTTGCATGTGGGGCTGCGTAAAGGCTCCCCTGGGGAGTTCAGATGTACCCATGCCGTCCTTTGGAGGCACTTTTGGATGGGCG